>NC_086453.1:253973924-254296424 GCF_028390025.1 Pseudophryne corroboree | reverse complement strand
ATTCGCAATATTGCGATTACAAACTACTTAGCAGTTTCAGAGTAGCTTCAGACTTACTCGGCATCTGCGATCAGTTCAGTGCTTGTCGTTCCTGGTTTGACGTCATAAACACACCCAGCGTTCGCCCAGACACTCCTCCGTTTCTCCGGCCACTCCTGCGTTTTTTCCGGAAACGGTAGCGTTTTTAACCACACGCCCCTGAAACGCCGTGTTTCCGCCCAGTAACACCCATTTCCTGTCAATCACATTACGATCGCCGGAGCGAAGAAAAAGCCGTGAGTAAAAATACTATCTTCATTGTTAAATTACTTGGCGCAGTCGCAGTGCGAATATTGCGCATGCGTACTAAGCGGAATTTTACTGCGATGCGATGAAATATACCGAGCGAACGACTCGGAATGAGGGCCCTAATACATAACGAACAAAGCAAAAATGGTCAAATACACGTGTCCATTCGCAGGCATTTTTCATGCGTTCACATTGCTGCAAATGGTCGCAATCACTGCTGCGATAAGCATGGGCACAGCTGTATATAAGAAGTTACAAAATGTTGCATGAAGGCACTAGCTGCGATCTATTGATCATGGGAATCGAAGGAGACATCCAATGGCGATAATTATTTACAGTAGGAGGAGTTTTATAATAAATAAGGTTTTTTAGGGAACACTGAAGTGATCATTTCAGCACTTAGATCATATGCAATTCTATTCTATTCTAACTATATAATCATTCTTAGTGCATTTTAAGAAACATGAGGTAAAAAAACAGTTATTAATAAGGCATGTTACAACATAATAACCAAAATCTATGTCAATTAAAATTGTTAAGAAGAAATGTCAAACTTCAAGCTCACTAACTACAGTAAAGTATAAAAATCCTACAAAAACACCTACAGAAGTTACCAAAATGCACGTTTTGCTATAATCTATATTGCTATATCTATTTCCTAAATAATAGCAATTTGTTCTACAAAAATACTTAAAAACACCACAATACACCTACTAAACAGTCCCTCTTTTGAATCTGATATGTAGCTTAGAATGGATAAAGCCAGTCATCTTGCACAACATTACATATTTTATTCTCACATATACAGTACCTACCGAATCAGACACCCATATGTAGTATTTGTTGCTCATTAATGTACTTACCACAATGTCTCTGAATCAAGAAGGGAGAGAAATAGAAATATCACAGCCTTATATACTGTAACCCCACAGTTAAGATTCGGTTTCTTTTCGCATATTTATTCTACTGTATATCGAGTCTGTAGGTGTAAGAGATAAAGAGAACACGAAAGTAAGAAAGTAATGTGAAACCTTTGTAACACTTGCTCACCTGTAGTTACATATTAGCAATGCAGCCATAACTACAAACATGGTTTCTTCTTTGTTTATGTTGGTGTCTCCACCCTAACTTTTCTTATTGTTATTAATAGGGAAAGCTTGGGAAAACCCTTTTACACAAACATTAAGTAAAAATGACACTGAAAGTCAGATAGCTGACACCAGAATTAGAGGTCGATTTATCACTATCAGCATCTGAGGATGCGGATGTGAGGTGATAAAATCGGCCAAACTCGCACTGCGATATTGATGACATTGCATGGATATATAAATAGTCGCATGCAGACACAGAGCTTGCGAGTAAGCTCTGTTCCTGTGATGCCTCTCCGCAGCACTAATGGGATATTTTTCGTAAAAAAATATCCAGATTGTGTGTTGCGCATGCGCCGCTGCCCAACATCGCCGACACTATGGCTGTCGTAGTGAACCCACCCCCTGCGCACCAGGACCCCCCAGAGCACTGATCACTATGTTAAAAAAATCATTCTTATCTCCGCAGGGCCCGGTGACTGGTGCCCAGGTGCGCGCTGCCAGTCATCGGGGCTCCCTGCTGCAGCCTGCTGTGACCTCCGTTGCTGTAAAGTGAGCTGCTGCTTTGCACTGGACTGGACTGACCGAGGGTTCTAGGTGGGAGCGCACTGAGATGAGGGCAGTGAGCTGTCTGGGAAGAGAAGGCAGGGAGACAATTGGGCTGGCAGGATGGGAGACACTGGGATAGGGATCAGTAATGGTGGGGACACTGAGCTGGAGAAGGGGCAGACACTGGATGGGAGCACTGACCTTCTGCTGTTTTCTGCCTGCACCCGTGCAGTGCACATACTCTCACAAAAGCCTCTTGAGCATTCCTTCCTGTATGCATAGGTGCCGATTTATGTTTTTGCTGGTGGATGCTCGGTGGGAGGTGTCAGCGGGAATGAACGGGCAGCTGCGGCAGTGACTAATGCCCATTACACATTAAGCAACACACTGTAATGCCCATTACACATTATGCCACACACCGTAATGCCTATTACACATTATGCCACACACTATGATGCCCATTACGCAATATGCCACACACCGTAATGCAGTGGTTCTCAAACTTTTTCAGTTCAAGGCACCCTTAGGGTCTCCATGATTTTTTCGTGACACTCCTCAGCCAAAATAAATACCAAGCGGTCCATTTTTTAAAGTAGTTGGCTCAAAATAATGTAATTAGTATTTAGGTCAGGACAAAAATACTTGTTATCTTGTTTGCACAAATCATACACATAAATCAAAAGGAAAAGAATATTTTAATTATTTTTCTTCAATTACATTTCTTTCAAAGAACAATTAACAGCACTCATTAACAGGAAACAACAATTTGTACAAAAATTTTTCTGGTTATTAAAGAATGTTCAAAAATTGCCAAACCTATTTATTAATGGGATATGTCTGCCTGTTGTGTACTACACAACTTTTCAAACCTTGGGATCAGGTTGGACACTGTCACCCTTATTTCCTGTTCCACATTGATTTTTGAACGATACTTGCTTTTTATAACAGCAACAGCCGAAAACCCCGCTTCACACAGATATGTTGTGGCAAATGGAACGAGTGCTTTAGAACTTAGCATCGGATATTCGTCTTTAATGGATATCCAAAACTCTTCAAGTCCCATGCTGCTAAATTTTACTTTCAAAGTCTTGTCACAGGAGAGCTCAATTAGTTTTTCTTCTTCTATAGAGGTAAATTCAGATGGGGCCTTAGTACTGAATGGGTCTTGGATCCAAACAAATTTCTCCAAATTCTCTGGAAAATATTTTTCAAACCAGCCACTGAGGTTTATTAGGTGCTGCTCAAAAACTGATTTAAGTTCATGTGTCAAACAAACATCATTGGATGCAACAAACTGATGTAATATGGGGAAACAGTCATTGTAACCATCTTCATTTAATTTTCTTTTCCATAGAAGCAATTTTTTTCTGAATGCTGATACCTTCTCTGAGAGTTTAAGAATGTGAGTGTTGCTTCCCTGCAGTGAGAGATTTAATGCATTCAGTTTGTCAAAGCGATCACACAGGTATGCTAACTTGGACAAAAAAATCAGTATCCAAGTAGTTATTGACACACTCGTAAACTTCTTCTACGAGATAGGAGTAGAGTTCCTGCCATAATTCAAAGACATGGTAAAGTACATTACCACGGGACAGCCATCGCGAGCTACGTTAAATTAATACAACAAAGATGTGTGCTCAGAACCTATTTCCTGCCGTTGCCGTTTTGTGCTGCCATTTTGCAGCATCACTTTACTGCACCGGGGTCACATTGGAGCATATGGGGGACCCGGCACCCGGCAGCGCTCATCGGAGCAGCGGACACCGGCTCCCTGGACAGGTGAGTGTGGTTTTAGTTTTTCTTTAACTTTTTTTTTTTCTTTTTACACAGTGATCAGCTTGTGTGTCCATCGGCCAGGGGCAGAGAAAGCAGGGCAAAAGGGTGCTTATCGCAGTGCTGCCCTGTGAACTCGCCAGCCTGAGCTGGCGAGATTATCACAGGGCACACTGCTGTATTTTTCACTTTTTTTTTGTGTAAATTTGGCCACATCGCATTTCCCATTATAAGTATGGGAAATGCGATGTGGGTTACTGAAAAAAAAAAAGTGAATTAAAGGGTTTGGAGCAGTTTTTCGTGAAAACTGCTCCAAATGCCCTTTAATACATTCAGGTGAAACTAAAATAGTGTGAAAAGGGTGTGCAAAAACCCTTTTTCACATTATTTTAGTAAAAATAATGTTAATAAATAAGCCTCCTGGTGAAGTAATCACGTGGCTTCTTAGCCATGTTAGGGTGATTGGTCTCTAAATAGTGTCTTAGTGAGCTTGGAATCATGCTTTCTGCAGACAATATTTTCAGGCAAAGTACACACTGTGGACGCTCTTCATGATTGACATCTACAGATGTAAAACCCAGGTCTAGGTAAGTATCGTCATGTCTGCGATGTTTCCTTTTCTTACCAACTTTGCCACTGGTCCCTGGTTCTTCATCCTTTTCTTCATTACCACACTTCTTTCCAGTGTTCAAACCTCTTTCCATGTTTCGTGCAAGAAAGTAATTTCGTCCTGAAGCAATCACAGTAAATTATTTTAAGTTGAAGGCAAAGCCTGTGTTGCTTCTATTTGAGAAGTAAAATTGTGCTTCTAAAAAGGAACACCATACAGTGGGAACAGCACAAGATGACACCACACAACAGTGTCACCACAGTTTTGCTGTATATGTCCAAAGTATATCCTCTAGTGATGGGGCCCCTGTTCCAATGCTTCTAGAAAGACACCTCTCCACAGCATAGTAGTGTTCTAGTTTATTTTATGAACCGTAGTAGTTCCCTAGTTTACATGATGATACATTGTAGGGTTGCCAGTACACATTATGCCACACAGTATTCCCAATTCACATTATGACAGTGTTCTCAATTCATAGTGTTTCATTACAGTGTGTCATACTGTGCCACATTAGAGTGCCCTACAGTTCAAATTATGCCACGTTACAGTGCTCAAATTCACATTATGCCACACTATAGTGCCTCCATTTCATATTATGCCACATTACAGTGGCCTCCAGTTCAAATTATGCCTCATTACAGTGCCCCCTTACTATTATAACATCCACTATACACACACTCACTGAAAACTTAGGTTGACAGTCATTAGGTTGACCACTGAAGGTCGACATTAGCATTAGGTCGACATGCAATAGGTCCAAATGGGCCTGGGGTCGACATGTACTAGGTCGACAGGTCAAAATGTCGACATGAGTATTTCACATTTTTTTAAATGTTTGGATTTTTTCATACTTAACGATCCATGTGGAGTACGATTGGAACGGTAACCTGTGGCGAGCGAAGCGGAAGTGGAGCGAGGCACCTTGCCCGAAGCATGGCGAGCGAAGTGAGCCATGCGAGGGGACACAGTGCCCTAATTGGGGTTCCCCGTCGCTTTACGCAGAAAACGACACCAAAAACACTCCAAAAACTCATGTCGACCTTTTTACCTGTCGACCTAGCACATGTCGACATAACGCCCAGAGCATGTTGACCTAATGCCACTGTCGACCTTCAGTGGTCGACCTAATGACTGTCAATCTAAATTGGGTTGACCCAACGACCCATACCCCACACAATTAAGGCTGGACAATGGGTCAGTTGCCTTATCTGGGAAATTGGTATGCAAATGTATAAGCTGGGTCCAGGCACCCTAAGCCTCTGGGCCCTATAGCAATGGCACCCCTTGCACCCACTTTAGTTACACCCATGCTGTTGCCTGTTGTTCCTACCTGCTAGGCATGTGTGCTGTTAATCCTGATTCCGTGGTGCAACTGACTTCCATCTGGGTGGAACAGAATAGCACTTTATGAGGTCTTGTTAAAGCAGGACTGGATAAAGGTTTTGCAGGCCCAAAGCCATAAATACCGGGGCGTCCCTATAATCTAAAATTAAGGGCATAGATTGTGTCATCATTCGGAAAAAAAAATTAGAGAGAAACTGTGCTACTCTTACCCATTGCTTCATCTCTCTCCTACTACAGCCTCTCTCCCATTGCCCCTCTCCGTGTCTCTTACTGCAGCCCCATCCATATCGCTCCATTTGCTGCTCCATTCAGGTGTCTCCAGTCTCCCTTTGCATCCCCCTCCATGTGTCTGAATTTGCAGCTACCCCGTCTCTCCAGTCTTAATTTGTAGCCCCTTCCATATGTCTCCCTTTGCTGTCCCCTCCATATGTCTCTCTTTTGCACCCCCCTCCTTCATGTCTCTCATTGCAGGCCCCCTTGTAGTTCCCTAAGTGCCCGCCTCCCTATAGAACCTGTGGCATTCAGCACTATGTGACAGGTGACATCTGGGATGTCATATTGCACCACATCCAGATAATGGTCACCAGCTACACCCCAGCACGCACCCTGATTTTATAGGGCCAGCATTATTAGGAATTAAAGTCAGAAAATGCACCTGAGTAAATGTATTTGAAAATGACTTTCCTGTGAACACTATACTTTTTACATCCACCTCTGCATTCCCTCTTCCTGCTCCTCACAGCACTCTCCCTCGTGCATTCGAGTTTTTTCTTATCGCAGACCCCCATCCCTCCCTATAGTATTCTATAGCTCTGTAGTATTTCTTATTGCAGCTCCCCTCCCTCCCTATAGTATTGTGTAGCTTTGTAGTATTTCATAGTGCAGCTCCCCTCCCTCCCTATAATACTTTGTAGCTATGTAGTACAGTATTTCTTATTGCAGACCCCACCACAACCACAGTTTGCTCTGCAGCCCCCACCTACTTACCCTTAGTAACGATGGCCAGCGCTGTTCCATTCAGTTCCTCAACCTCGGAACAGCCAGGACCCCATGCAGCAACAGGCAGCCTCGCTGCCTGTTAATTACAGCCGATAGGTTGCCCGCACACTCCCGCTCAGACACATTCGTCCCCGTACACCTGCCCGGCTCTGCTAACCCGACGGGAAACCCTCTCCTGTGCCCGGAAATAATAATAATAAAAAAAACAGGCGGCGTCTGGGCAGTCTCATTAGGCCATTGGCCGCGGCACCCTGGCAAAAGCGCTGCGGCATCCCAGGGAGCCGCGGCAAACAATTTGAGAACCGCTGCCGTAATGCCCATTATGCGTTATGCCACACAGTTATGAACCTGACACCATGTTATGCCCCACACACAATAATGCCCCTTACAAATGATGCAACACAGTAAGTCTTCTAATTACTTTTAAATTACCTGCCTGTTGTCAGGGGTCTCATGCTCATTTCCAAGGGTATTATGCACGTTGTCAGGGGTTTCTTGCTCTGGGTTCAATGCTCGCAGGGGTCTACTGCGCGTTACCAGAGGTTTCATGTGCGTTGACGCATTGGGGCTCGGGGGACGACGACGGACAACATGGTGATACGTATACCAGGGCTTGGAGGGGGGCATGGTGACACACACACTGGGTCCTAGGGGGGATGACATGGTGACACATACTATGGCCTGGGGAAGGGGGGTTCATTGTGACACACACATACAGTGGGTCCAGGGGGGAAGGGCATTGTGATATACATACTGGGGAGGTGCATGGTGACACACACAAACACACACATATACAGTGGGTCTCATGGGAATAGGGAGCATGGTGATACACATTCTGGGGAGGGGGATCATGATAACAAACACATACACTGGGTCCTGGGGGAGGGGGACATGGTGATATACATACTGGGGGAGGGGCATGGTGACACACACACACACACACACACACACACACGCATATACAGTGGGTCCCATGGGAGTGGGGAGTATGGTGATACACATACTGGAGAGGGGGGTCATGGTGACACACACACATACAGTGGGTCGGGGGGAGGGGGGACATTGTGATAAACATATGGGGGGGTTGCCATGGTGATACATATGTGACAAACCAGGTAAGTATCGGGTTTGGACGGATATGATGATTGGTTGAGTTACCTTTTTATTCCTACCGCCTGGACCTTTAGCAGTATAGAACTTTGCTGAGAGGTGTGTCGGACAACTCCTAAGAAATAACCGTTGCCTTTAGTTGCTTAGAATTAATTTCAATTTATTGATATAGCAATGGTGCTTAAGAAATTCCTGGTAAGTTAAATAAGTATTAATTCGATAAACCATCACAATACGGTTTCATTGTCAACAGAATAATTAACTTTACAGTTAGTAACCGTGTTTATTACACTACTCCGTGCTGTCAATTCCGCCTGTAAATAAATGGATACCCAACTTTCTCTAATAACATGCCGGTTATAAGTGAATACAAGCATAAAACATTTGGTAAAACTCTAACAGACCAGTATTGCTGGTTAAATGTACGTACTACAACTTTGTAAGATTAGTACATGTATCACATCCCCGGTACTCCCCAAGTCTGACTTCAATATGCAGTTCAATTGGGTACTACTTTTATCATGTTAATTGAACTTGTCCTTAACGATGGATGAATACAGTTACCACTCTAATATGGGTGACGTCCCTCAGTGGATCTATCACAATTAATTCCCGTCCAAGCGATAGTCTCTCGTTCAGGATTTACTGTTGAGATCTGTAAAACGCCCTGTTACTCTAAATGACTGTGAGTGCCTTAATGAAGGTATTTATTAGTCACTCCATTACCAAGTCACTGGTATTCCTCTCTCACTGGGTGGACATGCACATCTATGTAACTTGACGGATTCAGTTCATTCTCCTGACTTTAGGACGTATTACACTGACTCCCTCTCTTTGTTGTTAGCATAGTAGGGTAGCAGAGGCTTGATTCCTGACGGAAATGTGATAGCTCTTAACTGCGATACGATCTTCTCTCCTATCGATGCTTACTAGTTGTGTCGATTGCTGCCTCCGGACTACTATATGAACGTGTTGAATCAATGCTGAATTACACTGCAGTGTGTCTTTTACTACTTTTCAGTCTGTTTAATAAGTGCACTTATTGCTATTTGCAGGTAGCTTGACTCTCTGTGTGGTGTGCCTGCGTGGAGTTGTAGGATTAATAAAGTTAAGGTACCTTTCCTATACTCTCAGCTGTGGCTGACTCTTTGTTTCTTTTTATTATAGATGGCTCCGTCTCCCTGGCCGTCACTCACCAACAGGCCGCTCCTCTCCTCTCCCTCCGGATCTCTGCGTCACTGCCAGCCGCCTCAGCTCAGCTCCTCACCACCGCCGCTGGAGGCTTGCGTCCTGGGTCCCGCCGGCGTGGATTTTCCGCTCACTGCTGCCGAGGGAGAGCTCACAGCGCTACTGCTGCTGGGTGCCAAACACCGGGTGAGAGTCGCTGATCGAGAAGGGAGACCAAACCCTGTCCTCAAGCTCCGTAGCCTTACAGCGCTTCCCCTGCTTCGTTAGCTCAGACCCTCTCTCTTCCGTTGCTCAACTGCCAACTGACCAGTCCTCACTCCCCTTCACCTCCTTTCCCTGAGTCCCCGTATCCTTCCGCCGAGACCCAACAGTTTTATTCTTGTGCAGGGTCAGTCTCTCTCCATATCCCCCATGTGCGGGTCCCCCCAGACTATTGTTCATGCAGCACAGATTTTTAGATACAATAAATTCACTGCCCAGTGGGTGACAACAATACCACTATATTTACTACCGTGGTGCACAATTATCATCTTCACGGCAGTGGGGCACCACATTCAGCCCCACTTAAATGATGCTTGTCCTCATGCATCTTACTTTTCCACCGAACAGTTACAAAATGTCTTACAATTTTCCTAAATTACTGCATATACTAATGACTTAAATCAGTGTGATACAATATCTCATGCATACTTAGAGTGGACTTACAATTGTCTAAACCGGAGTGGTTTGACTCCCCTAGTGCTTCTAACCGGCCTTTTTGAGCTTATTTCCATATTGATCTCATCCTCATTTTCCTGAACCGGTTTGGGTTCCATGACGTTCTCATTCACTGGGGTGCTTGCAGGCGGTAGGGCATCTACAACTCCTCTACTGGATGGAAAGGGCCCACCCATAAATAGTAATAATTCAACTGGATCTCGTAAAGGATAACGGTTTGCATCTTCCCAACTTTTTATTGCAGGAATGGTTTCTCTTTGTACTCTGACATTGCTTTGGATACGCATAGCTTGAGCTGATTTCAATTCCTTCTTCCTTCTTTATCTCATAGACAACGGTGTCCGGAGTGGGAAGGTTAATTACTATATATGGTATGAGTTCCCATTTATTATCCAATTTGTTCTTACGCTGAGTGTTCTTTTTCCAGACCCTATCTCTGACTTGTAATGGTTCAGCCAGCGCATCTCTGTTGTAATAATCCTCCTGTCTTCGATGTACTTCTTCTATCTTCCTTTCTACCACTTCCTTAGCTTCCTCAATGCGACGTTTATGCTCCGTCACCCATTCTGTTTGTGGGACGAGGGCATCTTCCGGGATCGTATTTAACTCAAGATCTGCGGGTAGTTTTCCCAGCCTTCCGAACAAAAGGTAGTATGGTGTATACCCAGTAGATGCCTGTTCCATATTATTATAAAGATAGGTCAATTCTGGCAACAACGCAGGCCAGTTTAGTCTTTGGGGCAACGGAATCGACCGGATCATTTCCAATAGGGTCTGGTTTGCTCGCTCGCATAACCCATTACTTTGTGGGTGGTATGGGGTGGTCCGAAGTTTCCTACACCCATAGATTTTGCACAATTCTGTAAACAGCAACGATTCAAACGCGGGGCCTTGATCCGTTAAAATGCGTTCCGGATACCCATATGGTCGGACAAAACTCTTCAAGAAGATTTCTGCTGTGGTTTTGGCTGTGATATCCCGGACCGACACTGTTACAATAAATTTGGAGTAATGATCGATAATCATGAGGGCATATTGATATCCGGCATTACTAGGCCCTATTTTGACATGATCCAAGGCTATGAGGTCCAAGGGGCGTTGACTAGAAATGGGATGTAATGGTGCTTTCTGCCCTGGCTGAACGTCTCTTCTCACCACACAGGCAGAACACCTTTCTATCCATTTCTCTATGTCCAACCGTAAGCCGACCCAAAAGAATTTCTTTCTTATGGCTGTCTCGGTCTTCTTGACTCCAAAATGCCCGGAACGGTCGTGATAGGCTTGTAATATCTGATCCTTCTGTTGTTGCGGCACTATAATCTGATTCACAGCCTGGTGGGTTCTTGGGTCTATAGTGCTGCGGACCATAATCCCCTGGGCATAACTAACGCGATCCCTATGCCTTAGTAACTGAAGGAGCTCGGGATATAATCCTTGTCGTTCGGTCCTGCTTGGAATTTTTCTTGTAGAAATGATTTGTTTGAGTTGTCGCAGTACTGGACTTCCATCTTGAATCTTTTTCCAATCCATATCATGCTGACTTAGAATGTCATCAGTTACTGCAGAGATGAGGATTTCTGTATGGTTAATAACCGCCACCCTTTGTTTACTTGGTCCTGGTCCGAACATAGGGATTTCTACTTCTTCCCATTGATCCTCTACTTCTTCTTCCGGACTTTCGGGCAGTCGAGATAGTGCATCGGCATTAACATTAGACCGTCCACTCCTGAATTTGATTCGATATTGGAAGTTTTCCGGCCGGGCCATCCATCTCTGTTCTAACGCCCCTAACCGCGCTGTCTGGAGGTGTGCTAGGGGGTTATTATCCGTATAGATAACACACGGAGTTGCAGCCAGGTAATCTTTAAATTTATCTGTTACGGCCCAAATCAGTGCTAATAGTTCTAGTTTGAAGGCACTGTAATTTTCATCATTCCTTTCGGTTTTCCTTAGCCCCCTACTTGCGTAAGCAATTACTCTTTCTTTTCCTTCCTGATCTTGCGCCAAGACCGCGCCCAAACCTTGAGTACTTGCATCGGTATACACTTTAAATGGAATCTCATAGTTGGGATAAGCTAGGAGTGGGGCTTCTGTAAGTAATGTCTTCAATCTCTCAAATGCTTCATCCTGGCGATTCGTCCACTTGATGATGGTATTCCTCCTTATTTCATTTCCTGAATCGTTTCTCAACAGTTCGTGTAGTGGAGCGGCAATTTTCGCAAAATTGGCTATAAACCTTCTATAATAGCCTACGAATCCCAAGAAGCGTCTTACATCTCGGATCGTTGTAGGGATAGGCCAGTCTCTTACCGCTCTTACTTTTTCGGGGTCAGGCTCCACCCCCTTGGCGCTGACAATATGGCCTAAGTATTGTACCTTGGACTTGAGTAAATAGCACTTAGATGGCTTCAGTTTAAACCCATAATTGGCGAGTCGACCGAAAACTTCATCCAGATGCTGTAAATGCTCTTGATAATTTTTGGAGAAGACGATAATATCGTCGAGGTAAAGAAGGAGCATGTCGAAGTTACGATACCCCAAACAGTGTTCCATTACTCGCTGGAAGGTGGCGGGAGCGTTACATAATCCAAAGGGCATCCTGTCAAATTCAAATAGTCCCATTGGGGTAGTAAAGGCCGTTTTTTCTCTGTCCTCCGGGGCCACCGATACTTGCCAATACCCACTACTTAAATCCAGGGTGGAAAAGTAAGCAGCCGACCGCAAGGCTGCTAAAGATTCCTCTATTCGTGGTAGGGGATAGGCATCTCGGTGTGTGACTGAATTCAACTTCCTGTAGTCTACGCAAAAACGCAAACTTCCATCCTTTTTCTTGACCAGTACCAGGGGTGCGGCCCAAGGACTGTGACTTTCTCTAATCACTCCAGTCGCCTTCATTTCTTCTATCATACTCTTCACTGGTTGATATAGCGCAGGTGGGATAGGGCGATGGCGTTCCCGGACGGGAGCAGCCTTCCCTGTCGGAATATGATGTCGAATGCCCTCCACGTACCCGAAATCTGATGGATTTTTACTGAAGGTTTTCTCATTCTTCTTTACTAGATGTAGGGCTCCCACCTTTTCTTCTTCCGGGGTATTTTGATCACCAATAGTTTTTTCTTTCCACCAGGGGCCGTCTTCCTCTTTTTCAGTAGGGCTGCTTGTTGCCAGGCTCTGTTGAGCTACAATGGGCCCCAGACCATCCACGCCAACTATATCTTGGAACGTAACTTCAAAAATCTGTGCAATAGGTTGATACCGATATAATCTAATTGGGTGATTATGAGGGTTTAAGACTCGTATAGGCACTCGGCCTTGGTTTACCGTTACTACACTTCTAGCCACCGTGAAGTAATCAGTCCAGCCTCTCTGATTCCTTTCGATTATGGCTTCGTAGTTTCTTCCTCTGGGTCCTATTCTGGTCTTACACCACACAATATTTTCCGAGTTTGGCGGTAACAGTATAGTTCGCTTTTCAGCTACTCTGACAGTGCCGATTTCCCCATTCGAAGGTGCGAACCGTTGCTGGTACTGGAGGAATCGAATGGCGTGTTGTAACGTTCGTTTTGCTAAGCAGGTACGATTGAATGATTCTTTTTTTAATATCGTGACTAATTTTTCAGGGCAACTCCTAAGAATATTCATTCCAATGATGACAGGTGGAAAGTTCTTATCATCCACCATAGTAACGAGACAGCCCTGTCTTGGTAGTTGAGCTTGACCGATTTCCACTTCCACTTCCCAATACCCACAGCACTCAATTCCTTGGCCATTGCTGGCTAGCAAGTTCAACCAGGCCGGCGGTGGTGTGGTCATATCCTCTTCTCCCCAGTGTCGAGCAAACTCATTCCATTGGATAGTGGTAACCTGAGACCCTGTATCTAAAAGCGCTGTCATGGCAACCCCATTGATCTTAATTTCTATCGATGGGCATGGACCCACATACTGAGGCCACCACTCTCGAGGTGCGGGACCTACTGTGGAGGTTTCTCCCGAGGGGTGGTCCCTGGCCTCGGGATATCGGGGTTTAAAGGCTCCCGTTGCTGACAATTGCGTTCCACATGCCCACTCTCCTTACAGCGTCGGCAAATCGGCCTGCCTTGGTCATCGAATCGATCTGTTGATAGTCGGCGAGAAGTCCAGGCCGCATCTCTTCTATTGACATAACGTGTTCTCCTTTTTCCTTGCCACTCTTGTCCTTGCGACTTAGGCGTTTCCTTCAAAGCTTTAAGCTCCCGACACAGTTCCGTCATTCCCTGGGTTAATTCAGCTATCTGCCTTCTCATTACTTCTTGAGCATCAATTGTAACTGTCGACTGGTTCCCTTGTGCTACTGCCTCCAAGGTTACAGTAGATGGTCTGAGCGGGGGCGTATCCCCAAAAATCTTGATTGCCAGCTCCTTGAACTCCTGGAAGCTGCACGTCGGTTCTTGGCGTTGCAACATTTTTATTTGGCCCTTCGTATGGTCGCTATAAATTCCGTCTATGAATTGATTTATAAGAGTGTCGTCTTCCAGTATAATTTCAGTGGGTTCGCACAGTTTAATGGCTTGTAGCGCTTCTTGTAATTCTACAGCGAATTCACGTAAACCCTCTCGGGGCTGTTGCTTCCTGGCGTAGAGACGCGTCTTTAGTTCTGACAGTGTCTTGGCATCATACATGTTAGCCATTTTCTCTAATATTTCTTTGGCAGTTTTCCTTTGTCTAGCGGGCCACGACTTCACTTCCCGTCGCGCTAGGCCTTTCAATTGCCCTATGACTATCTCAATCTTTTGAGATTCATTTAACAGGTACAACCGGAACATAGCCTCGATTTGATCCTTGAAGTCCCTAAATTCCTTTGCTCTTGTGGAAGGATCATCTCCCGAAAACGTGAGGAGCCAAGGTGCGCCAAAATAGTATGGCATGGTAATAGGGGCGGATGCAGGCATAGCAGGCCCTTCCCGGTCAGATGTTTCTCCTGCACCTGATTGGGCCTGGTCGTCTCCTTGAGACATTTCGTTTGATTCCACGGGGACTAACCCTGACTCTTGTACGAATCCTGTTCGTGACGCCACAATGTGACAAACCAGGTAAGTATCGGGTTTGGATGGATATGATGATTGGTTGAGTTACCTTTTTATTCCTGCCGCCTGGACCTTTAGCAATATAGAACTTTGCTGAGAGGTGTGTCGGACAACTCCTAAGAAATAACCGTTGCCTTTAGTTGCTTAGAATTAATTTCAATTTATTGATATAGCAATGGTGCTTAAGAAATTCCTGGTAAGTTAAATAAGTATTAATTCGATAAACCATCACAATACGGTTTCATTGTCAACAGAATAATTAACTTTACAGTTAGTAACCGTGTTTATTACACTACTCCGTGCTGTCAATTCCGCCTGTAAATAAATGGATACCCAATTTTCTCTAATAACATGCCGGTTATAAGTGAATACAAGCATAAAACATTTGGTAAAACTCTAACAGACCAGTATTGCTGGTTAAATGTACGTACTACAACTTTGTAAGATTAGTACATGTATCACATCCCCGGTACTCCCCAAGTCTGACTTCAATATGCAGTTCAATTGGGTACTACTTTTATCATGTTAATTGAACTTGTCCTTAACGATGGATGAATACAGTTACCACTCTAATATCGGTGACGTCCCTCAGTGGATCTATCACAATTAATTCCCGTCCAAGCTATAGTCTCTCGTTCAGGATTTACTGTTGAGATCTGTAAAACGCCCTGTTACTCTAAATGACTGTGAGTGCCTTAATGAAGGTATTTATTAGTCACTCCATTACCAAGTCACTGGTATTCCTCTCTCACTGGGTGGACATGCACATCTATGTAACTTGACGGATTCAGTTCATTCTCCTGACTTTAGGACGTATTACACTGACTCCCTCTCTTTGTTGTTAGCATAGTAGGGTAGCAGAGGCTTGATTCCTGACGGAAATGTGATAGCTCTTAACTGCGATACGATCTTCTCTCCTATCGATGCTTACTAGTTGTGTCGATTGCTGCCTCCGGACTACTATATGAACGTGTTGAATCAATGCTGAATTACACTGCAGTGTGTCTTTTACTACTTTGCAGTCTGTTTAATAAGTGCACTTATTGCTATTTGCAGGTAGCTTGACTCTCTGTGTGGTGTGCCTGCGTGGAGTTGTAGGATTAATAAAGTTAAGGTACCTTTCCTATACTCTCAGCTGTGGCTGACTCTTTGTTTCTTTTTATTATAGATGGCTCCGCCTCCCTGGCCGTCACTCACCAACAGGCCGCTCCTCTCCTCTCCCTCCGGATCTCTGCGTCACTGCCAGCCGCCTCAGCTCAGCTCCTCACCACCGCCGCTGGAGGCTTGCGTCCCGGGTCCCGCCGGCGTGGATTTTCCGCTCACTGCTGCCGAGGGAGAGCTCACATCGCTACTGCTGCTGGGTGCCAAACACCGGGTGAGAGTCGCTGATCGCGAAGGGAGACCAAACCCTGTCCTCAAGCTCCGTAGCCTTACAGCGCTTCCCCTGCTTCGTTAGCTCAGACCCTCTCTCTTCCGTTGCTCAACTGCCAACTGACCAGTCCTCACTCCCCTTCACCTCCTTTCCCCGAGTCCCCGTATCCTTCCGCCGGGACCCAACAGTTTTATTCTTGTGCAGGGTCAGTCTCTCTCCATATCCCCCATGTGCGGGTCCCCCCAGACTATTGTTTATGCAGCACAGATTTTTAGATACAATAAATTCACTGCCCAGTGGGTGACAACAATACCACTATATTTACTACCGTGGTGCACAATTATCATCTTCACGGCAGTGGGGCACCACACATGTACTGGGGGGCATGGTGACACACACTCACATAGTGGGTCCTGGGGGAGGGAGGCATGGTGACACACACACACACGCACACACACAGGCCCGACGTTACCCGCTCAGCAAAGGGATGCAGTGCAGGTAGGCGCCGGGCAGGAGAGGCACCTTCACTGCTCTGCATCCCTACTGAAACGCCGTCCTGTCCCCCCCCTGCTGCTGCTGCTGGCTGCTGCGCCTGTCACACTGACAGGCAGCCGCAGCAGCGCCGGCAGCATGAATCCTTCTCCTCTCTCCCCTGTGACAGAGAGAGGAGTGTCAGTGTTCGTTCTGATGAAAGGGGGCGGAGCTACATAGACCAAGGGGGTGGGGCTGCATAGGACCAGGCTAGCAGACTGTGAAGATCTGGTCCGCAAGATTGTGGTAAGTGTATGTAAAAAGAGTGTGAGAGAGAAAGTGTGTGTGTGTGTGTGTGTGTATATGTATGTGTGTGTTTGTATTTATGTATATATGTATGTATGTGTGTATCTGTTTGCAGAGCCGTAACTACGTGTGCCAGGTAGTGTGTGCAGGGCTGGTGTACATGATTGTGTGAGAGGTGGCTGTGGTGTACTATATGTGTACTTGGTGGAGGACTGTGGTTATATGGCTGCCGTAATGTGTAAAAAGGGGGACGCTGTCTGCCGTAATGTGTAGAAAGGGGACGCTGTCTGCCGTAATGTGTAAAAAGGGGGACACTGTCCGCCGTAAAGTGTAAAAAGGGGACACTGTTTGCCGTAAAGTATAAAAAGGGGATGCTGTCTGCTGTAATGTGTAAAAAGGGGACGCTGTCTGCTGTAATGTTTGAAAAAGGGGACGCTGTCTGCCGTAATGTGTAAAAAGGGGGACACTGTCCGCCTTAATGTGTTAAAAAGGGGACATTGTTTTCTGTAATGTGTAAAAAGGGGACGCTGTCTGACGTAATGTGTAAAAAGGGGACGCTGTCTGCCGTAATGAGTAAAAACGGGGACACTGTCCTCCGTAATGTGTAAAAAGGCGACTCTGTCTGCCGTAATGTGTAAAAAGGGGGACGCTGTCTGCCGTAATGTGTAAAAAGGAGACTCTGTCTGCCGTAATGTGTAAGGGGGCGCTCTCTGCCATAATGTCTAAAAAGGGGAATCTGTCCACCGTAATGTGTAAAAGGGGCTCTACCTGGCGTAGTGACGCTACTGTGCGGCGTAGTTTGAATAATGGAGACTACTATAATATGTAATATGAATTGGTATTATTTTGTGGCCACACCCCTTCCCCCATGAAGCCACGCCCCAATATTTTTGCACGCGCCTGCGGCGCGCACTGCCCCTATTTTACATACAGGTGGGGGGGCGCCGATGCCCTCTCTTGCACACAGCGCTAAAATGTCTAGCTACGGCACTGTCTGTGTGCAGGGCCATAACTAGCGCTGCACAGAGTGTGTGTGGGCAGAGAGTTCACATCCATAGGCTTGCACGGATCTCCTGCAGCTCAGGGGCCATAGAGGCCATGGTAACCCCCCGGCCCTGAAGGTAAAGTATGGGAGGGCGCAAAGTTATATTTTGCAGGAGGGCGCCGAACACCCTAGCACCGTCCCTACACACACACACACACACACACACACACACACACACACACAGTGGGTCCAGGGGGAGGGGGGGCATGTTGTCATACCCTCCAACATTTTACTCATTAAAACCGGTACAAATTCGAAAAGGGGGCGTGGGCACGCCCCTTTTTCTATACTTCCAATGGAAGTTTGGAGAGCCAAAAATCGGTACAGACCATAAAAAAAGGTACTGTACCTGTCAAAAAGGTACGGTTGTAGGGTATGCATACATACAGTGGGTCCTGGGGGAGGGAGGGTTTGGTGATAGTTTGCCGCTAGCAGCTGAGTTCCGTACAGTGCAGTGTAAAAAAATAAGATTTTAAACATACCGGTAAATCTTTTTTTCCTAGTCCGTAGAGGATGCTGGGGACTCCGTAAGGACCATGGGGTATAGACGGGCTCCGCAGGAGACATGGGCACTCTAAGACTTTAGATGGGTGCGAACTGGCTCCTCCCTCTATGCCCCTCCTCCAGACCTCAGTTATAGAACTGTGCCCAGAGGAGACGGAAAGTACGAGGAAAGGATTTTTGTTAATCTAAGGGCGAGATACATACCAGCCCACACCATACACACCGTACAACATGGTATATACTAAACCAGTTACCAGTATGAACAAAACAGCATCAGCCAGAGACTGATCTCAACTGTAACATAACCCTTATGTAAGCAACAACTATATACAAGCCTTGCAGAATTTGTCCGCACTGGGACGGGCGCTCAGCATCCTCAACGGACTAGGAGAAAAAGATTTACCGGTAGGTTTAAAATCTTATTTTCTCTTACGTCCTAGAGGATGCTGGGGACTCCGTAAGGACCATGGGGATTATACCAAAGTTCCAGACCAGGCGGGAGAGTGCGGATAACTCTGCAGCACCGATTGAACAAACATGAGGTCCTCATCAGCCAGGGTATCAAACTTGCAGAATTTTGCAAAAGTGTTTGAACCTGACCAAGTAGCTGCTCGGCAAAGCTGTAATGCCGAGACGCCTCTGGCAGCCGCCCAAGAAGAGCCCACCTTCCTAGTGGAATGGGCCTTTACCGAATTTGGTAACAGCAATCCAGCCGTAGAATGAGCCTGCTGAATCGTGTTACAGATCCAGCGAGCAATAGTCTGCTTAGAAGTAGAGATGAGCGGGTTCGGTTCCTCGGAATCCGAACCCCCCCGAACTTCAGCCTTTTTACACGGGTCCGAGGCAGACTCGGATCTTCCCGCCTTGCTCGGCTAACCCGAGCGCGCCCGAACGTCATCATCCCGCTGTCGGATTCTCGCGAGGCTCGTATTCTATCGCGAGACTCGGATTCTATGTAAGGAGCCGCGCGTCGCCGCCATTTTCACACGTGCATTGAGATTGATAGGGAGAGGACGTGGCTGGCGTCCTCTCCGTTAGAATAGTTAGAGACACTTGAGTTGATTACTTAGTAATTTTGGGGAGCATTAGGAGTACTCAGAGTGCAGAGTTTTGCTGATAGTTAGTTACTAGTGACTGACCACCACCAGTTTTATTTATTATTTAATATAATCCGTTCTCTGCCTGAAAAAAACCGATACACAGTCACATACCATATCTGTGCTCAGCCTCAGTGTGCTGCATGATAATATCATCTATGTATATCTGACTGTGCTGAGTGCTCACTGCTCACACAGCTGAATTGTGGGGGAGACTGGGGTGCAGTTATAGCAGGAGTACAGTGCACATTTTTGCTGCCAGTGTGACTGACCAGTGACCACCAGTATATTGTCTGCCTGAAAAAGTTAAACACTCCTGTGGTGTTTTTTTTTTTTTATTCTATAAACGCATTCTGCTGACAGTGTCCAGCAGGTCCGTCATTCATTATATTATATAAATATTTACCTGCAGTAGTGTTATATTTTTTTTGTTCATCTCTATCATCTTTATCATCTCTATATTAGCAGACGCAGTACGGTAGTCCACGGCTGTGGCTACCTCTGTGTCGTCAGTGCTCGTCCATAATTGTATACCTACCTGTGGTGGGGTTTTTTTTTCTATCTTCTTCATACTAGTAGTTTAGGAGTCTGCTGACAGTGTCCAGCAGGTCCGTCATTATATTATATATACCTGCAGTAGTGATATATATATTTTTTTTTTTATATCATTATCATCTCTATACTAGCAGACGCAGTACGGTAGTCCACGGCTGTAGCTACCTCTGTGTCGTCAGTGCTCGTCCATAATTGTATACCTACCTGTGGTGGGTTTTTTTTTTCTATCTTCTTCATACTAGTAGTTTAGGAGTCTGCTGACAGTGTCCAGCAGGTCCGTCATTATATTATATATACCTGCAGTAGTGATATATATATATTTTTTATATCATTATCATCTCTATACTAGCAGACGCAGTACGGTAGTCCACGGCTGTAGCTACCTCTGTGTCGTCAGTGCTCGTCCATAATTGTATACCTACCTGTGGTGGTTTTTTTTTTCTATCTTCTTCATACTAGTAGTTTAGGAGTCTGCTGACAGTGTCCAGCAGGTCCGTCATTATATTATATATACCTGCAGTAGTGATATATATATATTTTTTATATCATTATCATCTCTATACTAGCAGACGCAGTACGGTAGTCCACGGATGTAGCTACCTCTGTGTCGTCAGTGCTCGTCCATAATTGTATACCTACCTGTGGTGGGGTTTTTTTTTCTATCTTCTTCATACTAGTAGTTTAGGAGTCTGCTGACAGTGTCCAGCAGGTCCGTCATTATATTATATATACCTGCAGTAGTGATATATATATTTTTTTTTATATCATTATCATCTCTATACTAGCAGACGCAGTACGGTAGTCCACGGCTGTAGCTACCTCTGTGTCGTCAGTGCTCGTCCATAATTGTATACCTACCTGTGGTGGGTTTTTTTTTTCTATCTTCTTCATACTAGTAGTTTAGGAGTCTGCTGACAGTGTCCAGCAGGTCCGTCATTATATTATATATACCTGCAGTAGTGATATATATATTTTTATATCATTATCATCTCTATACTAGCAGACGCAGTACGGTAGTCCACGGCTGTGGCTACCTCTGTGTCGTCAGTGCTCGTCCATAATTGTATACCTACCTGTGGTGGGGTTTTTTTTTCTATCTTCTTCATACTAGTAGTTTAGGAGTCTGCTGACAGTGTCCAGCAGGTCCGTCATTATATTATATATACCTGCAGTAGTGATATATATATTTTTATATCATTATCATCTCTATACTAGCAGACGCAGTACGGTAGTCCACGGCTGTAGCTACCTCTGTGTCGTCAGTGCTCGTCCATAATTGTATACCTACCTGTGGTGGGGGTTTTTTTTCTATCTTCTTCATACTAGTAGTTTAGGAGTCTGCTGACAGTGTCCAGCAGGTCCGTCATTATATTATATATACCTGCAGTAGTGATATATATATTTTTTTTTTTATATCATTATCATCTCTATACTAGCAGACGCAGTACGGTAGTCCACGGCTGTAGCTACCTCTGTGTCGTCAGTGCTCGTCCATAATTGTATACCTACCTGTGGTGGGTTTTTTTTTCTATCTTCTTCATACTAGTAGTTTAGGAGTCTGCTGACAGTGTCCAGCAGGTCCGTCATTATATTATATATACCTGCAGTAGTGATATATATATTTTTATATCATTATCATCTCTATACAAGCAGACGCAGTACGGTAGTCCACGGCTGTGGCTACCTCTGTGTCGTCAGTGCTCGTCCATAATTGTATACCTACCTGTGGTGGGGTTTTTTTTTCTATCTTCTTCATACTAGTAGTTTAGGAGTCTGCTGACAGTGTCCAGCAGGTCCGTCATTATATTATATATACCTGCAGTAGTGATATATATATTTTTATATCATTATCATCTCTATACTAGCAGACGCAGTACGGTAGTCCACGGCTGTAGCTACCTCTGTGTCGTCAGTGCTCGTCCATAATTGTATACCTACCTGTGGTGGGGTTTTTTTTTCTATATTCTTCATACTAGTAGTTTAGGAGTCTGCTGACAGTGTCCAGCAGGTCCGTCATTATATTATATATACCTGCAGTAGTGATATATATATATTATTTATATCATTATCATATCTATACTAGCAGACGCAGTACGGTAGTCCACGGCTGTAGCTACCTCTGCGTCGTCAGTCACTCATCATCCATAAGTATACTAGTATCCATCCATCTCCATTGTTTACCTGAGATGCCTTTTAGTTGTGCCTTTCTTCGAAATCACAAATCCACAAGGAGAGTCCAATTGTGTCGGTTGCGATGCCTGACCTTCCCAACACTGGACGTGAAGAGCATGTGCCTTCCACCATTTGCACTCCCCCTGCAAGTGCTGGAAGGAGCACCCGCAGTCCAGTTCCTGATAGTCAGATTGAAGATGTCAGTGTTGAAGTACACCAGGATGAGGAGGATATGGGTGTTGCTGGCGCTGGGGAGGAAATTGACAAGGAGGATTCTGATGGTGAGGTGGTTTGTTTAAGTCAGGCACCCGGGGAGACACCTGTTGTCCGTGGGAGGAATATGGCCATTGACATGCCTGGTGAAAATACCAAAAAAATCAGCTCTTCGGTGTGGAAGTATTTCAACAGAAATGCGGACAACAGGTGTCAAGCCGTGTGTTGCCTTTGTCAAACTGTAATAAGTAGGGGTAAGGATGTTAACCACCTCGGAACATCCTCCCTTATACGTCACCTGCAGCGCATTCATCATAAGTCAGTGACAAGTTCAAAAACTTTGGGCGACAGCGGAAGCAGTCCACTGACCAGTAAATCCCTTCCTCTTGTAACCAAGCTCACGCAAACCACCCCACCAACTCCCTCAGTGTCAATTTCCTCCTTCCCCAGGAATGCCAATAGTCCTGCAGGCCATGTCACTGGCAATTCTGACGAGTCCTCTCCTGCCTGGGATTCCTCCGATGCATCCTTGAGTGTAACGCCTACTGCTGCTGGCGCTGCTGTTGTTGCTGCTGGGAGTCGATGGTCATCCCAGAGGGGAAGTCGTAAGACCACTTTTACTACTTCCACCAAGCAATTGACTGTCCAACAGTCCTTTGCGAGGAAGATGAAATATCACAGCAGTCATCCTGCTGCAAAGCGGATAACTGAGGCCTTGGCATCCTGGGCGGTGAGAAACGTGGTTCCGGTATCCATCATTACTGCAGAGCCAACTATAGACTTGATTGAGGTACTGTGTCCCCGGTACCAAATACCATCTAGGTTCCATTTCTCTAGGCAGGCGATACCGAAAATGTACACAGACCTCAGAAAAAGACTCACCAGTGTCCTAAAAAATGCAGTTGTACCCAATGTCCACTTAACCACGGACATGTGGACAAGTGGAGCAGGGCAGACTCAGGACTATATGACTGTGACAGCTCACTGGGTAGATGTATTGACTCCCGCCGCAAGAACAGCAGCTGCGGCACCAGTAGCAGCATCTCGCAAACGCCAACTCTTTCCTAGGCAGGCTACGCTTTGTATCACCGCTTTCCAGAATACGCACACAGCTAAAAACCTCTTACGGCAACTGAGGAAGATCATCGCAGAATGGCTTACCCCAATTGGACTCTCCTGTGGATTTGTGGCAACGCCAGCAATATTGTGTGTGCATTAAATATGGGCAAATTCCAGCACGTCCCATGTTTTGCACATACCTTGAATTTGGTGGTGCAGAATTATTTAAAAAACGAGAGGGGCGTGCAAGAGATGCTGTCGGTGGCCAGAAGAATTGCGGGACACTTTTGGCGTACAGGCACCACGTACAGAAGACTGGAGCAACACCAAAAACGCCTGAACCTGCCCTGCCATCATCTGAAGCAAGAAGTGGTAACGAGGTGGAATTCAACCCTCTATATGCTTCAGAGGTTGGAGGAGCAGCAAAAGGCCATTCAAGCCTATACAACTGACCATGATATAGGAGGTGGAATGCACCTGTCTCAAGCGCAGTGGAGAATGATTTCAACGTTGTGCAAGGTTCTGCAACCTTTTGAACTTGCCACACGTGAAGTCAGTTCAGACACTGCCAGCCTGAGTCAGGTCATTCCCCTCATCAGGCTTTTGCAGAAGAAGCTGGAGACATTGAAGGAGGAGCTAACACTGAGCGATTCCGCTAGGCATGTGGGACTTGTGGATGGAGCCCTTAATTCGCTTAACAAGGATTCACGGGTGGTCAATCTGTTGAAATCAGAGCACCACATTTTGGCCACCGTGCTCGATCCTAGATTTAAAACCTACGTTGTATCTCTCTTTCCGGCAGACACAAGTCTGCAGGGGTTCAAAGAACTGCTGGTGAGAAAATTGTCAAGTCAAGCGGAACGCGACCTGTCAACATCTCCTCCTTCACATTCTCCCGCAACTGGGGGTGCGAGGAAAAGGCTCAGAATTCCGAGCCCACCCGCTGGCGGTGATGCAGGGCAGTCTGGAGCGACTGCTGATGCTGACATCTGGTCCGGACTGAAGGACCTGACAACGATTACGGACATGTCGTCTACTGTCACTGCATATGATTCTCTCACCATTGAAAGAATGGTGGAGGATTATATGAGTGACCGCATCCAAGTAGGCACGTCAGACAGTCCGTACGTATACTGGCAGGAAAAAGAGGCAATTTGGAGGCCCTTGCACAAACTGGCTTTATTCTACCTAAGTTGCCCTCCCACAAGTGTGTACTCCGAAAGAGTGTTTAGTGCCGCCGCTCACCTTGTCAGCAATCGGCGTACGAGGTTACTTCCAGAAAATGTGGAGAAGATGATGTTCATTAAAATGAATTATAATCAATTCCTCCATGGAGACATTCACCAGCAGCAATTGCCTCCACAAAGTACACAGGGAGCTGTGATGGTGGATTCCAGTGGGGACGAATTGATAATCTGTGAGGAGGGGGATGTACACGGTGATGAATCGGAGGATGATGATGAGGTGGACATCTTGCCTCTGTAGAGCCAGTTTGTGCAAGGAGAGATTAATTGCTTCTTTTTTGGTGGGGGTCCAAACCAACCCGTCATTTCAGTCACAGTCGTGTGGCAGACCCTGTCACTGAAATGATGGGTTGGTTAAAGTGTGCATGTCCTGTTTATACAACATTAGGGTGGGTGGGAGGGCCCAAGGACAATTCCATCTTGCACCTCTTTTTTCTTTCATTTTTCTTTGCGTCATGTGCTGTTGGGGGAGTGTTTTTTGGAAGGGCCATCCTGCGTGACACTGCAGTGCCACTCCTGGATGGGCCAGGTGTTTGTGTCGGCCACTAGGGTCGCTTATCTTAGTCACACAGCTACCTCATTGCGCCTCTTTTTTTTCTTCTTTGCGTCATGTGCTGTTTGGGGAGTATTTTTTGGAAGGGCCATCCTGCGTGACACTGCAGTGCCACTCCTAGATGGGCCAGGTGTTTGTGTCGGCCACTAGGGTCACTTATCTTAGTCACACAGCTACCTCATTGCGCCTCTTTTTTTTCTTCTTTGCGTCATGTGCTGTTTGGGGAGTATTTTTTGGAAGGGCCATCCGGCCTGACACTGCAGTGCCATTCCTAGATGGGCCAGGTGTTTGTGTCGGCCACTAGGGTCGCTTAGCTTACTCACACAGCTACCTCATTGCGCCTCTTTTTTTCTTTGCGTCATGTGCTGTTTGGGGAGTGTTTTTTGGAAGGGCCATCCTGCGTGACACTGCAGTGCCACTCCTAGATGGGCCAGGTGTTTGTGTCGGCCACTAGGGTCACTTATCTTAGTCACACAGCTACCTCATTGCTCCTCTTTTTTTTCTTCTTTGCGTCATGTGCTGTTTGGGGAGTATTTTTTGGAAGGGCCATCCGGCCTGACACTGCAGTGCCACTCCTAGATGGGCCAGGTGTTTGTGTCGGCCACTAGGGTCGCTTAGCTTACTCACACAGCTACCTCATTGCACCTCATTTTTTCTTTGCATCATGTGCTGTTTGGGGAGTGTTTTTTGGAAGGGCCATCCTGCGTGACACTGCAGTGCCACTCCTAGATGGGCCAGGTGTTTGTGTCGGCCACTAGGGTCGCTGAGCTTAGTCACACAGCTACCTCATTGCGCCTCTTTTTTTCTTTGCGTCATGTGCTGTTTGGGGAGTGTTTTTTGGAAGGGCCATCCTGCGTGACACTGCAGTGCCACTCCTAGATGGGCCAGGTGTTTGTGTCGGCCACTTGGGTCGCTGAGCTTAGTCATCCAGCGACCTCGGTGCAAATTTTAGGACTAAAAATAATATTGTGAGGTGTGAGGTGTTCAGAATAGACTGAAAATGAGTGGAAATTATGGTTATTGAGGTTAATAATACTTTGGGATCAAAATGACCCCCAAATTCTATGATTTAAGCTGTTTTTTAGGGTTTTTTGAAAAAAAACACCCGAATCCAAAACACACCCGAATCCGACAAAAAAAATTCGGTGAGGTTTTGCCAAAACGCGTTCGAACCCAAAACACGGCCACGGAACCGAACCCAAAACCAAAACACAAAACCCGAAAAATTTCCGGTGCACATCTCTACTTAGAAGCAGGAGCGCCAACCTTGTTGGCTGTATACAGGACAAACAGTGCCTCAGTTTTCCTAACCCGAGCCGTCCTGGCTACATAAATTTTTAAGGCCCTGACTACATCAAGGGACTTGGAATACTCCAAGTCACCCGTAGCCACAGGCACCACAATAGGTTGGTTCATATGAAACGACGAAACCACTTTAGGCAGAAATTGAGGACGAGTCCTCAACTCTGCTCGATCCACATGGAAAATCAGATAGGGGCTCTTGTGAGACAAAGCCGCCAATTCGGACACCCGATTCGCAGATTCCAAGGCTAACAACATGACCACTTTCCAAGTGAGAAATTTTAATTTAACTGTTTGAAGTGGCTCAAACCAGTGTGATTTAAGGAACTGTAACACCACGTTAAGGTCCCACGGTGCCACTGGGGACACAAAAGGAGGTTGGATGTGCAGCACTCCCTTTACAAAAGTCTGGAATTCTGGGAGAGAAGCCAATTCCTTTTGAAAGAATATAGATAAGGCCGAAATCTGCACATTAATGGAGCCTAACTTTAGGCCCATATCCACTCCTGTCTGTAGAAAATGGAGAAAACGACCCAGCTGAAAATCTTACGTCGGAGCATTCTTGGCTTCACACCAAGATACATATTTCCTCCATATACGGTGATAGTGCTTCGCCGTTACCTCCTTCCTAGCTTTGATTAGAGTAGGGATGACTTCCCCCGGAATACCTTTCCTAGCTAGGATTTGGTGTTCAACCGCCATGCCGTCAAACGTAACCGCGGTAAGTCTTGGAACACACAGGGCCCCTGTTACAACAGGTCCTCCCTGGGAGGAAGAGGCCACGGATCTTCTGTGATCATTTCCTGAAGATCTGAATACCAGGCCCTTCGAGGCCAATCTGGGACAATGAGTATTGTCTGCACTCTTGTTCGTCTTATGATTATCAATATTTTTGAGATAAATGGAAGCAGAGGGAACACATAGACCGACTGAAACACCCACGGTGCCACCAGGGCGTCCACCACCACTGCCTGAGGGTCCCTCGACCTTGAACAATACGTCCGAAGCTTTCTGTTGAGGCGTGATGCCATGATGTCTGTTTGAGGAAGTCCCCAACGACTTGTTACCTCTGCAAAGACCTCTTGATGAAGTCCCCACTCTCCTGGATGGAGATCGTGCCTGCTGAGGAGGTCTGCTTCCCAGTTGTCTACTCCCGGAATGAAGACCGCTGACAGAGCGCTTACACGATTTTCCGCCCAGCGAAGAATGCTGGTGGCTTCTGCCATTGCAGCTCTACTCCTTGTCCCGACCTGGCGGTTTACATGCGCCACGGCTGTGACATTGTCTGACTGGATCAGAATGGGTAAATTGCGAAGAAGATTCTCCGCCTGTTGCAGGCCGTTGTATATGGCCCTTAATTCCAGCACATTGATATGTAGACAAGCCTCCTGGCTTGACCATATTCGCTGAAAATGTTTTCCTTGTGTGACTGCTCCCCATCCTCGGAGGCTCGCGTCCGTGGTCACAAGAACCCAATCTTGAATGCCGAACCTGTGACCCTCTAGAAGGTGAGCACTCTGGAGCCACCACATGAGAGAGACCCTGGCCCTGGGGGACAGGCTTATCCTCCAAAGCATCTGTAGATGGGACCCTGACCACTTGTCCAGAAGGTCCCACTGAAAAGTTCTCGCATGGAAACTGCCAAACGGAATGGCCTCGTAGGCCGCCACCATCTTTCCCAATACTCGAGTGCATTGATGAACTGACACTCTTTTTGGTTTCAGCAGGTCCTTGACCATGTTCTGGAGTTCCTGGGCTTTTTCCATTGGGAGAAAAACCCTCTTTTTTTCTGTGTCCAGAATCATTCCCAAAAATGACAGCCGAGTTGTCGGAAACAACTGCGACTTTGGTAGATTTAGAATCCAGCCGTGTTGTTGTAGTAGTCTCAGGGAGAGAGACACGCTTTTTAGTAACTGATCTCTTGATCTTGCCTTTATCAGGAGATCGTCCAAGTATGGGATAATTGTGACCCCCTGCTTGCGCAGGAGCACCATCATTTCCGCCATTACCTTGGTGAAAATTCTCGGGGCCGTGGAAAGCCCAAACGGCAACGTCTGAAACTGGTAATGACAATCCTGTACAGCGAATCTCAGGTACGCCTGATGAGGAAGATATATGGGGACATGAAGGTATGCATCCTTTATGTCTAGTGACACCATAAAATCCCCCCCTTCCAGGCTGGAGATCACTGCCCGGAGAGATTCCATCTTGAATTTGAACCTCTTCAAATATAGGTTTAGGGATTTTAGATTCAGAATTGGTCTGACCGAGCCATCCGGCTTCGGGACCACAAATTGAAAAATCGGTGTGGAGGCACATCTTTGAACTCCAGCTTGTAGCCTTGGGATACAATTTCTACCACCCAAGGATCCAAATCCGACTGAACCCATTCTTGGCTGAAGAGTCGAAGACGTGCCCCCACCAGTGCGGACTCCCGTAGCGGAGCCCCAGCGTCATGTGGTGGATTTTGTAGAGGCCGGGGAGGATTTTTGTTCCTGGGCACTAGCCGTAGCTGGTGTTCTTTTCCCTCTACCTCTACCTCTGGCGAGGAAGGAAGAGCCACGCCCCTTTCTGAACTTATGAGACCGAAAGGACTGCATCTGGTATTGAGGTGTTTTCTTCTGCTGTGGGGGAACGTAAGGCAAAAAGAAGACTTACCCGCGGTAGCTGTGGAAACCAGGTCCGCGAGGCCCTCCCCAAATAAAACTTCACCTTTGTAAGGCAAAGCCTCCATATGTGTCTTTGAGTCAGCATCACCTGTCCATTGACGGGTCCACAGGGACCTTCTAGTAGAAACTGCCATGGCATTGGCTCTTGAACCCAAAAGCCCAATATCTCTCGCAGCCTCTCTCATATATAACGCTGCGTCCTTGATGTGACCTAAGGTCAACAAAATACTATCTTTATCTAGGGTGTCAATGTCAGATGACAAGTTATCAGCCCAAGCTGCAATTGCGCTACCCACCCAAGCCGACGCTACTGCAGGTCTGAGCAGGGCTCCCGTAGTCGCATAAATTGATTTTAAGGTAGTTTCCTGCCTGTGATGCGCAGGATCCTTTAGGGCCGCCGTGTCCGGGGATGGTAGTACCACCTTTTTGGACAAGCGCGTCAAGGCCTTGACCACCGTGGGCGAGGATTCCCACCATAACCTGTCCTTTGAGGGGAAAGGATACACCATAATAATTCTCTTGGGAACCTGCAGTCTCTTGTCTGGAGTTTCCCAAGCCTTTTCAAATAAAGCGTTCAGCTCATGAGATGGGGGAAACGATACCTCAGGCTTCTTTTCCTTAAACATGCAGACCCTTGTGTCAGGGACAGAGGGGTCCTCTGTGATATGCAAAACATCTTTTATTGCAATAATCATATATTGAATACTCTTGGCCACTCTTGGGTGCAACCTTGCATCATCATAGTCGACACTGGAGTCGGAATCCGTGTCGGTATCAGTGTCTGCTATCTGGGAAAAGGGACGTTTATGGGACCCTGAAGGGTCTTGTGACACAGTAACAGCCATGGATTGACTCCCTGCTTTGTCCTTGGACTCTGCTTTGTCCAATATCTTATGTAATAAAGCCACATTAGCATTTAAAACATTCCACTTGTCCAACCAATCAGGTGTCGGCTGTGCCGACGGAGTCACCACCACCATCTGGTCTGCTTCCTCCCTAGACGAGCCTTCCGCTTCAGACATGTCGACACACACGTACTGACACTCCCACACTCACTGGAATATATGAATATGGGGACAGACCCACAAAAAGGCCCTTTGGAGAGACAGAGAGTACGCCAGCACACACCCAGCGCCCGTAGATGCTGAAACAAAGTCCCAGCCTGTACAGCGCTTTATATATAGAATTAGCACCAAATAAATGTGCCCCCCCCCTCGTTTTTGCCCCCTGTTACTTGTTCAGCAGGGGAGAGTCCGGGAGCAGCATCTCTGTAGCATGCTGTGGAGAAAATGGCGCTGGTTAGTGCTGGAAGATCAAGCTCCGCCCCCTCGATGGCGGGCTTCGGTCCCGCTATTTTTATTATACTGGCAGGGGATTAATTATATACTGCCTCCGCAGTATCTATATACGTGTGCCAGTCTTATGTGTGGTAAAAATTGCTGCCCAGGGCGCCCCCCCTGCGCCCTGCACCCTTGCTGTGCCTGTGTGTGTTGTGGGAGCAATGGCGGTACCTCATGAAGATCTGAAGTCTTCTGCCGCCTTTGAAGTCTTCTTGCTTCCTATATTTACCCGGCTTCAATCTTCCGGCTCTGTGAGGAGCAGTGGCGTGCGGTGAGGTCAGTGGCTGGTGAGGCGCTACAGCCATAATGTCTGCCGTATCCTGCCGATGACTCCTACCGCCGCCGAGCCAATGCCCGCTACTGCCCCTGAGCCGATGCCCGCTGCCACCGCCAATGGCTTACAAACTCGCCCACCATCAACTGACCCAGCCCTTCTCCACTAATTTGCATCTCAGTCCAATGCCGCCAATGCCCGCTCCCTACCTGCTCATCATACTTGTGATATATTGTACATTTTCATAGAGAAAAAAAATAGTGTTTGGGACTGGAAAGGGAGCTGGAGGAGGACATGAATGCAATTTTGTTGTCCAGGGCTTCCATTATCTTTATGGAAAAGCGTCTGAATGGGTTAAAAAATGTAAAGAAAAATGCGTGAGGTCCCCCCTCCTAAGTATAACCAGCCTCGGGCTCTTTGAGCCGGTCCTGGCTGTTTAAATACTGGGGGGGAAATTGGACAGGGGTTCCCCGTATTTAGACAACCAGCACTGGGCTCTTAGTCCGGTCCTGGTTTCAAAAATACAGGGGACAAAAGATGTAGGGGTCCCCCGTATTTTTAAAACCAGCACCGGGCTCCACTAGCCAGGAACATAATGCCATAGCCGGGGGAAACATTTATGTAGGTCCCTGCGGCCGTGGCATTGCCCCCGCAACTAGTCACCCCTGGCCGGGGTTCCCTGGAGGAGTGGGGATCCCTTAAATCAAGGGGTCCCCCCCGCCAGGCACCCAAGGGCCAAGGGTGAAGCCCGAGGCTGTCCCCAGCACCCCTGGGCGGTGTGTGCTGGGCTGATAGCCATAAGTGTGTAAAAAAAATAGAATATTGTTTTTTGTTGTGGAACTACAAGGCCCAGCAAACCTTCCCCGCTTGCTGGTACTTGGACAACCTCAAGTACCAGCATGCAGGGAAATAACGGGCCCGCTGGTACCTGTAGTTCTACAACAACAAAAATACCCAAATAAAAACACAACACACACACCATGAAAGTAAAAATATATTAAAACACACTTACACACTCACACATACTTAACAACATCCCACGCCGCTCACGTCCACTTGTCCAGTAGAATCCAATAGGGGTACCTGTAAAAATGAGAGAGATTACTTACCTACATCCCACGCCGGTCACGTCCACTTGTCCAGTAGAATCCAATAGGGGTACCTGTAAAAATTTAAATTATACTCAAACTTCGTATTTGACGTAATACACGGGGGGGTGGGGGAGTGGGGGGAAGGAGAGAGAGAGAGAGATCCCCACAGACAGAGAGATCACCACAGAGAGAGAGAGAGAGAGAGAGAGAGAGAGATCACTACAGACAGAGAGAGAGAGAGATCACCACAGACAAACAGACCCGACCGGAATTAGTAGATGGAGCCCTCTCCCAGCCTCCTGCCGATCACATACATAGATGCACAGTCCCCAGGCCGAGAAATAAGTCTTACCCGGTGGACGCGATTATATTGAGCTCCAACCCGGTCAGCGTGAACACCAAAATAGCTGCCGCATCCAGAAAATCACTACTGCGCATGTGCCGGGAGTATGCATATAACGGCGCATGCGCAGTAGTTAGGGACGCCAGAGATAAAGAGCATTCGTCAGCGCTGTTTGGCCTTGACAAACAGCGCTGATGGGTGGTGTTACTTTACCGCTCGCCAGCGACAGCTTCAATGCTGAATACAAGTAAAAAAAGCGCGGCGAGCGGTAACGTTAATTAGCATTAGAAAAACTTTTCGATGATAAATGGTGGCCTTTATTTAGAATACTTAAAGACTCCGGGGTACAGGGAGAGTGCAGCAACTTATGGTGGACAGCAGTGCTGGGAGCCTAATAAGTGGAACTATTTGGCCACTTAAATATATAATCATAAATAAGGTAATATTAACACTACACCACAGCTGTCCGTGCAGACCCAGGGGAGGGGGAGGGTATGGGTAAGTATAATGAAAATGCAGGGCAAGAATGATAATGGTTGTCTGGAGAGCAGGAAGCAGAAGGTAGACTCCAGGTCGAGCGTGATGGCAGCGGTTGAAGTGTGACAGCAGGGGCGGGCTGTGGAATGCAGTACTGCATGGCGGCAGAGTGCGGGGTGTAGCTGACAGGGGCACAGATTGGTTAGATGATTGCACCTGGTCCATCACGCATATATCTGTAAAAACAGGACGGGAGCAGGAGAGGGGACCAGCGGGAGACATGCGCCGGAGCTCGGATAGCGGTCTGCAACTGAAGCTGCTATTATACTGTAAATTGCAGCAGGAACTTACAGATCACGGCAGTTCCGCCCACATGGAGACTGGCTTGGACCCCCATCCAGGAGAGAGCAGGTGTTGCTGCCGATGGCTAAGGAGGCTGAAGGAAAGGTAAGAGAGCCGGCCGCGGCCGCACTAGCGGCCGCACAATCTCTAGTGCCTGGCGGGTGACTCACTCTGCCTCCACCACGTCCCGTAGCCGCTTCCCTGCACTGTATATGTGTGATTGGACAGCAGATCCAACACTGGATCCGCTGTCCAATCACATGTGCCTTGCTGACAGGGGCGGGCTTTGATGTGTGCTCCCTGTCAGCATCGAGGCACTTGTAGATGTGCCGCTTTCTCAACGTTTTTTGAATGGGCTTTTACAGCCCAGTGCTTGGCCCCGCCCCCCGCTTTATCCCCCTTCCCAGTGTCAACGGGAGGCACTTGCTAACAGTGCCTCCCAAATCCTTTTAATACAACAAAATTATTAGATTAATATAAAGAAGGTACTTATGACAGAATATGTGTCATAAGTATCTTCTTTGTAGTATTTTGATCATTAATGACAGGGGATGCACAGCCTCCCCTGCCTCCCCTGACTGCACGTCCTTGGTGAGGAGGACGGCGTCGCGGCTCTGGGACGAACAGCAAGGACGACACCTGTGTTCCAACCCTCTGGAGCTAATGGTGTCCAGTAGCCTAAGAAGCAGAGCCCATCAGTCCAGGAAAGTGGGTCTGCTTCTCTCCCGAAGCAGGGAGCCTGTTGCCAACAATGCTCCCTGAAAATAAAAAACCTAACAAAAGTCTTTTCAGAGAAACTCAGTAGAGCTCCCCTGTAGTGCATCCAGTCTCCTCTGGGCACAGGATCTAACTGAGGTCTGAAGGAGGGGCATAGAGGGAGGAGCCAGTTCACACCCATCTAAAGTCTTAGAGTGCCCATGTCTCCTGCGGAGCCTGTCTATACCCCATGGTCCTTACGGAATCCCGAGCATCCTCTAGGACGTAAGAGAAAAAAACATAAAATGGCCGCCGCCGGGGAGACAGGCGCTAGAGGTCAAATGTGACCTCTAGCGTCTGTCTGCTCCTTGGATGCGGCTATTTTTGGTGTGTTTTTTTTACACTGCACTGTATGGAACTCCGCAGCCCCCAGCGCATCTCAATGCACTGTGGGGGCTGCGGTAGCTAGCAGCAACTGGGGCAGCGCAACTGGTTACATGGGTGCTACTGAGTGTCAGTGCCCGGCAGCACCCATGGAATCAGCGCCACTGCCTGCATCATCTGCCATCCTCGATCCCTTGTTCCATTACCTCTGGGATCTGTTTCCTGGTGGTGGGTCTGGCTCACCCCACTGTCCACTCCATCATTTTTTTACTGTGCCAGGACCCATCTTCATAAATGGGTTGACAGCAGGAACTTATGCTGTGAGAGGGAGAAACAGCTCCCCCTCTTATACAAACAGGGGCTTCTTGCAGTGTGAGGCGGTGGGTAGGGGGGGGGCACCCCTCTCTTATATACATAGGGACACTTTGTAGGGGAGTCCTGGACTTACAGGGCTTTTCCCCTTTAATCTGCTAGTGCTCTCATGGGAATGCCATGCACCCCACACAACCCCCCACTTCCAGAACCAGGGTACCGTGGGACCTCCCTCCTCCCGTTCTACGGTCCCAGCTAAAAAAAATAGCCACCTCCTTATTTGTGGATGCTGGGTACTTGAGTAGGTCACGACCTCATGGTCTGGGGCCGTGGATAGTATGTGCCGCTAGACCACACCCCCTTGGCATAGTCCACTTCCCCCTGCCCTCCTGATGACTGATAGATGACATCACTGGGATGCGGGTCTTAACACGTAGCACTAAGAGGCAGGGCTTAAGTATGGGGGTGGGTCTAAATCCCAGCGTTTTACAACAGTCAGAGACGGCCCTAACCAATATGATGCCCTAGGCAAGATTTGGGCTGATGACCCCAAGCACCGCCGCTAGTTCCGCCTCTGACCCTGCACGCCTTCTAGAGCACCATTACCCCTCACCCATAGCAGTCCTCATTTTGGTGCGCCTACCCCCAATATTTTAAATAGGAACAGTGTGCACATTTGGCGCACAGCTCAAAAAGGAACGTGTTCTTTCTGGGAAGGGGCATGGCCACACAATAGTGCCCCCAATTCAAATACTGTCGGGCACCTTTTTTGACGAAAATGCATCTTATTTGCATTACTATCTGGCTAAGATGCACAAGCAGCTTCTGCCGATTAAAATGATATGTGGCATGTCTATATTCTGTGTGCGACTGTGGCTTTATCTGCATATGAAATGCTACGTTATAGTGACTTCCAGGAATACACTGTACACTGTAACGTAGCATTTCATATGCAGATACAGCCGCAGTCACACACAGAATATAGGCATGCCGCATATCATTTTAATCAGCAGAAGCTTCTTGTGCCCCTAGGCATACCAAATGTCCCCGGCATTTGCCTAGTTTGCCTATGCCTAGGGCCGGCGGTGACAACAGTGCATTATACGTGCCTTGGTGCCCCTCCCCTGAATCTGACACTAGTAGTGTGTTGATGCTGGAAGAAACAGGTCCGGCGCTGCAGCAGAAGGAAATTTGTTTTCTATAATATCCTAGTGGATACTGAGGGGACATTAGTATCATGGGTATAGATCGGGTCCATTGGAGCCTGGTACTTTAAGAAATCAAATAGTGTGTACTGGCTCCTCCTGCAGACTCAGTTTAGAAAAATGTGCCCAAGGAGCCGGGTGCATCCTCTGGAGCTCCAGAGAGGTTTTTTTCAGAATTTATGTTAGTTTATTATTTTCAGGCAGCACTGGTTGGCAACCAGTCTGCCTGCGTCATGGGACTTAGGGGGGGACCGAACTAACTTCCTATAGAGTTAATGGTTTGTATCCCCGCTGACAGGACACTGAGGTCACCGGGATACGAGCTGTGGTGTCCACTGGGGACCCATACTGGCACTGAGGTAAAAGGGGGATTTGAATCTCCTTTTTTTACACATGTAACCCTATCTTATCTCTAGATATGAATCACCAGTGCCTCCACCCAAGCTAATTGTTATTTTGGCTTGCCTGGGAAAGCCTTGCTGAAAAAGGGTGTACTAATCAACCTATACACATTTAATACCCAAATCCCCTTAGTATAATAACACATTTAATACCTGTTCTTCTTTCCTTTTCCTTAGGATCCGGAGAAATCACCACAATATCTTTATGGTAAGTATATTTTTATATTAAGATATATATACATATATATGTATACTCTAATTACATACATATACAATTACTAATTGACAATTTTCCTCTATCTAAATAACTATGCATGTAATACACAATGACACATATTATATACTCTACTTGAGTGACCCGGGTACTCTCAGTCTTTAAATGCGCAGTTGGGGCCCAATGAGTGTATTTTATCCTTTTGGACTACCTTGACAAGTGACGATGAATTAATCCTCCTTTCTAGCTTGGATTTTACATAGATGGATACAATGCGTTGCAAAGAAAAGTGAAATACCATTACTTTGTATCCTGCAGTCTAAATTTGTTATTTAGTTATTCATAGTGGACCTTCCAGTCTTTTCACTGTAATAAGTTACTTTCTTTAGAATACAATGTATTTAATATCCTTGCTTTCCTTTTTACTCCTCAGTGAAGAGTCTCTCTACGGTGTAGCTAGCAGATGGTAAGTATGATATTGTATACTTAAATATTTACTGTTGCTCCTCTGTAGATGAAGTCTCGTTACCAGTGTGAATATAAATATATACAATTACTATCTCCATCTCCGTGGTATGCAGCGTTCTATTTAACTGGAGTAAGTAATCTATTCTCTCCTGCAGCTTTTCTGAATACTTATAAGCTCAGGGTGGTTCAGTAGCGTTGTGGGAAGTTAGAAATATAAGATATTCAGGAAATATTAAATAAGCTAGATATAATTATATTAGGCAGCCTTTGCGTATGTCTTTACTTGGCTTCCATAGAACTAGCTGCCTCTATGTCTTTAGTTATGAGCCATTAAAATTTCTCAGATCCGGCATAATAAAGTCTATTGCCATGTAGTGTTTCCCTTTGCTGACTGAAGAGTTTAAAATCCCATTAGTTTTTTTAGGAAAAAACATAGTCTATATTTCTGATGCTATAGGCTAACCCCTTTTATATATATGTATATATATATATACTCTGTCCATAGTCTTAGGGGTTAATTTTGGACTACTTGTGCCTAGAAATGTTTATCACAGTCTGAGCCCAAGTGCAGCTATATGCTATATGTCTTCTATATATTTGAGGTGCCTTTGCTGTGTTACACACATACAGGTGTCAATTTGTTCACTTACACCTCCGGGATTGGCCAGCCACGCTTTCAGACACTCCCCTGGCTCTCCTCACTGGCTTATCACTGCAGGCACCGCCTCCCTTTCCTCTGGAGCTTTAGCACAGGAACAGCCTTTACTGACATCTCTGCTGCCACTAGCGCCGCCTTCCTGTCATTTCTGCTACTGGGGCACATGGGCTCTCATCAGTGTCACCGCCTTCAGCCTTTTTCTTACTGCCCGCCAAGATGTTTACAGCAGCGGCGGGGCAGTGGCATTACAGCAATGCACGTTATAGAGCCTGCCGCCTGGGGATCTTAGAGCAGGTAGGCAACCTTAGCAGCCTTTCCTGCCGCTCAAATCCCGCTCTGATCTCCGGCGGCTCTCCCTGTATGGCTCCGCTACTTGGTCTCTCTCCGGCGGCTGCTGTAATGTTTACAGCGGTTACAGCTCATCAACAGCGCCAGAGATACCCAAGTGCGAGCACTACAAGGGCGATCTGCATTCTGCCTATCGCCGGCTGAGCTCGCCTTATATACATTCCCTGGTACTGGTCTCGAGGGCCCCCCTTTGCACCCGGCTCCCTGATACTAGCCTCGCGGGTCCCCTTTTTGCACCCGGCTCTCTCTGTCTGCCGGCGCGCGGTCTCCTCTCTGCACACCGCTTCCCCACAGCTCCCTTCTCTTATTACCGGCGCGTGGTAGCCGTCTATGCACACGGCTCCCGGCACGCGGTCTCCTCTCTGCACACCGCTCCCCCACAGCTCCCTTCTCTCCTTACCGGCGCGTGGTAGCCATCTATGCACACGGCTCCCGGCGCGCTATCGGTAATTTCTCCCTTGCACTATCTCTGTTATAAATCATGCAAGTATGAAAGTGTAGAAATATAACAATTATTCCTATCCCTATAACACATTTTTCATCTCATTACATTACATTATACCTTGCTTTCTTATATATATGTTTATATTACAATAAATATACATACTTCACTACTTATAATATATATATATATATATATATTCATACAATACTTATTACTTTATAAATACATACAAAGCAAATAAAATCAATATTTCCGCTACATTCTCCCCCTGGTGATCAATTGTATATTGGTAATAACAACAGATCACCACTTTTAACTTATTAACTCTATTTAGTAATGGTAATAGGTATTATAATAAGGCCATATATTTATTATATTAGGGTGTACTACCCTAGGTACAATGCTAGGTACCCCTAGTTCATCATAAGTAAGAATGCATGGGGGTTGACATATCCTCCTTGGTCTTTCTATAGCCTGTTCCCCCATGTTCTCATTCTCAGTATATACTGTAGATCTACAATCTGATCTTTCAGGCACATTTTCCTCCAGCTCACTTGTATTATTACTATTTTCTGAGTGAAACTGGTCAATATTACCCTCTGGGTTTTCATCAGAAAAGAATCCAATGGGACCATCAGTACTCCCCTCTTGAACGAACCCCTGTAAGTCAACACTCTCATCCTTAAAGTAACATCCTTGCCCTGTAAATTCATCCTCTAAATTTTCCATATCATCAATCTCAATAATTTGCTTAGTTCCATTCTCCATAACCCCTATATCAAAACTTGACTCAAAGTCATTCCTATAAATTATCTAAACGAACTTCACGTCCTATTGGGAGTAAGTGCTGTCTGTGGAAAGTTAAGACAATTTCATCTCCATTTTCTGGCCTAATTTTATATACAGGTAACCCAGGAAACTTTTCTATTATTATGAAGGGATCTTCTCTCCATCTGTTACTTATTTTAAATTTTCTAGGGGTCCCGAGTTGTTTTAATAATACTCTATCCCCAGGAGCCAAGACCTGATCTCGTACTTTCCTGTCATAATGACTTTTATTTTTTATTTCTAGTTTGGTAGTAGTTTCATTAGCTAAGTCATATGCTTCTTTTAAGTCTTTTCTTAGTTTCTTAATATATTTAAGATGAGAAATAGCAGGTTTGCCACTATAAGATATCCCCATACACACGTCTATGGGAAGTCTAGCCTCTCGCCCAAACATCAAAGCATATGGAGAATACCCTGTAGCCTCATTTCGTGTGCAGTTATAAGCATGTATTAAACGATCAATATGCCTTTTCCAATGGTTCTTATCAAATGGGTTTAGAGTCCCTAACATATTCAACAAGGTTCTGTTAAACCTTTCAGGCTGAGGATTTCCCTGAGGATGATAAGGGGTGGTTCGTGATTTAGTTATCCCACATATCATACAGAGTTCCTTAATCAACTTACTCTCAAACTCTCTCCCTTGATCAGAATGTAATCGGTTAGGCAGACCGTAATGAACAAAATATTTGTCCCATAGAGTATTGGCTACAGTATGGGCTTTCTGATTTGGTGTAACGTATGCTTGGGCGTATCTTGTAAAGTGATCTGTAATTATTAATATGTGGCATTTCTTTCCGGGTTCTACTTCTAATGTTAAAAAATCCATACAGACTAGGTCCATAGGACCATTACTCCTAAAATTTACTAGTGGGGCAGATTGGCTACTTACAGTCTTCCGTACTATACAATTCCCACAATTTTGGCAATAGGCTTCTACCTCTTTCCTCATGCCAGGCCAATAAAACCTATCATATATTAGACTTAAGGTCTTATCATTTCCTAAATGGCCATGGTCATCATGTAATGCTTTCATTACCATAGATCGATATATCTTTGGTAATACTATTTGGTATAATTTATTTTTTTTTCACTCCTTTCAATTACCCGATATAACAATCCATTAATTATCAATAAATGTTTCCTTTGTCTCTCTAATAACCGTACTTCCTCAGAAGCATTAGATATTACAAGGTCCCAGTTTTTATTACTTTTATTTCTTGTTATTTCAGATATGATAAGTCCAATGTCTGGATCTTTCCTCTGATCTGCCTGTATCTGGGTTTTCCTAAGTTTTGGCAACCCTTCTAATTCTAAATGACTCAACCAGCAGTATGATAAAGGCAGAACTTTTTCAGTGACACCCAATGAACTTAATGATTCTCCTGGGGTCATTTCCTTAATCTGAATATGATGGCACATCCCCCTCACTTCACCAGCAGGTACTTCAATCCATTCATCAATAGCAACACAATTCCTTTGATTAGGTATTCGGGATAATGAGTCAGCATCGATATTATTGACTCCGGGCCTATATCTTAAAGAAAAATTATATAGAGCCAAAGCTGCAAGCCATCTGTGTCCTGTTGCATCTAATTTTGCAGTAGTAAGGATGTATGTTAAAGGGTTGTTATCTGTGTGAATCTCAAATGTTACTCCATATAAGTATTCATGAAATTTTTCCACCACACACCATTTTAAAGCTAAAAATTCCAATTTGTGTGTGGCGTAATTTCTCTCACTAACAGATAACCCCCTACTAGTAAAAGACACAGGCTTCAACTCTTCTTGATGTTTTTGATACAGTACTCCCCCAATACCTTCTTGTGAAGCATCTATATGAAGTACATATGGAAGTGAAGGGTTTGCATAAGCTAAAACTGGAGCCCCAGTTAGCTTTGTTTTTAAAGTCTGGAATGCCATTTCACATTCCTGAGTCCACCGTTTTCCAAAAGGTTCATTAGGTTTAAACCAACACTTAGGGTTTATTTTGGTCTCTTTTCTCTTATTAGTAGGTGGATATCCTTTAGTCAAATCCGTAAGAGGTTTTGAAATCTTAGAATAATTTGGAATGAATCTGCGATAGTACCCGCAAAAACCTAAAAAAGATCTGAGTTCTTTTAACTTATTAGGCTTAGGCCAATTTACTACAGCCTCAACCTTCGCAGGGTCAGTGGCAATTCCCTCTCTATTTACAATGTGTCCTAAGTATTTCACTGAGGATCGGCATAACTGACATTTGTCAATAGACAACTTCAATCCCCCTTCAATTAATCTATCTAGAACTTTAATAAGACGGGTATTATGCTCTTGAAGGGAACTCCCAAAAACAATGATGTCATCTAAGTAGACAATGACCTCTCTATAGTTCATATCCCCAATTACTTTATCCATTGTCCTCTGGAATGTCGCTGGGGCTCCCTTAATTCCCTGAGGCATTTTTAGGAATTCGAAAAACCCTAATGGGCAAATAAATGCAGTTTTATCTCTATCTTCAGGGCGCATGGGGATCTGGTAGAATCCATTCCGTAGGTCTAATACCGAAAACCATACACTTCCTTGCAAGCAGTCTAATGCTTCATCAATTTTAGGAACTGTGTACTGGTCTGGGACAGTTCTTGCATTAAGGGTCCTGTAATCTACGCACATACGAATTTTCCCATTTTTCTTTTTAGCAATTACAATTGGAGAAGCATATGGACTACGGGATTCTATTATAATTTGATTCTCTAATAATCCCTTTAAATGTAATCGGACACCTTCAAAATCCGCAGGAGCTATCCTGCAAGATCTTTCACGAAAAGGACTTGTATCTGTGAGTTCTATTCTATGTTCTACTCCTTTTGCCTCTCCTAAATCCCATTCATCAGATGAAAAAGCCTTCCTCCTAATATCCAAATCCCTTATCAATGAATCTTTGTCCTCTTTTAGAATATCGCTATCTTGAAAGCAAACTTCAAATTGACCCTTCTCCACCTCAAGCTTATCTCTCGGTTGAATTACCCAAGCCTGTCCTGCTTCAGTAATCTGTTCCTTCCTATGCATATCCTGACACCATTTTGATAATTCATTGTACAATTTGGTATTAGTACCTATAATTACAGGAAGTTCATTCCTGCCCCCTTGGATCTCAGGACAAATTAGCGCAATAAAAGGGACCTGCAATGGCTTTCCAGGGATTTCTCTATCAAATTCCAGAGTAACTTGTACATATCCTAAGTAAGGATATTTGTTTACACTTAAACCCCAAATTATTAATCCATTAAGGGGTTGTATTTTCACATCTGATATGTGTTCATTATACCAGGATTCAAAAATAATTGACACCTGAGACCCACTGTCTAGTAATACTTTACATTTGTTCCCATTAATAGACGCAGAGATTATTGGTGTAGGACCCATCAGACCTTCTGGAATTTTTCCATTCCACCAGGAATTCCCCATAGCGCAGTAGCTGACTTCTAGGGGGACTGTGAGGGGCTCACAGTCCTCCCCCGTCCGTTTCCCTGCCCAGAAAGATTATGGCTATTTAATGCTATATTATTATCACTAACTCTTTGTGAAAAGTACCCAGTATCAGCAGTGCATTCATATGCCCTATGCCCTGACCTACCACATTTGAAACATCCTCGGCCTCGATTATTATAATTACTCCCCCTTCCCCTCACAGATATATTATTGTTTGTCCTTGATGAGGAGAGACTAGAATTACTGTTGGTTTGTAAAACCATAAACTGTTCTAGTTTTTTATTTTGTTCCTCTATCATTTTCAGTATTTTTTCTTCAAATGGATTCACTTCCACCATAGATTGTATCACTTTTACTTTTTTTATAGTTTTCTCTCTCATTTCAATTAATGTCTCCTCTTGCTTTACCTCTTTTAATAGATCATTAAAAGTGGGAGGGGTCTCTCTTATCCCTGAACATCTTAACATTTGAGCCACAAAGTCAGTAGTTAAAGCTCCTCTAAGGAGCTGCTTCATCCTACTTCCATCCACTTCCTCTCTAGTAATACCTCCTTTATCAACTATTTTATACAAGAGTTTATCTATCCTAATCAAATAAGCACTAAATTTATCCCCAGGTTCTTGGAAAGTATGATGGAATCTCGAGGTCAAATCTCCCACATCCTCTAAAGTACCATATGCATAATCCAAAGCTTCAAAATAAGTTTCTAATGTGGCTTGCGAATTGCTTCTTCTAGCTGCCTGAATAATCCCCATGGCTGGTCCCCTCAAACTCTCTACTACCCTTTGCCTTTTTATTTGGTCAGGACATTGCCACTCCTCAGCTTGCTGAACAGCAGCTTCTTTCCATGCTTCGTATGTTTCTTCCCCAAGTGGCACAGGCACTATTCCTGAAAATATTCTTAATCTCCTGTAGCTTCCCTCATAGTGCCATCTTTCTAACTGTGTGACCACTCTATCTACCATGGTCTCAAACTGCCCTCCATTTACATTGGCACCATCCCCCTGGGTATTGCTGCTCTCATTAACCCTCTCTGGGTTTTCAGCAGATGCTGAAATATGAGCACTAACTGTTTCTTCCTCACTACTTTTAGGCCATATAATGCGCCACAGTCTTCCAATTTCTCCCCCAGCTACAATCATTGTGGGTATCAGCCTAGCATCTAACTCTTTTTCTGTTTCTATCAAAATAGCAACAACTCTCCCGGAATCCTCTCTCCATTTATCTATGATCCGAGGTTTGCTTACTCCATACAATCTGTCTAAAGTCTCTAATACCACATCATCATGAATGTCAGAAAAATTTCCCCCTACTCCCATACATTTTTTTAAGCTTATTCCTCTCTGTGTACACCAAGTGTATAACTCTCCTTCTGAAATCCTCTCCATTATAGTGTCCTGAATATTCGTCTCGGCTAAGTGCCTCCAAAATGTAACCCTATCTTATCTCTAGATATGAATCACCAGTGCCTCCACCCAAGCTAATTGTTATTTTGGCTTGCCTGGGAAGGCCTTGCTGAAAAAGGGTGTACTAATCAACCTATACACATTTAATACCCAAATCCCCTTAGTATAATAACACATTTAATACCTGTTCTTCTTTCCTTTTCCTTAGGATCCGGAGAAATCACCACAATATCTTTATGGTAAGTATATTTTTATATTAAGATATATATATATATATATATATATATATATATATGTATACTCTAATTACATACATATACAATTACTAATTGACAATTTTCCTCTATCTAAATAACTATGCATGTAATACACAATGACACATATTATATACTCTACTTGAGTGACCCGGGTACTCTCAGTCTTTAAATGCGCAGTTGGGGCCCAATGAGTGTATTTTATCCTTTTGGACTACCTTGACAAGTGACGATGAATTAATCCTCCTTTCTAGCTTGGATTTTACATAGATGGATACAATGCGTTGCAAAGAAAAGTGAAATACCATTACTTTGTATCCTGCAGTCTAAATTTGTTATTTAGTTATTCATAGTGGACCTTCCAGTCTTTTCACTGTAATAAGTTACTTTCTTTAGAATACAATGTATTTAATATCCTTGCTTTCCTTTTTACTCCTCAGTGAAGAGTCTCTCTACGGTGTAGCTAGCAGATGGTAAGTATGATATTGTATACTTAAATATTTACTGTTGCTCCTCTGTAGATGAAGTCTCGTTACCAGTGTGAATATAAATATATACAATTACTATCTCCATCTCCGTGGTATGCAGCGTTCTATTTAACTGGAGTAAGTAATCTATTCTCTCCTGCAGCTTTTCTGAATACTTATAAGCTCAGGGTGGTTCAGTAGCGTTGTGGGAAGTTAGAAATATAAGATATTCAGGAAATATTAAATAAGCTAGATATAATTATATTAGGCAGCCTTTGCGTATGTCTTTACTTGGCTTCCATAGAACTAGCTGCCTCTATGTCTTTAGTTATGAGCCATTAAAATTTCTCAGATCCGGCATAATAAAGTCTATTGCCATGTAGTGTTTCCCTTTGCTGACTGAAGAGTTTAAAATCCCATTAGTTTTTTTAGGAAAAAACATAGTCTATATTTCTGATGCTATAGGCTAACCCCTTTTATATATATGTATATATATATATACTCTGTCCATAGTCTTAGGGGTTAATTATGGACTACTTGTGCCTATAAATGTTTATCACAGTCTGAGCCCAAGTGCAGCTATATGCTATATGTCTTCTATATATTTGAGGTGCCTTTGCTGTGTTACACACATACAGGTGTCAATTTGTTCACTTACAACTCCGGGATTGGCCAGCCACGCTTTCAGACACTCCCCTGGCTCTCCTCACTGGCTTATCACTGCAGGCACCGCCTCCCTTTCCTCTGGAGCTTTAGCACAGGAACAGCCTTTACTGACATCTCTGCTGCCACTAGCGCCGCCTTCCTGTCATTTCTGCTACTGGGGCACATGGGCTCTCATCAGTGTCACCGCCTTCAGCCTTTTTCTTACTGCCCGCCAAGATGTTTACAGCAGCGGCGGGGCAGTGGCATTACAGCAATGCACGTTATAGAGCCTGCCGCCTGGGGATCTTAGAGCAGGTAGGCAACCTTAGCAGCCTTTCCTGCCGCTCAAATCCCGCTCTGATCTCCGGCGGCTCTCCCTGTATGGCTCCGCTACTTGGTCTCTCTCCGGCGGCTGCTGTAATGTTTACAGCGGTTACAGCTCATCAACAGCGCCAGAGATACCCAAGTGCGAGCACTACAAGGGCGATCTGCATTCTGCCTATCGCCGGCTGAGCTCGCCTTATATACATTCCCTGGTACTGGTCTCGAGGGCCCCCCTTTGCACCCGGCTCCCTGATACTAGCCTCGCGGGTCCCCTTTTTGCACCCGGCTCTCTCTGTCTGCCGGCGCGCGGTCTCCTCTCTGCACACCGCTCCCCCACAGCTCCCTTCTCTCCTTACCGGTGCGTGGTAGCCATCTATGCACACGGCTCCCGGCGCGCTATCGGTAATTTCTCCCTTGCACTTTCTCTGTTATAAATCATGCAAGTATGAAAGTGTAGAAATATAACAATTATTCCTATCCCTATAACACATTTTTCATCTCATTACATTACATTATACCTTGCTTTCTTATATATATGTTTATATTACAATAAATATACATACTTCACTACTTATAATATATATATATATATTCATACAATACTTATTACTTTATAAATACATACAAAGCAAATAAAATCAATATTTCCGCTACACACATATTTGACTATTACAGCCAATATAATCTATGAGGGACTGCACATCATTGAAGGGGCGGGGCTTCCTGGAGAGTGGGACCAGAAGCTGAAAGGCGCCATTTCCTGCTGCTGCTGACTGCCAGGCTGCACGCTGAGACTGCTCCTCCTCAGAACCCACTGAATCACCAATTCTACTGGTACCAGGAGGTCTTATAGAGAGGGGGGAGCATATACACAGCGGTTCCACTGCTGTGCTGATAGAAAAACATATAAATATACCCTGCGGAGCACTGCTCTGAACTGAGGTATAGTGTGCTGGTCCCAATCCTCTTTGTGTCACTACATTCAGTGCTGTCTGAGGTTATTGTGCTGTTTCACTAACGTGTTGTCACTGCACTGTGTTACTCATTTAACTCTGTGTTTCTGCTATAAGCATGTCTGGGAAAAAGTCTGGGTGTCCCCCTTGTAACACCAAGTTCACACCTTCTCCACAAGGGTCTCTCCTGTGTACCCAGTGTTCTCTTTCATCACAAGGTAGTGGCTTGCAGGAACCTGAGTGGCTAGAATCATTTAAAACAATGATTACTAATATAAATTCAGAGTTACTGAAGCTGCTGCAAAGCAAGAAAGGTAGACCCTGAAACAGTCTGTAGATGATTTCTTGGTTAAAGACTGCTGACCACAGACAGGCTACTCAGCTCCCTCTGGTGGTCTCTCATAAACGCACACTCCCACAAGTGTTCCAGTCTGACTCTGATGCTGAAATACCAGAGCTAGATGAGGGAGAACTGGAGGTGGAACATGACAATTCTCTATCCCCATGGGTTAGGGCCCTGATTTATGCTATTAGACAAGTCCTCAACATACTGGATAAGGAGACAGAAATAGAAGAGGAATTGTTTTTTAACGTGAAACCAAAATCCTCTGCCACCTTCCCTATCTCAAAAGAATTAAACTTCCTTTCCAAAGAGGCGTGGGTGAATCCTAACAAGAAATGTATTACTCCTAAACGGTTAATAAATTCCTTTCCCTTTCCTGCTGAGGATAGGAAAGTTTGGGAAAACCCACCGTCCATGGATAATTCAGTGTCCAGGTTGTCACGTAAAATCGTACTGTCTGTACCTGGGGCTATCTCTCTCAAGGACCCTCTGACCACAAAATTGAGACTAAACGCACATCAATCTATACTGCAGGGGGTGTAGCCCAACACCCCACTATTGCTTGTGGCTGTTATGATTCCCGTACTCCAGACCAGAGGTGATCTTATGGCAGAGGTCTGAGTACTGGGAAGATATGCTGGTTGTGGGAGCAGGAGAGCCTAGTAACCCCTGGCGCCCTAACTCCGTTGTCTCGCCCGTGTTATCAGAAATCCCCTGCGAGACTATGGTTGCTTGAGCCCATGGCAGCCGCGTTCGAAGGGCGGATTATGTCTGCCCAACCCCGATGCCCCCGCAGGTCTTAATGGGAGACAAAGGGAAATCCGAGACAGGGTGATAACAAGGGGCCCTCTGACTAAGCAACCAGGCCAGGGGTTACAAGCTAACTAACTTAAACCAAAGGTATGTGCGGACTAGCCGCCAGGGAAAAGGACAACCAAAGATCCACTGATCCGTTACTCCTATCCAGCACCGCTGGATACCAGAGTGGATCTGTGGGAGCGGAATCCTCCGCAAAAGCTCCAGAACACAAATAAACTAAATAATAAACAGTAAGCGGACAAGCCGCAACACACGGCTGCGCCGCGACTCACGAACACCACAGGATGTTAAAGGTGCTCGGTCAGACTCCAGGAATAGATGACAAACTTCCGAGTACAGGATCACTGAGGACAGGAACAACCGGATTGAGCAGGACTGGAAACTCTCTGTAGCTGACACAGGCAAACAGGAAGCTATCACCGGCGTCTGTAAGAAGTCCTGAGAGTGCCTTTATTCAGGAACCCTCCAATCAGGATCCAGACAAGGTAATCTCAGGTAATGCCGTGCAGCTTGCATGCTGCACGGCCAGCACACCAAAATATAATTATAACAGACCCAGCAACGGGGAACGCGGCCGAACGTGGCGTCCCCGTTGCTAAGGTCAGAGCGGCTCCGTGCGCCCGGCGTCTAGCGTTGCCAGGGAGCCGGCGGCTGTACGCGCACGGCGTCCCTGGTTGCTAGGCGCCGGGCCGCACCGACGAGCGGACCCCGGCGCCTAACAGTACCCCCCCCCCCTTGAGGAGGGGTCAAGGAACCCCTAAAGCCAGGTTTCTGAGGAAATTCTCGAAAAAATGCCCTTTTGAGCCTCGGGGCATGAAGATCCTCATCCAGGACCCAAGACCTTTCCTCTGGCCCATAACCTCTCGAATGTACCAAAAAATAAAGCCGACCCCGGGACAACTTGGAATCGAGAACCTTCTCCACCAAGAACTCCTGCTGACCCTGTACATTTATTGGTGATCTCCCCTGAGATATTTTACGAGGAAATCTACTAGACGAAACATATGGTTTCAGCAATGAGCAATGGAAGGTATTTCCGATCCGCAAAGTTTTTGGTAAACGTAACCGGAAAGCAACTGGATTGACTTTTTTGATAATGTGAAATGGTCCAATAAATCTAGGACCCAATCTGGCTGAGGTTTGTCGAAGTTTAATGTTGCGAGTCGACAACCACACCCTGTCTCCTACTTTAAAAGTGCACGGCCGCCGGAGCCTGTCAGAAATTTTTTTTTTCCCGGAATGCTGCTTTTCTGAGAGCCAGGTGCACTTTTCTCCAAATAAGTTTAAGATGAGAGGTCAGGGCCAGAGAGGAGACAGAGGAATGTTGAAAAAATGAATTAGCTCTGGGGTGAAAACCAAAAACTGCAAAAAATGGAGACACATTGGTGGAGGAATGACAGGCATTATTATAAGCAAACTCCGCCAATGGAAGAAACTCAGACCAGTCATTTTGGAGTTTGGCCGAGTACAAACGCAAATATTGTTTTAGAGATTGGTTAACTCGCTCAGTCTGCCCATTGGATTGGGGATGATAGCCGGACGTTAAAGATAATTTCATCTTTAACGAAGCACAAAAAGACTTCCAAAATTGTGCAATGAATTGTGGACCCCGATCAGAAACAATATCAGTGGGTAAGCCATGGAGTCTGAAAACATGGCGGAGGAACAAGACTGCCAATCCCTGGGCAGATGGCAATCGGGGAAGAGCAATGAAATGGGCCATTTTGCTAAAACGGTCCACTACCACCCATATGACTCGGCATCCGGCTGACAGAGGGAGGTCCACCACAAAATCCATGGAGATATGCGACCATGGCCTAAGAGGAACATTCAAGGGCATAAGTTGACCTATAGGCAAAGAACGGGGAACTTTATGCTGTGCACAGACCTGACACGAAAAAACAAACTCTTTAATGTCTTTGGAAAGACCAGGCCACCATACTGAGCGGGAGACTAATTCCAAAGTCTTAGCGATTCCCGGATGCCCGGCAACTTTGCTATCATGAAACTCCGTCAAAACAGTTGCTCTCAAAAACTCAGGGACAAAAAGACGACCAGCAGGAGTATTTCCAGGAGCTTGATGTTGAAGCAGCTTTAACTGGGTAAATACATCCTGTGTGAGGCCTGCCCGAATGACTGAAGACGGAAGTATTGGAGTAACAGGACTGTTGTCTTGAACTGGAAGAAAACTGCGTGACAGGGCATCTGCCTTAGTATTCTTGGAACCTGGCCTGAAGGTGATAATGAATTTGAAACGAGTAAAAAATAAAGCCCAACGAGCCTGCCGGGCATTCAGTCGTTTAGCTGATTCAATGTATTGAAGATTTTTGTGATCAGTCAAAACTGAAATGGTATGAGTCGCTCCTTCAAGCCAATGCCTCCACTCCTCGAAAGCCCATTTAATAGCCAGCAATTCCCGGTTACCAACATCGTAGTTGGATTCTGCAGATGAGAATTTCCTGGACATAAAGGCACAAGGATGTAATTCAAGGGAATCCGGATCCTTCTGAGAAAGGATAGCCCCTACTCCAACCTCCGAGGCATCAACCTCAACAATGAAAGGCAATTCTGGGTTGGGATGTCTAAGGACAGGGGCTGAGACAAAGGCTTGATTCAAGGCCTGAAAAGATAACTCAGCTTCACGTGACCAATTGGTAGGATCTGCTCCCTTCTTAGTCAGTGCCACAATGGGAGCAACTAGGTCAGAGAAAGAGTGAATAAATCTTCTATAGTAGTTCGCAAACCCTAAAAAGCGCTGAATTGCTTTTAAGTTGGTGGGTTGCGCCCAACTAAGGATGGCTTGGAGCTTCTTTGGTTCCATACGGAATCCCCGAGGGGAAATAATGTACCCTAAAAAGGATACCTCCGTGACATGAAATTCACACTTCTCCTGCTTGGCATATAGGTGATTTTCACGTAATTTCTTTAGAACCTGACGCACCTGGGTAACATGTTGTTCTACAGAGTCAGAATATATCAAAATATCGTCTAAGTAGACTACAACGAATCTTCCAAGAAATTCACGGAGCACATCGTTAATGAGATCCTGGAAAACTGCCGGAGCGTTAGACAGGCCAAATGGCATAACCAGATACTCATAGTGGCCTGACTGAGTACTGAATGCCGTTTTCCACTCATCCCCTGACTTGATTCTGATGAGGTTATATGCTCCTCTCAGGTCAATCTTAGAAAAAATCACAGCCGAACGTAGCTGATCAAAGAGGACAGAGATCAGCGGCAGAGGGTAAGTATTCTTTACTGAGATTTTATTCAAAGCTCTAAAGTCAATGCAGGGTCTGAGTGAACCATCCTTCTTCTCTACGAAGAAGAAACCTGCACTTAAAGGGGATTTAGATGGCCTGATAAATCCTTTCCCAAGGCTTTCTTTCACATACTCATTCATGGCCACAGTTTCAGGACCAGACAATGCATATAACCTTCCTTTAGGCAACGTGGCACCAGGAATTAGCTCAATGGCACAATCATAAGGCCTATGGGGAGGCAGAATATCCGCATTGCCCTTGGAAAATACATCAACAAAATCCTGGTATTCCCCAGGAATGGGTGCGGGAACGGCGGCAGCTACTCGGATAGGAAGCGTAATACATTCGTTATTACAGATGGTACCCCATTGTAAGATCTCCCCCGACTGCCAATCAATGATGGGATTATGAAAGGCCAGCCAAGGGTGACCCAGAACCACAGGAACTGCTGGACAATGGGTAAGGAAAAACTCAATCTTTTCAGAATGCAGAGCTCCTACCGAGAGTAAAACAGGAGGTGTGCATAGAGAAATAACCCCATTGGACAAGGGACTCCCATCTAAACCATGCATGGTGACACACCTACCCAAGGTTAACTGAGGAATACCTAAGGCCTTGGCCCATGTTAAATCCATAAAGTTCCCTGCAGCTCCACTGTCCACAAAAGCAGAGACCGAGGAACAGAGGCTGCCAAAGGAAACTTTAGCAGGAACTAACAGTGAATTATTTGAGGAGATAAGCTGCAGACCAAAGTGAACCCCCTCACAACTCACTTGGTCAGGAAGTTTCCCGACTTGTTCGGACAACTACGGGCAAAATGTCCCTTACCTCCACAGTATAAACAAAGACCAGAATTTTGCCTCCTGGTTCTTTCTTCAGGAGACAATTTGGAAAGACCTATCTGCATAGGCTCCTCCATGTCTACAGGAATGGAAAGAATACAAGGAGTAGACCCAACAGACGCCCCTTTTTCAGCCCTCCGCTCTCTGAGCCGACGATCTATCTTAATAGAGAGCTCCATGAGTTTATCGAGAGTCTCAGGAGCGGGATACTGAAGGAGACTGTCTTTTATAGATTCAGATAAGCCGAGGCGAAACTGACTGCGTAGGGCTGGGTCATTCCATCCACAGTCGTTCGACCAACGGCGAAACTCCGTACAATAACTCTCTGCGGGATTCCTACCCTGTCTAAGAGCACGCAACTGACTCTCAGCGGACGCCTCTCTATCAGGGTCGTCATACAATAGCCCTAAAGATTTTAAAAAGGCGTCTACAGACGATAAGGCCGGATCGTCTGTCTTTAAACCAAAAGCCCAGGTCTGAGGATCCCCCTGAAGCAGAGAAATAATAATTCCAACCCGCTGAGCCTCCGTACCTGAGGAGACTGGTCTTAAACGAAAATAAAGTTTACAAGACTCTTTAAAATTAAAAAACTGTTTTCTATCCCCAGAAAAACGGTCAGGCAGATGCATTTTTGGTTCAGGGATGACCCTCGGGGAAGTCCGCAACAGATCTTCCTGTGACCTCACCCGGAGGGACAGATCCTGAACCATCTGAGTAAGTTCTTGAATCTGACTAACTAGAAGCTGGCCAGGATTTGGCACAACACCGGCGGGATTCATGAGGCCGACAAAATCTCCCAACTGAATAAGTGAAAAAAAAGATTAACTCCTGTTAATTTAAATTTTTTTTTTTTTTTTGTCTGGCCGGTGATAATGTTATGATTCCCGTACTCCAGACCAGAGGTGATCTTATGGCAGAGGTCTGAGTACTGGGAAGATATGCTGGTTGTGGGAGCAGGAGAGCCTAGTAACCCCTGGCGCCCTAACTCCGTTGTTTCGCCCGTGTTATCAGAAATCCCCTGCGAGACTATGGTTGCTTGAGCCCATGGCAGCCGCGTTCGAAGGGCGGATTATGTCTGCCCAACCCCGATGCCCCCGCAGGTCTTAATGGGAGACAAAGGGAAATCCGAGACAGGGTGATAACAAGGGGCCCTCTGACTAAGCAACCAGGCCAGGGGTTACAAGCTAACTAACTTAAACCAAAGGTATGTGCGGACTAGCCGCCAGGGAAAAGGACAACCAAAGATCCACTGATCCGTTACTCCTATCCAGCACCGCTGGATACCAGAGTGGATCTGTGGGAGCGGAATCCTCCGCAAAAGCTCCAGAACACAAATAAACTAAATAATAAACAGTAAGCGGACAAGCCGCAATACACGGCTGCGCCGCGACTCACGAACACCACAGGATGTTAAAGGTGCTCGGTCAGACTCCAGGAATAGATGACAAACTTCCGAGTACAGGATCACTGAGGACAGGAACAACCGGATTGAGCAGGACTGGAAACTCTCTGTAGCTGACACAGGCAAACAGGAAGCTATCACCGGCGTCTGTAAGAAGTCCTGAGAGTGCCTTTATTCAGGAACCCTCCAATCAGGATCCAGACAAGGTAATCTCAGGTAATGCCGTGCAGCTTGCATGCTGCACGGCCAGCACACCAAAATATAATTAGAACAGACCCAGCAACGGGGAACGCGGCCGAACGTGGCGTCCCCGTTGCTAAGGTCAGAGCGGCTCCGTGCGCCCGGCGTCTAGCGTTGCCAGGGAGCCGGCGGCTGTACGCGCACGGCGTCCCTGGTTGCTAGGCGCCGGGCCGCACCGACGAGCGGACCCCGGCGCCTAACAGTGGCTGGATTTCAAGGGCCATGGTAAAATGGTCTGATAATATAATATATGGGTTTGACTCCCTACCTCAGGATGAGATCATTACACTACTTCAGCATATCCAGTATTCTGCAAATCTTATGAGTGAGGCAGTTAAGGAATTATGTCTCATTAATGGCCGTACCATGGCTATGGCGGTCTCAGCTTGCAGAGCCCTGTGGCTGTGACAATGGTCATCAGATGCTGATTCCAAAAGAGGTGTTGAGAATCTTCCTTTTACAGGAGATGCCTTGTTTGGAGAAGAACTGAACAAGTGGATATCTCAGGCGACGGCAGGTAAGTCTACCTATCTGTCGTCTGCTGCACCTCCTGCTAAACATCCCTACCCTGGGCCCTCTGTGCAGTCCTTTCGTGTGGCCAAATTCAGAGGTAAAGCCACAGGTGCATCCAATGCGGCTAGAGGAACTTGCGGTAAGTCCCGTAAACCAGCATATGCTGTAGCTCTGGACCAGGCCTCTGGATCCTCATCCACAAAGCCCTCCACGTGACGGTTGTCGCCAGCAGCAAGGCGATCTCCAGGTAGATGCTCACCTTCAACACTTCGCCCATATGTGGGCAAACTCCTGCCGGGATCCTTGTTTGAGGGATCTCATATCTCAAGGATACCTACTGGAATTTCAGGCGCTACCTCCTCGCAGATACTTCAAGTCGGTCTTACCAGCTTCACCTGTAGCAAGAGTTGCATTGCAAAAAGCCATTCAAAAACTGCTTTCAACAGGAGTTATTGCTCCAGTACCTCCTCCACTGCACACAAAGGGATTTTACTCAAGTCTCTTTGTGCTTCTGAAGCCGGACGGATTGGTACGGCCGATCTTGAACCTCAAATCCCTGAACCTGTATCTTTGCGTGTTCAAATTCAAGATGGAATCCTTAAGGGCAGTGATCTCTGGGGGCCATATATGCCCTATATAGCCTTTATGGCCCCCTCATCAGGCTTACCTTCAGTTCGCTGTACTGGATAACCACTTCCAGTTTCAGGCCTTACCCTTTGGTCTCTCCACAGCTCCAAGGGTATTCACAAAAGTCATGTGGAGGTGATGCTGCAATTGCACAAGATGGGAGTCAACATAGTCCCATACTTGGACTATCTCCTGATAAAGGTGGTGTCCAGGGATTAGCTGCTACACAGCATCGACTTGACTACTCGCCTGCTTACAGACCATGGATGGATCCTAAATTTCTAGAATTCTCACCTGGAACCGTCTTAGAGAATTAATTTCCTGGGAATGATCCTGAACACGGTATCTCAGAAGGTATTCCCTCCAATGGACAAGGCCTTGACTATCCAGGCTATGGTCCGCTCATTGCTCAGACCCTGCAAGATCTCGATTCATCTTTGCATTCGCTTGCTGGGCAAGATGGTAGCCTTCTACGAGGCAACACAGTACGGCAGGTTTCATGCGCTTCTGTTCCAGCTGGACCTGTTGGACAAGTAGTCAGGTTCTCAACTGCACATGCACCAGAGTATAACTCTATTGCCAAAAGCACAGATCTCCCTGCTATGGTGACTACAAGTCTCTCACCTTGTGGAGGGTCGGAGTTTCAGTACCCAGCCTTGGACTCTACTGACAATGGATGCCAGCCTGCGGGGTTGGGGTGCTGTGACCCAGGGGACCCAGTTCCAGGGGACGTGGTCGAGTCAGGAATCTGCACTTCCCATAAATGTCCTGGAACTCAGGGCAATTTACAATGCTCTTCTGCAAGCCTCCTATCTCCTTCAGAATCAGGCCATCCAGGTGCAGTCGGACAATGCCACGGCGGTGGAGTGCATCAACCGACAGGGAGCAAAAAGAAGCAGGGGCGCAATGTGAGAGGTGTCAAAGATATTCCTCTGGGCAGAAGCCAACGCAAGCACCGTATCAGCCATATTCATGCCAGGAGTGGACAACTGGGAAGCGGACTTCCTCAGCAGACACGACCTCCATCCGGGGGAATGGGGCTTTCACCCTCAGGTGTTTCAACAACTGGTTCACCGGTGGGGCTGTCCACAAATAGACCTGATTGCTTCTCTTCTCAACAAGAAGCTCCGTCATTACTGTTCGTGAACAAGGGACCCGCAGGCGACAGCTGTGGATGCTCTGATGCCACAGTGGACTTACCAGTTCGTATACCTGTTTCCTCCAATCCCTCTCATTCTTAGAGTTCTAAAATGACTCAAAAGAAAAAGAGTTCAGGCAATTCTAATTGCCCCGGATTGGCCTCGACGGGCCTGGTATGCGGACCTCCTGACCATGTCTCTGGAGAAACCCTGGCCTCTGCCGCTACTCAGGGACCTTCTACAACAAGGACCGTTCATCTATCCAGACTTACTGCGGCTATGTTTGACAGCTTGGAAGTTGAGAGGGAGAAATTAACTAGAAAAGGTCTCCCATCCAAGGTTATTTCCACTATGGTTCAGGCCCGTAAGGTGGTCACATCCAAACATTACCACTGTATCTGGAAAAAATATGTCTCGTGGTGCGATGGTAGAAAATATCCTAATGCGTAATTTCAACTGGGCCATTTTCTGCTTTTCCTGCAAGCAGGTGTGGATAAGGGCCTATGGTTAGGCTCCATCAAAGTTCAGATTTTGACTTTCTCTCTCTTCTTTCAGAAACAACTAGCGGTACTACCAGAAGTACAGACTTTCCTAAAGGGTGTTCTTCACATTCAGCCACCCTTTGTCCCTCCCATGGCTCTGTGGGATCTCAGTGTGGTCTTGACCTTTCTTCAGTCGGACTGGTTTGAACCCTTACACAGGGTAGACTTGAAATATCTAATGTGGAAGACAGTCACGTTGCTGGCTTTAGCCTCTGCAAGACATGTGTCAGAATTGGGGGCCTTATCCTGTAAGAGCCCATATTTGATATTTCACGACGAAAGGGCGGTGCTCAGGACTCGGCTGCCATTTTTGCCAAAAGTGGTATCGCTTTTCACATTAATCAACTGACAGTGGTTCCGGTACTGTCCGACACACCGGATGCGCCAAAGTCCTTGGAGGTTGTGAGAGCTTTGAGGATTTACGTTAAGAGGATAGCTCATCACAGGTAGTCTAACTCCCTTTTTGTCCTTTAAGACGCTACCAAAATTAGTTGTTCTGCTTCTAAGCAGTCCATTGCTCATTGGCTCAAGGTTGACAATTCAACAAGCTTATTCTTCAGCAGCATTACAGTTGCTGAATTCTATCCAGGCCCACTCCACAAGGTCGGGGGGTTCTTACTGGGCGGCTGCCCGGGGCGCCTCAGCCTTTCAGTTGTGCCGTGCGGCTACTTGGTCTGGTTCGAACTTGTCGCAAAGTTCTACAGGTTCGACACCTTGGCCAGATATGACCTTCAGTTTGGTCAGGTGGCTTATCAGGAGTCTCAGCACTCTTCCACCCGTTCTGGGAGCTTTGGGACTTACCCATGGTACTAATGTCACCCCAGTATCCACTAGGACGTTAGAGAAAATAGGAATTTAATACCTGCCGGTAATTCCTTTTTTAGTAGTCTGTAGTGGATACTGGGCACCCGCCTTAGTGCTTCGAGTTCCTGCTTACCTGGTTGTAAGTGTTCTTGGTTGGGTCTGCTGTTACTGTCCCTATTCCATGTTTGGTTAGCGTTGCTATCCTTTATTATAGTTAGCATTGCTTTCCTCTGTTCTGGTTAGCTCTGCTATCTTTGTTATTGTTGTGTGTTGGTTCGTTACCTCACCGCTTTTTGTGTTTATATCCTTCTCTCAAAGTATGTCCATCATCTCGGGCACAGTTTTCCTAGACTGAGTCTGCAGGAAGGGCATAGAGGGGAGGAGCCAGCACACACTATTTGATTTCTTAAAGTGCCAGGCTCCAATGGACCCGCTCTATACCCATGGTACTAATGTCACCCCAGTATCCACTATGGACTATGAGAAAAGGAATTACCGGTAGGTATTAAATTCCTATTTTTCCTATCTACAGCAGCATTGACATCTGCAGATGCTGTGGGCCAGTTTTGAAGAGTGGCTCTGGAGCTGCAGCTCCATCAGCCCCATTGTTAATCCGGCCCTGCATTTGCTGTAGTCTCTGGTGGGACAGGTGGCTACATACTAGCATAAGCATGCACAGAACATTTTATTGGGGTGTGCACCATCGGAGGGGTGTTTAACATCACCTACTGGATGTATCTAGCACCACCTATTGGGCATGTCTAGCACTGCCTGTTGGGCGTGTCTAGCACTGCCTATTGGCACTCAATGCAATAAAATCACATACCAAAAGGAGCGTGGCCATTGCAAATAGGGGTGGGGGGGGGGTTTCAATATGACATGCCAATTGTTTCTAATAACTCTGGGAGCATTCCTTTCCATTCCATATGCACCTTACCAACAATATATGTTGGTTTCTCACAACGGGGAAACTCCTTAATAAATGTCGTCCCTGGGCAGACAGCATCTTCAATTGGTAATCACTAATCATGAAGGAAATTACATGGTCCAGAAGATGTCTGTTTGTGAAGGGATATAACCAAGATCATCATCATGCAACAGAGGTTCAACCAGACTCGAGTCACCTCCTGCCCCCTGCTTCTCTAAGCCACACCATCATCTCCCCCCGTGTCCTTCAGTCACACCATAATTTCCCACCTTCATCTCTCAGCCACATCATCTCCTCCCCTCCCTGCGTCGTCTCTCACCCCTACCATCATTCTCTCACTGCACCATCTCGCTTAATTTTTGGGTAAGTGAATATTGATTTTGGCGCCCCTTCATGGGATAAACTTTATAAAGGGACAGTGGAGCATGCCGCAAAAAGGGTGTGGTCTCGCATCTGTTCCAGCTGGACCTGTTGGACAAGTAGTCAGGTTCTCACCAGCACATGCACCAGAGTATAACTCTTTTGCCAAAAGCACAAATCTCCCTGTTATGGTGGCTACAAGTCTCTCACCTTGTGGAGGGTTGGAGTTTCAGTACCCAGCCTTGGAAGCCAACGCAAGCACCATATCAGCCATATTCATTCCAGGAGTGGACAACTGGGAAACGGACTTCCTCAGCAGACATGACCTCCATCCGGGGGAATGGGGCCTTCACCCTCAGGTGTTTCAACAACTGGTTCACTGGTGGGGCTGTCCACAAATAGACCTGATGGCTTCTCATCTCAATAAGAAGCTCCGTCGTTACTGTTCGAGAACGAGGGACCCGCAGGCGACAGCTGTGGATGCTCTGATGACACAGTGGACTTACCAGTTCGTATACCTGTTTCCTCCAATCCCTCTCATTCTAAGAGTTCTAAAAAGACTCAAAAGAAAAAGAGTTCAGGCAATTCTAATTGCCCCGGATTGGCCTCGACGGGCCTGGTATGCAGACCTCCTGACCATGTCTCTGGAGAAACCCTGGCCCCTGCCGCTACTCAGGGACCTTCTTCAACAAGGACTGTTCGTCTATCCAGACTTACTGCCGCAAAAAGAGTGTGGTCTCACAAGGAAGGGGCAGAGTCGCACAATAGTACCCCCAAGGGTGCAGGGAGATAGAGGGTAACAAGTAGATAGTAGATGACTGGGGAGGCAGTGATGACAGGGAGAAAGTGGGTGACTGGGGAGGCAGTGGTGACAGGGATATAGGGTAAGGGTGACAGGGAAATAGTGGGTGACTGGGGAGGCAGAGGTGACAGAGAGATAGTTGGTGACTGGGGAGGTAGGGTGACAGGGAGAAAGTGGTTGACTAGGGAGGCAGGAGTGACAAGGAGATAGTAGGTGACAGGGGAGGCAGGGGTGACAGGGAGTAAGTGGGTGACTGGAGGCAGGGGTGACAGGGAGACAGTAGGTGACTGGGGAGGTAAGTGCAACAGGGAGACAGTTGGTGACTGGAGGTAGGGATGACAGGGAGACAGTAGGTGACTGGGGAGGCAGGGGTGACAGGGAAAAAGTGGGTGACTGATGGCAGGGGTGACAGGGAGACAGTAGGTGACTGGGGAGGCAGGGGTGACAGGGACACAGTAGGTGTCTGGGGAGGCAGGTGTGACAGGGAGATAGTAGGTAACCCCCCCAGCAGTCCCTGCTGCTAACATTCAACCTCCTTATCCTAGGAAGAGGCAGTGCTACATGATTATATTGATACTGACCGTAGTACAGTAGAATGCAGCCACAGGCTCAGTAGAAGGGTTCCTGGAGGAGTTCACTCTGCATCTCAGTTGCGTCCACACCCCAGCAGCTGAGGTCCATGCTCCGGATGTGATGGGCTCAGTCTCTCTGTATAGCTCCACAACAGAGGTAATCTTGGCACAGAGGGTGCAAGAAAGGGGTTTGGTCTTCAGGGAGGGAGCAGTGTCAGCACAAGGACCCTGGTCTCAGTCTCTGTGGAGGGCGGAAGCACAGTTCCGTCAGTTCAGGGCCCCCGGGAATCTTCCTCCTCTGTCTTGACTCCCCTGAATCCAAAGTACAGCTGACAGCAAGCAGCACTGGCTGGTATCAGTACAGGGGTCACACAGTCACAGGCTGGTGTCAGTGCAGGGGTCACACAGTCACAGGCTGGTGTCAGTGCAGGGGTCACAAAGTCACAGGCTGGTGTCAGTGCAGAAGGCACAAAGTCACAGGCTGGTGGCAGCACAGGGGGGCACAGTCACAGGCTGGTGTCAGTGTAGGGGACACATAAAAAGGGTGGTAAATCAAGAAGTAAAGCTTAATTTGGCCTCTAGCTGGTGTTTAGATTTGCAGTGTGCACGTTAGTGTAGATTACACTGTGATTTATCCTAGCCAAGGTGTGTTGCTGCAGACTGACTGATTATAACTCATACGTGTAATGTTTGTAATGTACGTTATGTTCTTCCCCCTTCTTATGCTATGTATTCAACAAGAAGTTTGGTAACTGCTCTTATCCAATTAGTAATGTCATCCAGGTGCATGAAAGGGAGGGGTTATTCTGAACAAGAAACATTGGTATCCCCCAGCACACTCGATGACATCAGCAACAGGATTTCATAACTACATGGTAGTAGAAATTTCAGAGATCTCATATGGTATGCCCCCAGGCCACTTCCAGGCATCTTTGAGTACTGGGGGTACCGAACATTAAGTCTAAGTTCAGGGCGCGACACCCCACAAACCGGCAAGGGCCAGACACCCCAGGGCGGCACACCACTGTAAGGTAAAGTGTAAGTGAAAATTAGGAAGCTGCAGCTAAATATAACAGAAGATACACATGTCAGATCAAAATAACAAATAACATAGAAGATACAAAGAATAATGTACATCAACCGTATAAGATTTGACATAAAAAAAATTTTTTTTAGAAACAAAGCGGTAAAGTATACAGACAAGAAAAGAAGAAAAAATAACTGATATAAAAGAGAGAGATGGAGAGAAGGGAGGAAAAAAAAAAAAAGGGGGGGGGGGGGAGAGGAGGGGGACTGCCATAAATAAGTAGCAAAAACATAGAAGTAGTAGTACAACCATTCAGAAGCAGAAGAGATACAAAAAAATATAATTCCAAAGTGACATGTCATACACGTGAAACCTGGGAATTAGAGTAAGAGAACCACGGATCCCAAATTTTGATATATATTTATCAGATCTATCATGTAAAGCGGTGGTAATTTTCTCCATCGTGGAAATATATAATATTTTGGACAGGACCATATTTAGGGGTGGGGGTGCAATTTTTTTCCAAGAATTTGGAGAGCCAACTTGTTAGCATTAGTATCCAGATCAGGTAGTGGGAGACCCAGCAGGGCCGTCCAAGGTCCTAAGGTCACCTGTGAAGAAAAAATAGACCCAGTAAGAGTTTCAATTTGTTTCCAGAAAGAACGAATTTTGGGGCAGGACCACCAAATATGTGTAAGGTCCCCATTTTGATTACATTCTCTCCAGCATAATGGGGAAGCCCCACGGAAAATCTTGCTCATTCTCGTTGGCACTAAGTACCATCTGGTGTAAACTTTATAGGCGTTCTCTTTAATTAAAGAGGAGATAGAAGATTGGGTAACATTTTGTCTTATGATTTCCCATGAGTCTTCCTCAGGAGGAGGGCCTAAGTCTAGTTTCCATTTACTTTAATGCGGGAGAATATCCGCTGATGGTGAAGAACAAAGAAGGCCATAAAGTGTGGAGATAATACCTTGACGTGTGGGGGTATAGATACACAGATTTTCAAACAGGGTGAGCTGGCGAATGTAAAAAGAAGAACAATTGGGTGCGCTATCAATAGCGGCTGGTAAGGGGATGGTAAGTCCCCAAAAGATGAACAACAAGAAAAGAAAAAATTACCAGCGCTGGCTGATCATGTAGATAATGAAACAATCCAATAACCAAAAGGCTTAAATATAAAATATCACATTTATTATACAAATGTAAATAAATAAATAATTGAACAATAAAATTAAATCATAAAAATAAAAATAGGAATAAAATTGTGTATCAGTTTTCAATGGGAATGCCACAAGGTGCCTGAATTATTAAAAAGTCCACATTAGGCAATTTATTGACACTCAAAAAGACCTTGATCACTGGAGATGTCCATCACTAATCGGTTATTTTATTGAGCTGGCGAATGATCTTGTCTTTTGGTAGAGAATTTCAAAAGGAGCGGAGTTGAAAATATTCATAGAGTACCGGGCAAGGTATACTAAATTTGTTGCATAAAACATCTAAAAAGCGCCATGAGTTACCCTGTAGAAAATCAAAAACGAGCCTGGGCCATGAATTCAAATGAAACCAAGAGTGGGATTGTAAAGAGGAACCAGGGGGAAAATCTGGATTATCCCAGATTGAGGTAATGGAAGATGGAAATGTGGAAAGCCTATAGTGCCGGATGCAAAAAAACCACAGAGAGCAGGTGAATTTTGTAGTAGGGGCACAGGGACGCATTCCCTGTGAGGGTTTGATAGGAGATAAGAGGGATACCAACGTTGAGGTTTCGGCCAATAAGCGTTCAAGGTGTATTCAGGGTAAGTGAGGGGAATGAGAAAACCAGGTGACAGCCTGACTCAAGTGTGTTACGTGGTAATATTTTTGAATGTCCGGTAGGCCTCTACCTCCATCAGATGGGCTTCTAATCAAAATTGAGGACTTAATTCTGGGTGATTTATTAGACCAACTAAATTTCTGTATAAATTTCTGCATTCGGCATAGAGTCCCTGCAGGGATACACACCGGAATTGTTTGAATCAAATATAAAAGCCTGGACAAAACATTCATCTTGACTGAAACTATACGTCCGAACCAGGACAATATATGTTTATCCCAAGCTTGTAGATCAGACTCAATATGACTAAAAAGAATTGGGAAGTTTTCGGCGTATAGGGATACCCAAGTATTTACTTTTCTTAGAGCGTCAGGAGAAGTTAAAATGAGCGGCTAAAAGAGATCTGGTCTCCTCACTAAGGTTTTTAACATATCTATGTAAACTAACTGTCACATCCTCTACCTGTCACCATAAACTATCACACACCTCCCCCAACTATACCTATCTCTCTCTTCTTCTGCTTCTACTAGCTGGTGACATATCCCCAAATCCAGGTCCCATCCACATACCACGCTCACATTCAGCTGATTCACAACAGAATATAAAATCAACAAACCTTATCAACATCACCTGTCTCCCATCTACCTCCAAGTCACTAAAATGTGCTTTATGGAATGCACGCTCTGTTTGCAACAAATTAACAGCTATTCATGACCTTTTCATAGCAAAAAAATTCAATATGCTCGCTATAACAGAAACCTGGCTCACACAATCAGACACTGCCTCCCCTGCAGCACTGTCACATGGTGGCCTCCACTTCACACACACCCCCAGGCCTGGTAACCTCAAAGGAGGGGGTGTTGGAATATTACTATCCAAATGTTACACGCACATTGTTTTACCACCTGTTCCCTCACTCACATTTACATCCTTTGAGGTACACTCTATTAGGATTTTCACCCCTTTCTCTCTGCGTGTTGCAGCTATCTATCGCCCACCTGGGCAACCCAAAAAGTTTCTGGAAGAATTTTCTGCATGGCTCCCTCACTTTCTTTCCTCTGACATCTCCACCATCATTATGGGTGATTTCAATCTCTCTATTGACAGTCCACAATCTCCCCATGCCTCTAAACTACTCTCTCTAACCTCCTCTCTTGGCCTCTCCCAATGGACTGACTCCCCTACTCATCAGGAGGGCCACTGCCTTGATCTTGTATTCACCAGACTATGCTCTGTTTCTGAACTCACTAACACTCCTTTCCCTCTCTCAGATCACAACCTTATCACATGCATGCTCTCCTCCATTACTTCAAACTCAATGTCCATAAAGTCTACAAGGACACATCTTACCCGCAGAAATATTAACGCTATTAATTTTCTACAACTATCTACCTCTCTGCAACCACTGCTTTCACCAATTTCTACATTCACCTCTCCAGAGACCGCTGTGTCACACCTTAACCAAACTCTAGTAACAGCACTTGATGAAGTGGCTCCAGCTACCCATCACACTCCACGTAGACTTAGATGTCAACCGTGGCACTCTAAATACACTAGACACTTACAAAAACTCTCACGAAAAGTTGAACGCCAGTGGCGTAAATCTCGTAGTTCAAGTGACTTTCTCACATATAAGACCACCTACCACTCTTATCGTACTGCTCTGGACACTGCCAAACAAACATATTTTCAATCTCTCATCTCTGCTCAAGCCTCTAACCCCAAGCGACTTTTTAATACATTTAAATCACTTCTTGTCCCTCCCTCACCTAACCCACCAGCCACTGTCAGTGCGCAAGATCTTGCTTCCTATTTCAAGGACAAGATTGACAAGATCCGAAATGAAATGGTATGCTCTTCCACAGCAAGTGACCTGCTCAATTCCCTGCCTGAACCCTCTAACACCTTCTCTTCCTTTGATCCTACAAATGAAGATGAAGTATCTGCACTCTTTTCATCTGCCTACTCTAATACCTCTCCCCTTGACTCTATACCCTCACAAATTAGTAAAGCTCTGTCTACTGTGCTCATCCCAACCTTAACAAAAATCTGTAATCTCTCCCTGTCTACTGGTATCTTTCCTTCTCTATACAAGCATGCAGTGATTACTCCCATTCTGAAAAAACACAACTCTGACCCGAACGCTCTCTCTAACTACCGTCCCATCTCTCAGCTCCCATGCCCCTCCAAGCTACTGGAGAGACTTGCCTACACTCGCCTCACACACTTTCTTAACTCACACAGCCTACTGGACCCACTTCAGTCAGGATTTCGTGCCCAACACTCCACAGAGACAGCACTGACTAAGATAGTGAATGATTTGGTCACTGCTAAATCTAAAGGACATTTCTCTCTACTTATTCTCCTTGATCTCTCTGCTGCTTTTGACACTGTTGACCACTCTCTTCTCATACAAACACTACAATCCCTAGGTATTCAGGACACAGCCCTTTCTTGGTTCTCATCCTACCTATCTAATCGCTCCTTCAGTGTTCGTTTCTCTGATTCCACCTCTCCTTCGCTACCTCTCTCAGTTGGAGTACCGCAAGGCTCAGTCCTAGGTCCTCTGCTTTTCTCTATCTATACCACATCTCTTGGCAAACTAATCAACTCTTTCGGATTTCAGTACCATCTGTATGCGGATGATACTCAAATCTACCTATCCTCCCCTGATTTGTCACCATCTGTATTGGGCCGTGTCACTGCATGCCTTTCTGACATTTCATCTTGGATGACATCTCGCCACCTCAAACTTAATATTTCCAAAACAGAATTAATTATATTTCCACCGGCCAATAGTAGTTTCCAACCTGATATCTCTATCACTGTTGAGAACTCTGCAATCACCCCTACCCCACAAGCTCGCTGCCTAGGTGTCATTCTTGACTCTGAACTGTCCTTTGTTACCCACATTCAATCTGTCTCAAGATCATGTTACATACATCTAAGAAACATATCCAAAATACGCCCTTATCTTACACAAGACACAGCAAAAACTCTAATCCATGCTCTCATTATCTCCCGCATTGATTATTGTAATAGTCTCCTGACCGGTCTTCCCAAACATAGGCTCTCACCACTACAATCCATTTTTAATGCAGCTGCGAGACTAATCTTCCTTGCCAGACGTTCATCGTCTGCAGATCCGCTCTGTCAGTCCCTCCATTGGTTACCGGTATTCTACCGTATTAAATATAAAATACTTTTACTCACATACAAGGCTATTAACCAAACTGCACCAACATACATCTCTTCACTCATCTCAAAATATCTCCCTACCCGACCTCTCCGCTCTGCACAAGATCTACGTCTCTCATCCACACGCATTACTTGTTCACACTCAAAATTACAGGACTTTATTCGGGCTTCACCCACTCTGTGGAATGCCCTCCCACGCACAGTAAGACTCGCCTCTAGTCTCCAAACCTTTAAATGTTCCCTGAAAACTCACCTCTTCAGACAAGCCTATCAAATTCCAGACCCACCGACATAACCTTCAGTGCTTCCCTATCTAATTAAATCCTCTGTAGAATATTCATAACATCACATATCTTGTCTTTCTTTAGTCTCACACCCTCCTGACACTTGGATAACTTTGTGGGGTATCATCATACAACCCATTAAGAACCTAGCAATCTGGTGGACCATTATGCAATAGGTAGCATCTATCCTTGTGTATCTATGCCTATTTCCCTATAGATTGTAAGCTTGCGAGCAGGGCCTTCCTACCTCTGTCTGTTTTTACCCAGTTTTGTTCTATTACTGTTGTTCTAATTGAAAAGCGCAACGGAATATGCTGCGCTATATAAGAAACTGTTAATAAATAAATAAATAAATAAATAAATAAGGTGCAGAGGGAGAGCTTCTGATTTGACATAATTAACTCTGTAGCCCGAATAAAATGAATAGGAAGACAATGTTTGGAACAAATTAGGGATGGATGTATGAGGGGAGGAGAGGGTAAGTAAAACATCATCGGCAAATAATGCTAACTTGAATTCGGCGTCTCCAATCGCTATAATCTTTATATTAGTGTTGGCTCTTATCATGCACGCCAGAGGTTCAATCGTCATAGCAAATATTAATGGTGATAGGGGGCAACCCTGGCGTGTACCATTACTAATCTGAAACAGAGGAGAGTCTTTACCATTAATCCGAACTCTTGCCGAAGGATTAGAATATAAAGCTTGGATGTCCATTAGCAGGTTCCCTCCCAGGCCAAATCTACGCAAGGTAGCAAACATAAAAGGCCATAAGATCTTATCAAAAGCCTTCTCCGCATCAAGCGAAAGAAGGACAAAAGGCAGATTGGATTTGTTAATCATATGAACCAAGTTAATAGTTCTCCGGGTGTTATCCCTAGCTTGTTGGCCTGGGATGAAGCCCACCTGGTCAGCATGTATCAATTGTGGGAGGGCCGAATTTAACCTTACAGCTAAAATTTTGGCAAAAAGCTTGATATCATTATTTAATAAAGAAATCGGGCGATAACTGAAACACGAGTTGGGATCTTTCCCCTCTATGTGGATCAAACTTATTCGAGCCTCTAGCGTGCGGGGGGACAAAGGTTCGCCCTTTAAAAATCCATTAAAAAGTCTGCAAAGATGGGGGAGTAGGATTACTTCCTAAAATACAATATGGAGATACCATCAGGCCCAGGGGCCTTACCCGTTTTCTGCAGTTTAAGAACGTTCTCTAGTTCCTCAATCGTTTTCTCTGAGCCCAGCTGAGACACCATGGATTGGTCCAATTTTGGTAGATTGCACTTGTCCAAAAAGGACTCAATCCCGCAAGATAAGATCGGGGAGGGCAAAGCATTAACCTCAGCATTATATAAGGAACCGTAAAATTCTTCAAATTCTTTAAGAACTTTATCAGGATCATGAGTTAGCGCTCCCTGCTTAGTTCGTATTGAAAGAATATTTTTGGAGGATATCTAAGCTCTTAGTTTCCTAGGAAGGATTTTATCCGCCTTATACCCTTTTTCATAATAAATTTGATTAAGGCGTCTAAGGCATTGTTCAGTTTTATGCGACAGAAGCATATTGAGTTCACCCCTAACTTTAAGCAGCCGATCATGATCAATGGGACTCAGAGACGACTTGTGCACATCCTCCAGACAATGGAGTTGATCAGTCAAATCCACGATCTGTTGGGAGTGGTGTTTATTAAGTCTAGATGCGATCTGAATAAAATGACCCCTAAGAACCGCTTTATGTGCTTCCCATAGGGTCATATCAGAGATGTCGGAAGTCTGATTCAAACTGAAATAATCAGGCAGAATTTGTGTAATCTGTGGTAATACATCAGCTCGCTGGAGGAGTGTATCATTAAGAGAACAGGACGGGGGAGTGGGGTTGTGGGAAATACCAGAAAGGAGTAGAGATACAGGAGCATGATCAGACCATGGCCCTCATTCCGAGTTGTTCGCTCGTTAGTGGTTTTCGCAATGGAGCGATTTGTCGCAAACTGCGCATGCGCAATGTTCACAGTGCATCTGCGCCAAGTAAATTTTCCAAAAAGTTAGGTATTTTACTCACGGCTTAACGAAGAAATTTCTTCGTTCTGGTGATCGGAGTGTGATTGACAGGAAGTGGGTGTTTCTGGGCGGAAACTGGCCGTTTTATGGGTGTCTGCGGAAAACGCTGCCGTTTCTGGGAAAAACGCGGGAGTGGCTGGAGAAACGGGGGAGTGTCTTCTGGGCAAACGCTGGGTGTGTTTGTGACGTCAAACCAGGAACGAAACTGACTGAACTGATCGCAGTGGCAGAGTAAGTCCCGAGCTACTCAGAAACTGCAAAGAAATTTCTATTCGCAATTATGCAAATCTTTCGTTCGCAATTCTGCAAAGCTAAGATTCACTCCCAGTAGGCGGCGGCTTAGCGTGTGCAAAGCTGCTAAAAGCAGCTAGCGAGCGAACAACTCGGAATGAGGGCCCATGTTATCGGGTGTATAAAAACCTTTTGGACTTTAGAAGATAGGTCTCTTCCAATCATAATCATATCAATTCTCGTATAGAGATTGTGTACTTGGGAGAAAAACGTAAAGTCCCTGGCTAAAGGATCGGAAATTCTCCAGGAATTGAATAACAAATGGTTTTTAAGCGGAGACAACAGGGCTTTAGAATTACGGTTGCTAAGGTGAGATTGAGAAGAGGGTAGGGGATGAGAGCGGTCTAGTCTATGGTGTAGGATGGTATTAAAGTCACCTGCTAACACAATTACACCTTTTCTATATTGGGCTATTTTAGAATCTAGAGAGGCAAAAAAGAAGCTTGATTTATATTTGGGGCATATACATTAATTAAAGTGACAGGGGCATTGTTCAATTTGCCTACTACTATACCCCTTTTATCTCTAACAATTTTATCCGACTCTAGATGGAGATTGGCTGGGACCATTATAGCTACACCACGCTTTTTGTGATTATGATCACATGCATATATAACTGTTGGCTGGCATTTAGAGCGCAATTCGGGGTGTGAAGTGCCTCTAAAGTGCGTCTCCTGCAGGAATAATAGGTCTCCCCTAGTTTGTTTCAAGAAGAGGAACAATTTAGTTCTTTTTTGAGGGCTATTCAGGCCCTTCACATTATAAGATATTATGTTAACCAACATAGCGGAGTGTATTGAAGTATGCCTGAGGTATTTGTAGAATCATATGGCGGGCTCCCCCAGAAACAGAAGGGGAAAAAAAGTAGAAGAAGGGAAAAAAGAATGGGTGATAAGACAATAGAAGATAAACAACATGAGCCTAGGCTCAACCAAGGAAGCTCAGCACACATAAGTATAGAACCTCTATAGAAAAAAATGAACATTTTAAAAAGTAAGATATAATAACCCAGTTCATCAACTGAAGTGAAAAGCTCATGGAGGGTTACATCTGGAGGAGGCTTTTTCCAGGACTGTCGACCAAAGACGTCTGGGTGCTCTCTGTGGCAATGGAGAACAAGAGGGACGCTGGGGACCTGGCACAGCTTGTAGGGATGGGGAGGCATCCATCATTGGGGAGAGAAATTGAGTTTCAGAAGGAGCTGGTGAGCTTCATCCCTAGATCTTGCCGACAATCTCCTCCCATCCATTCGGACTATCAAAGTAAAGGGATAGCCCCATCGATATCGGATCTGGTTCTCCCTGAGAATTTGGGTATAGTCTTTCAAATCAAAGCGTCGCTTGAGAGTAATAGGAGATAGATCTTGGAAAATCAGCAGATTGAACGATTCAAATAAACATGCGTCTTTGGTGCGTGCAGCAGACAGAACTTTTTCTTTGGTTTTAAAATAGTGGCATCTTAAAACTACATCTCTCGGTGGGGATGTCGGTGGCGGTTTCTGCCTCAGTGAGCGGTGAGCTCTATCCAGGAGGAAATAGTCGGAAGGAGTGTCTGGGAGGAGGTGTTGAAAAAAATGAAAGATAAAATCTTCCAATTGGGCTGGTTCCACCGATTCAGGAATATTTTTAATACGTAAGTTATTACGTCTTGCGCAGTTATCGGTATCTTCCTGTTGGTCCTGAAGGAGGTAGATGTCTTCCTGCATAGTGCAGACAGAGCGTTCCATCTCTTGCTGAAATTGGACCACTTCATCAATTTTTTTGTTCGACGTCGTTAGTGCGCGCACCTAAATCACTGACTAGGCGGGCACTAGGCCTGAGGCTGCAATCGGGCTCTAGGCCCGTGTCACGGCCAGGAAAAGGCCTGAGGGAGAATCCAGGTCCTTAGGCAGGGGGACGATCTTAGTTCAGGCGGAGCCCCGCCCTTTGGGTACTCCAGTGGGTGAGCTGTGTGGCAGCCCGCGCGGGGTCCCTTGCAGGCTGGGCACGGAGGGTCGGCTGGCCCTCGCGTCCTGTATACGCCTTTGGGGTGGGGAGGGAGAGACTGTCTCAACTGGGGCGAGGTAGCGGAACCTGCATCGGACCGGATGGTGAAGGTAATCCTCATTTACATTATATTCACACTGTGACCCGTAGTTGCTTGACATGTTGACGGAGAGTAGGTGAAGTAGCCAACCAAGTTGAACCGTTTGTAGTTATAGTAGTTTGGCTCAGTTCTGTTGTAGCCCTTGTTTAGTTGTAGGGAGGCTGCTGTCATTCTCTCCCCAGGAGCGGAAGTTCGCGTCAAGCAAGCTGACAAGAGTACCAGTGTGAGTATTCTCTGTGAGTGTGTGTCCTTGTCCGTGTTGAGTGCCGGTCGCGAGACCCCGCTAGGCCTAGCGGGCTCGCTCCCACCTTGGTGCGCGAGTGCCAAATAGGTGACGATTTGGGTGGCTGAGGCCCACGGGCCGATGATGACATTCACCTAACCGGTGAACGTCGCGGCCACCCCGGTGTGCCACTTATTCTCTTACGAGGAAGGAGTGGGCACACAGTGAGAATATTCCTTGTCTCCTCTAGCCGCCGGCTTCCAGACTGACCCCCGGGCGGAGGCCCCGAAGAGAAGTGCTTCGTAGCCAGGGCGGAGTGGGACAGAGGGTGCGGCGCAATCGGAGCTAAGCAGTGGTACACTTTTACGGTCGCAGGTATTACACCATCTCGGTACCCTTACATTTGGCGTAGTCGGCAGGATACCTGGGGAAGATGGACCAAGAAGCAGACAAGCCGGAAAGCGACAGCGGCGAGCCTTCCGATGAGGCGATTGACACGCCCAGTGGTCAGCCTCAGGCCAGGTTACCCATCGGAGCAGCCCTCAACCACCTCGACAAGTTCGACGGGCAGAATATGCCCTTGACGGAGTGGATCGAACAGTTGGAAACTACTATCGACCTCTTCCAGATTCCGAAACGGGTACAGGTGAATTTGGCATTGAAGGTCCTGACTGGCGATGCCCGGAAGACAGTGAGAGTACGTCCTGAGCAGCTTCGTAGAAGTCTGGCCGACGTCTTCGCCATTCTGAAGGGCGTGTATGGGGAAAAGGCCACCACCACCACGCTGAAGAAGCGTGTGTTCGCACGGATTCAAAGGGAAGACGAGACGATTTCTCAGTTCGCTAACGCGATCCAGGAATACATGAGTGAGATCCAGACGAGGGAGGATAAAGAGTTGATGACGGGGGATCCGGATTCCACCTTAAGAGGTATTTTAATAGGTGGGCTGAGGAGCAGGTCCCTGCGGAACTACCTCCAGGATAAGGTCGATGGGGATGGCAAGCTCATCTTCTTCGAGGTGTTGGGGATGGCGCTGAACAAAGAAGAAAATGCGGAGCTTAGCTCCAGCGCCGTGTCCACACCACCCACCCAACCGATAGATAGGGTCCGGACGCCGGAGATTAGTCCCTTGGAAGGCTGCATCAAGGAGTTAACCACCACGCTCCTTCTCGTCCAGGACGAAGTGTCCCAGTTAAGACAGAGGGTGGAACGGGCAGAAAGCCGGGACGCCGACCCCGAAAACAGGGGTTGGGACGACGAGGATCGTTCCAAGGAAAAAAACCCTTGGAGGAAATGGGAACCGGAGACTGCTGGACATCGTGGAGGGGAGGTGCGCCCGCGGGGACCCCGCGAGTTGGTGTGTTGGGAATGTGAAGAGCCTGGACATTTCGCTCGGGATTGCCCGGGCCGCCGACCCGGAAGGGAGGGGCGTAGGAGACCTTTAAACTAAGGTCCCTCGCGGCAGCGGGACAATCCGCGGGGGAAGACGGCGCATGAGTAGATGTCGTCAACTCATCCGACTTGTTCGGTGAGTGTCCCACGGTGGTGGCAAAGTTAGGAGGGAGGGATCAACGTTGCCTTTTGGATACCGGGTCACAAGTGTCCACCATGTCCGAGAGACGGTTTAGGGAAGACTACGCCCATCTCACGACCACCAGTGTCGGGAATTGGGTGACCCTAGTGGCTGCAAACAACCTCCCCATTCCCGTAAAAGGGGTCGTGTGGATCGAAGTGGAGGTGTATGGGCAATCCCTTGGAAAAAAAGGGTTCGTAGTGGTGGTGGCGAGGAGTTTCACCATGGGCCGGTGATTCTGGGGATGAACATCCTGCAGAGTCTGGATCAAGTACTCATACACGATAAGGGTCCCCAGTACTGGAAGTATCTGGGTGTGCAGAAGCCGGTGCAACAAGCTTTCCAGAGGGTCATCCAGCGGAACGAGGAGACCGCCTCCGTGGAAGCCTTGATCAAGACGCGGCACAACCAAAAGGTGAAGATCCCAGCAAGACAGGAGGTGGTCCTAGAAGTACCCGTCCGTGCGCAGCAGCGGCTGGAAGGAAGGGAGGTTGTGATAGAACCTTGTTGGTTCAGGCAAGTGGAGGCCGGTTTGCTGTTGGCCAGAACCGTAGCGGTCGTACGGGATGGTACCGTACCCCTACGGGTGTGCAACCTGGGGAACTCGCCAATTAAGATCCCGGCCAGGTCGGTGCTAGCCCATCTAGAGGCTATCCCTGAGGGTGGTATCGAACCAGGCCCTAGGGTTACCTTAAAGCCGGATGCATGCGAACCTTGGACGTTGGCCGTCGCCCTCGAGGAGAAACAAGAACCCACCGCAGAGTGGAACGGGGACGTGATTCTGAAACAGATGGATGTATCACTGGAGGGCCTTAGTACAGCAGAGGTAGGCCGGGTAAGGCAAATGCTGTGGGCCCGACAGAAGTCGTTCTCCCGCAGCGAGGAAGACTTTGGCCACACGACCGAGATAGAACATGAGATCAACACCGGTGACAGTCTGCCTGCTCGGGAGCGCTATCGGCAGATTCCCCCGAAGCTGTACCAGGAGGTCAAGACCATGATCCAACAAATGCTGGCCAACGGCGTCATCAAGGAAAGCAAGAGCCCATGGGCTGCCCCCATTGTGCTGGTAAAGAAGAAAGACGGGACAATCCGATTCTGCCTGGACTACCGGAGATTGAACAGCTGCACCGTCCGGGACGCTTATCCATTGCCCCGCATTGAAGAGTCACTGGCGGCTCTGGGGAAATCGCGCTTCTTTTCCACGCTGGATCTGGCCAGTGGGTACTGGCAGGTGCCCGTGGTGGAGAAAGACCAGGCGAAGACGGCGTTCATTACGCCCATGGGGCTTTTTGATTTCTGTCGAATGCCCTTCGTGCTCTCCAATGCACCGGCCACGTTCCAGCGCCTTATGGAGCGCTGTCTCGGGGACTTGTACTTTGAAGCATTCCTCATCTATTTGGACGACATTATAGTGTTTGCCCCCACCCACGAGGAACACTTGCATAGGTTGGAACAAGTGCTTCAACGACTGGAACAATACGGCCTCAAATTAAAACCCAGGAAGTGCCACCTCTTGAAGTCCAGCTTGGAATACCTGGGCCATGTGGTCTCAGAGGAAGGGGTGCGGCCCACCCCCGACAAAGTTGCCGCAGTCCAAGAATGGAGGACCCCGGGCAACGTGACGGAGTTGAGGGCATTTCTTGGATTGGTGGGCTACTATCGGCGGTTTATTCGAGACTTTGCCAAGATCGCAGGCCCCCTACATGGACTGTTGCGAGGTGTTGCCACGGATGTGCAGAATCATGCAGTGGCGTGGGACCAAGCGCAGGAGGTTGCCTTCACGGGTCTGAAACAAGCCCTCACCCAGGCCCCCGTACTGGCTTATGCTGACTTTGACAAGCCATTCATATTGTACACAGACGGGAGCCACCAAGGCCTGGGGGCTGTACTCTCCCAGCTGCAGGAAGGCCAGGAACGAGGTATTGCTTATGGGAGTCGGAGTCTCCGGGAGTCGGAGCGGAACTACGACAACTACAGCTCGTTCAAGCTAAAATTGCTGGCAGTCGTCTGGGCGGTCACCGAGAAGTTTGCGGAGTACCTAACCGCCGCCGACTTCGAAGTGGTCACGGATAACAACCCCCTGTCGCACCTGCATACAGCTAAGTTGGGCGCTCTGGAGCAGCGTTGGGTGGTGCGCTTGGCCAAGTTCTCCTTTAAAATTCGATATCGCCCGGGTAAGGCGAATACGAATGCGGATGCCTTATCCCGCTATCCGGTGGGGCTACCTACGGGGCCCGCGGATGAAGAGAGGGAGGGTCAGGAGATCCCTGACCTTACCAGAATGATCCCCAGCTCACCAGGGCCCAAGGTGACGTGCGGGATTCTGCTACAGAAGACCTTGCCGGACTGGGCCATAGCACAAGGGCAGGACCAAGAGGTACAGTGTGTGCGTGGGTGGAAGGAGCGGGAGCACTGGCCGTCCTCGGCGGAGAGGCTGCAGCTTAGCCCGTGGGGCAAAAAGCTGGTACATCAGTGGGAACGATTGGCCGTACGAGGAGGGGTATTGTGCCGCCAGGCTTATCTCGAGCACGAGCTCCGGAAGGTGTGGCAGGTTGTTCTCCCCAGAGATTTAGCCCGTGGTCTGGTGACTGAGGCACACGAAGAAGGCGTCCATTTTGGGACAGAAAAGACCCTGCAATGGATCCGTCGACGGTATTTCTTCCCAGGTTTGCAGGCCCTGGTGGAGGGTGTGTGTCAGACCTGTAGGAGGTGTGCTGTTACCAAAAGTGGCGAACAACGGGCACCAGTGCAGACCATCAGGACCACCAGACCCCTTGAGCTCCTCATGGTGGACTATGTCTTGATAGGAGAATCGGTGCGTGGGTACCAGTACGCTATCGTGATGACCGACCACTTTACCAAATTTACAGTGGTCGTCCCTACCATGGATCAGACTGCCGACACGGCGGCTAAGGCTATTGTCGAGCATTTTATCAGAAGGTACGGCTGCCCGGAGCGCGTCCATTCCGATCAAGGTGCGTGCTTCCAAGGTCGGGTGATGGAACGGCTGTGTCGCACCTATGGCATGAACAAATCAAGGACCACCCCGTACCATCCACAGGGAAATGGAGCCTGCGAGCGATTCAACCGGACGTTGCTACAAATGCTGAGGGTCCTGGAGGCTGACAAGAAGCGACGCTGGCCCGACTTTGTCCCGGAATTAGTGTGGGTATATAACAACAGAGTGCACCGGATCACGGGGTTCTCGTCATATTTTCTGTTGTTTGGCCGACCGGAGAAGGACCTGCAGGATCTCGATCTGTCCCTACCAGGGGAGGAGGAACAGTGGACGCACAGTGGATGGATTGAGGAGCAGAAACGCCGCCTGACGTTCGCCCGGGAAGTGGCGGCGGGGAACATTGGATCCAACCTACACCCTAGTCCCGGGAGGTCGTTAGGAGGACCATTCGCTGAGGGGCAAAGAGTGTTAGTCCAAGAGAAACGTCCTGGGAACAAGTTGAGCGAGCGATGGGAGGTGATGCCATACATTGTGCAGCGGCGAGTGTCTCCTGACAACCCCGTTTATGAAGTAAAGGCGGAAGACGGAGTGGACGTGCCCGCACTTTGCATAGGAACATGCTGCGTCCTTGCCTCTTTGAGGATCTGCTCCCCATTGAAACAGTTCCAGGGGCTACCCCTGAATTGGAGGAGGATGATTGGTGGGTTCCGCCGCCCGAAGGGGCACTGGACCCCCCGCCATCGGGAGAGTCAGCCGAGGGTAATGACCCGGATGCTTCTGTGCCGGAGGCTTCCGGTCCAACCTCAGCAACCCTGCCCAGGCGTTCAACCCGAACGACATTGGGAGTACCGGCCCACATCTTTGTAGGGACTACAAAGTAAACAGGGGGGGGAAATGTGAGAGGACAGCGGGTTGGGGGGACGGGGGAGGTCGCTCACCTCCGTTCCCCCGGGCAGACAGCGGCGGGACACAAGCGGCGTTGCGGCGGGTCTCCGGCGTGGAGGGGCTTGCATCCGGTGGGATTCAAGCCCCTCCAATCACGGCGCGGCAAGATGAGGTTGGCGCCGGGCGGGAGCCAATCAGGGCTCGCGCTCGGTCAGCCAATGGGAGCATGCCGCGACGAGCCAATCAGGGCTCATCGCGTCATAGCGCCGCCCCCTCCCAGCGTCTTATAACAGACGCAGCGGAGCGGGAGCAGTCAGTCGGCGCCGGACCCGGAGCAGTGAAGAGCTCCCGAAGAAAAGAAGAAGCGGCGGTCGAGGGGAAGAAGCGGCGGCGGCGGCCGAGAAGCAGAAGAGGCGCCAGAGGAAGCCGGAAGAGGCCCCCGCGGAGAGTGACAGGCGACGCCCGAGGAGAAGACGTCGAGATGGCTGGAGAAGAGGAGCCCACCAGGAGGTCCGGTGGAGAGTGCCGCGGTGTGGGAAGCAAAAGAGCTAACGAAGCTCCCCACTGCGGCCTCTCCCTACGGTCTGGTAAGCGGCCTCGAGCCGAGTCTCCTACCCTCCCTAGACCACCGGGTGTTCGGGCATTAGGCCCGCGGGCACAGTCAGGCCCTCCCGGCCTGTGGGCAGATAGTCGGGCCCTCCCGGTCCGTGGGCACCAGTGAGTCGGCGTGTCTGGACCCGGGGCCACGCGCAGTCGAGGATCCCCTTGGCCCGTGGCCTGTAGTCCCAGACCCGACCTCTCACCCACCTGGGGGTTCGGGCGTTAGGCCCGAGCCACCCTCAGCCACACCGTAGGCGGGCACTAGGCCCGAGGGACAGAAACAGGCTATAGGCCTGGGGTATAACTAGGGGGCGCTAGGCTCTAGCATACTTTGGGCAGTAGGTACCTATAAGGTGACCCTGGGCACAAGGCCAGGTCACCCAGCGGGCACTGACTAGGCGGGCACTAGGCCTGAGGCTGCAATCGGGCTCTAGGCCCGTGTCACGGCCAGGAAAAGGCCTGAAGGAGAATCCAGGTCCTTAGGCAGGGGGACGATCTTAGTTCAGGCGGAGCCCCGCCCTTTGGGTACTCCGGTGGGTGAGCTGTGTGGCAGCCCGCGCGGGGTCCCTTGCAGGCTGGGCACGGAGGGTCGGCTGGCCCTCGCGTCCTGTATACGCCTATGGGGTGGGGAGGGGCCGTGGAGAGACTGTCTCAACTGGGGCGAGGTAGCGGAACCTGCATCGGACCGGATGGTGAAGGTAATCCTCATTTACATTATATTCACACTGTGACCCGTAGTTGCTTGACATGTTGACGGAGAGTAGGTGAAGTAGCCAACCAAGTTGAACCGTTTGTAGTTATAGTAGTTTGGCTCAGTTCTGTTGTAGCCCTTGTTTAGTTGTAGGGAGGCTGCTGTCATTCTCTCCCCAGGAGCGGAAGTTCGCGTCAAGCAAGCTGACAAGAGTACCAGTGTGAGTATTCTCTGTGAGTGTGTGTCCTTGTCCGTGTTGAGTGCCGGTCGCGAGACCCCGCTAGGCCTAGCGGGCTCGCTCCCACCTTGGTGCGCGAGTGCCAAATAGGTGACAATTTGGGTGGCTGAGGCCCACGGGCCGATGATGACATTCACCTAACCGGTGAACGTCGCGGCCACCCCGGTGTGCCACTTATTCTCTTACGAGGAAGGAGTGGGCACACAGTGAGAATATTCCTTGTCTCCTCTAGCCGCCGGCTTCCAGACTGACCCCCGGGCGGAGGCCCCGAAGAGAAGTGCTTCGTAGCCAGGGCGGAGTGGGACAGAGGGTGCGGCGCAATCGGAGGTAAGCAGTGGTACACTTTTACAGTCGCAGGTATTACACCATCTCGGTACCCTTACATTAGGTACCCCCAGTACTCAGAGATGCCTTGAAGCGGCCTGGGGGCTTCCCATACCTTTGCAAATGTGTGCAACTGAGATATCTGAAATTTCTACTACCATGTAGTTATCAAATCCTGTTGCTGATGTCATCCAGTGTGCTGGGGGATACCAATGTTTCTTATGCTATGTATTCGCTCTTCATGTTGCTACTTGGCAATGCATTGTACCGCAATAAATTCCTAGTGTACGTGAGTACACCTGGCCAATAAAGTGGATTCTGAATTCTGATTCTGATAAACTCTGTTTTGAAGACAAAGGCATGTAATATGCTCACATTTCTGCTTTTTATGTCTAAGGAGGTCATTCTGAGTTGATCACTCGCTAGCTACTTTTAGCAGCTGTGCAAATGCATAGTCGCCGCCCACGGGGAGTGTATTTTCGCTTTGCAAGTGTGCGAACGCCTTTGCAGCCAAGCTCTGCAAAAACATTTTGTGCAGTTTCAGAGTAGGTCTGGACTTACTCAGCCCTTGCGGTCACTTCAGTCTTTTTCGTCCCGGAATTGACGTCAGACACCCGCCCTGCAAAAGGCCTGGACACGCCTGCGTTTTCCCAACCACTCCCAGAAAACGGTCAGTTGACACCCATAAACGCTCTCTTCCTATCAATCTCCTTATGTTCAGCTGTGCGAACGGATTCTTCGTTAAATCCATCACACAGCAATGATCCGCTTTGTACCCGTACGACGCGCCTGCGCATTGCGGTGCATATGCATGCGCAGTTTAGCCTTTTTTTACCTGATCCCTAGCGATCAACTCGGAATGACCCCCTTAGTCTAGTAGGTAAAATTATAGCATTTGCTTCTTGTTAGTTCACATAAAGCCTGACATTTATCCCAGGCTAGTGCAAGTGCATTGGGCAGCACTCACCCACTCTCCTGCAGGACCTCGCACGCCCCCCCCATCCTGGCTGTGGAACATGCTGGTCATTTCCAGCATGCTCACCCTGGTGGAAGCACTCCGTGCACAGCTACATTCGGAGGAAAATGCCGCACATCCAGCAGCGGTAAGCCATGCACAGGTTGGTGTTGTTATAGGCAGGCCCGCCATCAAGGGGGTGCTGCGGGCACAGTAGTCCCGGGCCCGGTCTCTCTAACAGAGAGGAGAGGGCCCGGGCCGCTCATGCTGCCGTCCACCCGCCCCTTTGCTCCGCCCCCTTTTCGTGCCCGAGATCTGACAGTCACAGGAGGGGGAGAGGACGCTGCAAGCATCAATTGTAAGTGCCTCTCCCAAAATGGCCGCTGCCTCATAGGAGACAGTTATTAAAAGATACTAGAGGAGGATCAGAACTCGGGTATGAAAAGGGACGGGGCTACCAGAATGGAGGGGGCGGGGCTACACGGGACCAGGCTGGCTGCTACCACAAGTCACAGGAGAATGCTCTGCAACAGCTCCTGTGATAGGTAAGTTAGGAAGAGTAAGGGCGGGATATATTAAGATACATCGCCGCCCCTCGTCACTTATCGCAGCGATGTTGAGGTGGTCTGCGGGGGGTGTCCGTCACCTCAAGGGGTCTCCACAATGCCTGCATGCTGGGAAGCAGCAGCAGGCTTCCCCCGGCGCCTCCTCCTCCCCCCTGCAGCCGGAAGGACCTCTGGCTGCGTTGCTAGGGGAGAAGGAGACTACCTTCTGGTACCATGGCAGCCTACATATATATTGGTAGATGCTCAATTAGCTTAGTGATATCATTCAGGTGCTCGAAAGGGAGGGGTACCATGGCAGCCTGGAGGACAGTATGACGGGGGGGAGGGGGGTCAGCATCTGCGGCGGGGGTGGCGGGTTGCGGCTGTCGGCGATAAGAAGCCCATAGGCTTCTATAGGGTATCGCCATCCAGAGATGGTGATACCCTGGATGGCGAAAACACGGCGGTAGGGTCTTAGTACACTTGAAAAAGCAGTAAAACCCCCATTTTCGGGGGTTTTACTGCATTTTTCCTTTAGTACATCCCGCCCTAAGAGAGAGAAAGTGTGTGTGTATGGGTATGAGTGTGTGTGTGTGTGTGTGTGTGTGTGTGTGTGTGTGTGTGTGTGTACGGGTATGTGTGTATCTGTGTGTGTGTGTGGTCATTATGTGTAAGCAGTGCGGCGCTACTGTTGGAGGCATGAATAAGCGCCACTGCTACTGTTCACAGGATTTATTTATTTTGAAGATATATATTCTTTATTTACTATATATATTGCTACAGGGGAAATGGTATATTTTAACCAATTTTTAGGACATTGCACTTTTTATATATATTTTTTAAAAATTATTGTTCAGCTTAACACTGGTATGTATTAATTATTATGTAGTATTCATTGATATTTATTGATGTACTTGTTTGAACAAAGTTTTTTGCATTTGAACTCACATGACTTGTATGAGAAGGGGTACGCAGTTGTCCGCACAATGTGTCATAACGATATGAACATTTTTGTATTTACACACTGTTTTCTATTACAGTGTGTTCCCATAGCAACCGGGGCCGGACGGGGTGATGTCACTTCCGGCGTGACGGGAGACCCGTGACCGGAAGTGCCACTGCGGGACGGCGGCTGGGAGCATGGGACACACACGGAGGTTGCCCTGGAGGGTCACAGGTCAGTTTTTGTTATAAATGTCACTGGTGTTCACTGTTTTGGCTGTCTGAGGAAGGGGATTATACCCCGAAACGTTACCAATAAAACGGCCCGGTGGGGTCTTTTTTTCACTTAATCCGTTTGATAAAAGTCTCTGAGTGCCGCCCATAAGAAAGGAGATATCTACAGATGCTGATCTGAGGGGAGGGCACCAGAGCAAGACATACGTAAGACCGGAGTGCCAGGGACCCTGTATGCATTGCTATATATATATATATATATATATATATATATATGAAAGATGCTGTCTTGTATATATATATGTATATAAAACATGCCCAAAGAGACATTAGTCTACTGGGTTCTAGAGTCAACGCTATGTCGATTTCTGCTAGACGTGTCCTGGGGAACATGCAATGGACAGGTGATGCCGACTAAAGGAGGCATATGGAAGGTTTACCTCTTACAAGGCTGAGGAATTGTGTGGAGAAGGGCTCTCGGACCTGGTCTCCACAGCTATAGCTGGAAATTCTGATCTTTTGCCTTATATTCCCGCACAGTCTAAGAAAGCACAACATTATTAAATGCAGTCCTTTCGGTCGCAGAATAACAAGAAAGTACGAGGAGCGTCATTTCTTACCAAAGGTAAGGGCACAGATCACAGCTAGTTCCCATTAACAGAAGTCCTCCCCGGCCTCTACTACATTCACCGCATGACGCTGGAGCTCCGCTAAGGGAGTCCGTCCCAGTGGGAGCACGTCTTCGACTCTTCAGCCACATCTGAGTTCACTCACAGGTGGATCCCGGGGCAATAAAAATTGTTTCTCAGGGTTACAAGCTGGAATTCGAAAGGTGCCTCCTCAACGTTTTTTTCCTTAACGGACCTACCGGCTTCTCCCCCAGAAAGGGAGATAATATTAATTACAATTCACACATTGTATCTCCAACAGGTGGTGCTCAAGGTTCCCCTCCTGCAACAAGGAAGGCGATATGACTCAACCTTGGCTGTAGTCCCGAAACAGTACGGTTCGGTCAGACCTATTTTAAAATTAAAATCTCTGAACCTATACGGGAAAAGGTTCAAATTTAAAGTGGGATCGCCCAGAGAGATCATCGCCAGCCTGGAAAGGGGGGAGATTTGATGGTGTATCTAGACATAAAGGCTGCATACCTTCATGTTCCCATTTATCCACCCCAGCAGGCGTACCTGACAATTGCGGTACTGGATTGTCATTACCAATTTCAGGGTAATTGGCGGAAATAATGGTGCTCCTACGCAAGCAAGGAGTCAGTTATCCCATACTTGGACGATCTCCTAATAAGGGCGAGATCAAAAGAGCAGTTGTTGAACAGCGTGTCACTTTCGCTGAAGGTGTCACAGCAACACGGCTGGATTCTCAATTTCCAGAGGTCACAGTTGGTTCCTATAACTCGTCTGCCCTTCTTGGGTATGATTCTGGATACAGACCAGAAATGGGTTTACCTTCAGATAGAGAAGGCCCAGGAACTCATGACTCTAGTCAGGGACCTATTGAAACCAAGACAGGTGTCAGTGCATCACTGCACTCGAGTCCTGGGAAAAACATTCCCTTTGGCAGGTTCCATGCGAGGACTTCAAATGGGACCTACTGGACAGGTGGTCTGGGTCACATCTACAGATTCATCAGTTGATCACCCTATCCCCCAGGGCCAGGGTATCTCTCCTGTGGTGGCTGCAGAGTGCTCACCTTCTAGAGGGCCGCAGATTCGGCATTCAGGACTGGATCCTGGTGACCACGGGTGCGAGCCTCCGAGGCTGGGGAGCAGTCACACAGGGAAGAAATTTCCAAGGTTTTTGGTCAAGTCAAGAGACTTGTCTTCACATCAACATATTGGAACTAAGGGCCATATACAACGCCCGGGTGTAGTACTGGTGACCGGCGGTCTCCTGTCCGCCGGTCACCTTACCGACGCCGGGATCCCGGCAGCATACAGACGCCGGGATCCCGACGGGGAGGGGCAAGTGCAGCAAGCCCCTTGCGGGCTCGCTGCGCTCGCCACGCTGCGGGCTCGGTGGCGACCTGCGGTCGCCACGGGTTCTATTCCCACTCTATGGGTGGCGTGGACACCCACGAGTGGAAATAGTCCCTGTTGGTCGGCATGCCGACCATCGGGATAGTGAGCCGTCGGGCTCACGGAGGAGGTCATGTGACTGTCGGTCAGCTGACCGGCGGTCACATGAATACCACCCACAACGCCCTACGTTAAACGGAGACCTTTCTTCGCGACCAACCGGTTCTGATCCAGTCAGACAACGTCACCGCAGTAGCTCATGTAAACCTCCGAGGCGGCACAAGGAGCAGAGTGGCGATGGCGGAAGCCACCAGAATTCTTCGCAGGGCGGAGAATCATGTAAAAGCACTGTCAACAGTGTTCATTCCAGAAGTGAACAACTGGGAAGCAGACTTCCTCACCAGACATACGTCCTGGAGAGTGGAGACTTCATCAGGAAGTCTTCGCACAGATTGCAGTTCGGTGGGGACTGCCACAGATAGACATGATGGTGTCCCGCCTCAACAAAAAGCTGCAGAGTTATTGCGCCTGGTCAAGAGACCCTCAGGCAGTAGCGGTAGACGCCCTAGTGACACCGTGGGTGTTCCAGTCAGTCTATGTATTTCCTCCTCTTCTTCTCATACCCAAGGGTTGAGAATAATAAGAAAAAGGAGGAGTGAGAACAATCCTCATTGTTCCAGATTGGCCACGAAGGATCTGCTATCCGGATCTGCAGGAAATGCTTACAGAAGATCCGTGGCCTCTTCCTCTAAGGCAGGACCTGTTGCAACAGGGCCCATGTCTGTTCCAAGACTTACCGCGGCTGCGTTTGACATCATGGCGGTTGAACGCCGGATCCTAGCGGAAAAAGGCATTCCGGATGAGGTCATTCCTACGCTGACAAAGGCTAGGAAGGATGTGACATCTAAACATTATCACCGTATATGGCGAAAATATGTTTCTTGGTGTGAGGCCAGGAATGCTCCTACGGAAGAATTCCATCTGGGCTGTTTCCTTCACTTCCTACAAAATGGAGTGAATTTGGGCCTAAAACTTAGGCTCCATTAAGGTTCAGATTTCGGCCCTATCCATTTTCTTTCAAAAAGATTTGGCTTCACTCCCAGAAGTTCAGACTTTTGTGAAGGGAGTGCTGCATTTTCAGCCTCCTTTTGTACCTCTGGTGGAGCCCTGGGACCTTAACGTGGTGTTAAGTTTCCTTAGGTCACACTGGTTTGAACCACCTAAAACGGTAGAGTTAAAATATCTCACTGGGAAGGTGGTCATGTTATGAGCCTTGGCTAAGGCTAGGCAAGTGTCGGAATTGGCGGCTTTGTCTCATAAAAGCCCCTATATGGTTTACCATGTCGATAAAGCGGAGTTGCAGACACATCCTCAATTCCTGCCTAAGGTGGTATCATCCTTTCATATGAACCAGCCTATTGTGGTGCCTGTGGCTACGCGTGACTTTGAGGACTCCAAGTCCCTGGTTGTGGCCAGGGCTTTGAAAATTTACGTAGCCAGAACGGCTAGAGTCAGAATAACAGAGTCACTGTTTGTCCTGTATGCTGCCAACAAGCTTGGCGCTCCTGCTTCAAAGCAGACTATTGCCCGCTGGATTTGTAACACGATTCAGCAGGCTCATTCTATGGATGGATTGCCGTTACCAAAATCAGTTAAGGCCCATTCCACTAGGAACGGGGGCTCTTCTTGGGCGGCTGCCCAACGGGTCTCGGCATTACAACTGTACCGAGCTGCTACTTGGTCGGGTTCAAACACCTTTGCAAAGTGCTATAAGTTTGGTACCCTGACTGAGGAGGACCTCCTGTTTGATCAATCGGTGCTGCAGAGTCATCCGCACTCTCCCGGCCGTTTGGGAGCTTTGGTATAATCCCCATGGTCCTTACGGAGTCCCCAGCATCCTCTAGGATGTAAGAGAAAATAAGATTTTAAATCTACTGGTAAATCTTTTTCTCGTAGTCCGTAGAGGATGTTGGGTGCCCGTCCCAAGTGCGGACTACTTCTGCAATACTTGTATATAGTTATTGCTTCAATAAGGGTTATATATTATAGTTGCATCGGTCTTGAACTGATGATATGTTGTGTTCGTACTGTTAACTGGGTAGTTATCACAAGTTATACAGTGTAATTGGTGTGGCTGGTATGAATCTTGCCCTTGGATTAACAAAATCCTTTCCTCGTACTGTCCATCTCCTCTGGGCACAGTTTCTCTAACTGAGGTCTGGAGGAGGGGCATAGAGGGAGGAGCCAGTGCACACCCAGGTTTAAAGACTTTCTTAAAGTGCCCATGTCTCCTGCGGAGCCCGTCTATCCCCATGGTCCTTACGGAGTCCCCAGCATCCTCTACGGACTACGAGAAAAAGATTTACCGGTAGGTTTAAAATCTTATTTTTTCTGCAGTAGGTTACATTGGTTTCCACAGGGACACATCAGGGTAGAGTGGTTCTTGATCCAGAGGCATCAACAGGCTTTAGGTTGTCCCAGGATGCATTAGGGCCTCCTCTATAACCCCGCCTCCAAGCACTGTGAGCTCAGTTTCAGTTGGTGTCTGAAGACGGCAGGTCACTTAACAGGTGGGCTGCACTGGGCAGCCCTGAAAAAGCTTTTTCTGACAGAAAATGTCTTCAAAACTGGGATGGTATTCGGACTCCAGGTTGACACCACTTAGGTCGACACAGACAATAGGTCAAAATGAACAAGGTCGACATGGAAAAAGTTCAACATGAGTTTTTAAAAAAAAAAAAAAAAAAATTTTTTTGAATTTTTTCATACTTTACGATCCACGTGGACTACAATCAGTAACCTGTGCAGAGTGCAGCGGTAGTGGAGCGAGGCACCTTGCCCAAAGCATGGCGAGCGAACACGGTGCACTAATTGGGGTTTCCGGTCACATTACGGAGAAAACGACACCAAAAAACATAAAAAACTCATGCAACCTTGTTCACGTTGACCTATTTTCCACGTCAACCTTTTCAGGTGTCGACCTAAGGTGTGTCAACCAATTGGTGTTGACCTAAGTGGTGTCGACCTAATTGGTGTCAACCCTGAGTCCTAGACCCGTTAGCGCTGTATGTCATGGTGACACTTCAGCGCTGTAGCTCCTTCACCTCCCAAGTGGCGTTGCATACTCCTGCAGCCTGTTCCTGGGTACTTGTGGCGGAGACGCTCTGGCTTTAGGCACATGGTTGCAGTCGCTCTCCTGGTTCGCGTGGCTGCTACAGGGAGGAGGTAAGAGGGTCCCTTTGGTGGGACCCTCCATAAAATCGCGTTCCATCCGCGACCTAGGGAGACGGGCCGCAGCGCTGGCGTGGACTCTGTCACCAAGAAGGAACCCCACTAGACCACCAGGGCAATAGAGCACAGGTCAGATGTACTAACGCCCCATTTTATAAGGATTGCTAGTACCTGGGGTGGAAGTCCAGCATAGGGGAGCTGGCGCTTGACCTGTAGCCTCTCCCCGGACCAGGGTGACATCTACTGCAGATTTTCCCACCCTGGAGCTGCCTAACACTCTCACTCACTGACTAAGACGCTGGGCGCCATCTTATAAGCATAGTTGTGGCTAGTCTCTGGGACTGCAGGGCAAAGTCTACCTTGTAAAGCCACCTGTATACAGCGCTGTGACTTTATAAACACTTGAGTATTTTACATGTCTTAAACAGGCAGCGTTAGTTAAGAAAAAGTGTACCTATTACCGGATATATTGTACGAGTATTCTGATATTCTGATATATACCTCCGGTCTAGGACCGTGCTGTGTTATATATATATATATCTGTACATATACTAGTCCAGTGCAGTTTTATTATCATAATAATTATCTGCATTGCCTGTGACTGTGTGTGCCTGTATCTGCTGTGTGGTTTCACTTTCAGTGTTTCCCAGATATACCTATCACTATATTCTGTACCCTAAGGCACTAGGTGCATCAGGGTCATATATATATAGTGTGTCACAGTATTTATTCTACTGTGTACTCAGTCACATAATACCAAATTTAATCGCTGGTGTTGTGTAGTGTGTCTACATCTACAGTCATATACAAATGTTTTTAATCGTAGGTATTGTACTCTGTCTGACTTTATCGTACTAAATCGCTGTGTTGTTACATTTGTGTACAATGTCTAACAAGAAGGGCAGTAAGTTTGTGGATGCTCCTCCATCATGCAGAGCATGCGCCAAAGATTTACCAGAGGGGGAAGCTGTGTATGGTGGTCTGTGTACTGTATGTCATACATCTCCCAGTCAGTCCGCAGCTCCTGTAACCAATCAGGAGCCACCCTAGGCTGCGTACTCTGGTGGAATGCCTTACAACTGTGCCATTACAGCCACAAATTGTCCCTATGGTTAATCTGCCTTGGGCGGAAAATTTGTCTAAACAGTTGCAGCAATTAACTCATTCCATGGTCAGGCAAAAATCTACTCCAGGTCACTCTTGTGTCTCTGGGTCATCTAAGCAGGCTGCTTCCTCCTCACAATCCACTAATCTCTCAGATGTTGCATCTGAAGAGGAGGGGGAGTATACTGTCCTGTCAGACACTGAATCAGGTGTTTCTGATGAGGATTCTCCATTGCAGATTGATGTCCCTGCTCTTGTGGTTGCTTTAAAGCAAATCCTACAAATCACTGATGATGAGGATTCCACTACTGTGGCTAAGAAAACTGATATGTTCAAATGGCAGAAGGTGGTTAAAAATATTTTACCCCATTCTGACCATTTGGTGGACATCAGGCAGGAGCCCTGGTCTAATCCAGAGAAGACATTCCCTCTGTCTAAATGGGCCTTGGCTTCCTATCCTCTCCCTGCAGAGATATGTAACAAGCGGGAAAATTCACCGCTCATGTCTCAAGTTGGAAAATTCACTCTGCCTGTCACCACTGTCACTTCACTGAAGGAACCGACAGATAAGCGTGTGGATGGATGCCTGAAGTCTTTTTACTCCCTTACAGGTGCTGTACATAGACCCACTATTGCGGCCTCTTGAGCTGCAAAAGGAATTGAAGCATGGGTTCAGGCATTAGAGGAAGAGCTGCCGGAGGATATATCTGACAATGCCAGACAGTACCTGTCTCACATTGCCACCACTGCCTATTGCATTCAGGAGTCATCCTCTGAGGCAGGTGTGTTGGCAGGCAAGGTGTCGACTATGTCTGTCCTGGCTCACTGTATTCTGTGGTTGAGGTCATGGAAGGTGGACCTAGACTCCAAAACGACCTTGGAGGTACTCCCCTTTAAGGGGGACAATTTGTTTGGGCAAGACCTACATAAAATTGTGTCTGAATTGGCGGCTGCTAAGACTGCCATACTCCTAAATACTAATCCTTCTTCACAGAAGGCTAAAGGTACCACCTTTCGTTGCTTTCGGCCTCATGGGAAAGTGAAAGGTCAGATATACTGTACCCGAGACAATCTCGTGCTCCCAAAACCTCTAAGCACAAGGCAAAGCAGTCCTGAGTGGCCCGTCAGCCTGCCTCTAAACAAGACTAGCCTGCCGCATGAGGTGGGGCTCTTCCTGGGGGACTCCAGGGTGGGAGGACAAATTCTGCAGTTAACCCAGGTCTGGTTAAAGACCACTTCAGACACATGGGTGTGGGAAGTTGTCTCTCACGGGTACACAGTCTCCTTCAAGAGACATCCCCCTCGCCAGTTTTTCACCATGGTTATCCGTTCGGATCCGTTAAAAGTGCAAGCTCTGCAGAAGGTTGTTGGTTCCCTCCTGAATACAGGAGTGGTAGTGCCGGTTCCTCTGGCCCAGAGAGGCAGAAGTTACTCAACCCTCTTTTTAGTTCCGAAACCCAATGGGTCTTTCTGGCCTATACTCAACCTCAAATCACTGAACAAGTTTGTGAGAGTGTCCAAATTCTATATGGAAACACTGCACTCAATTGTATTGGCTATGGAACCCGGAGACTATATTGTATACCTGGATATACAGGATGCATACCTGCACATACCTATTGCCATGTCGCATCAGCAGTATCTGCGGTTTGCCATTTGGACTGGCTACGGCTCCTTGGATCTTCACCAAGGTCATGGCCATAATCACGGCCCATCTCCATCACCAGGGAGTCAGGCTCCTGCCATATCTGGAAGACTTGCTGATTCTGGCAAACTCAAACGATGTCCTCCTCAGTCATCTGCAACTGACGGTAAGCTTCCTACAAGCCCACGAGTGGCTCATCAATTGGAAGAAATCTTCGCTGGTCCAAGCTCAGAGCATGGTGCACCTGGGAGCACTCCTGGACACACAGTCAATGACTGTTTTTGTCTCCAGAAAAAGTCCTGAGACTTCAAGACAGGATAAGATGCTTCCTTTGTCGCCCCAGAGTGTTGATACACTTGGCGATGCAAGTACTTGGCCTGATGGTGTCAGCGTTCGACATGGTAGAGTATGCTCAATTTCATTCTCGCCCTCTGCAGAGGTTAATCCTTTCCAAGTGGGACGGCCTACCTCATCAGATCAGATCTCACATGATCACTTTGACTCCAGAGGTTCATCTGTCGCTGACCTGGTGGCTACAGGACCAGCAATTGAGTAGGGCCGTCTCTTCTGGATCCTCGACTGGGTCCTGCTGACAGCGGACGCCAGTCTCAGAAGATGGGGTGTGGTGTTGGAGCAACACTCTTTTCACGGTCGCTGGACCAAGGAGGAGTCACTCCTCCCAATAATCATTCTGGAGATGCGGGCGGTGTTCAATGTCCTATCCCTTGCCCAGCCTCTGGTGCAGAACAGGCTGGTTCAAGTACGGTCAGACAACGCATCAGAGTGGCATACATAAACCATCAAGGCGGCACTCAAAGTCGCATGGCAATGATGGAAGTGTAAAAAATCCTTTGATGGGCGGAACGCCATCTGCCAGCAATATCGGCAGTGTTCATTCCGGGTGTGCTGAACTGGGAAGCGGAATTCCTCAGTCGCCAGGACGTGCACGCCATCGAGTGGAGTCTTTATCCAGAAGTCTTTCAACTCCTAGTGGACAAGTGGGGCCTACCAGACGTAGACCTGATGGCATCTCGACACGAGCACAAAGTTCCGGTCTTCAGATCAAGGACCAGGGATCCTCAAGCAGCGTTCGTGGATGCACTGGCAATTCCATGGAACTTTCGGCTGCCTTACATATTCCCTTCAGTGTCTCTCCTGCCCAGGGTTCGGCGGAAGTACAAACAAGAAGGAGGATTTCTATTTCTAGTCACTCCAGCGTTGCCCAGGCGGCACTGGTTCTCAGACCTGCAGGGTCTATCGACAGAACATCCTCTTCTACTTCCTCAGCGCCCAGACCTCCTCGTACAGGGCCTTTGTCTTTATCCGGACCTGGCCAGGCTGGCTTTGAAGGCATGGCTCTTGAAGCATCACTCCTGAGAGCCAAGGGATTCTCAGAGGCGGTCATTCAAACTACTGTATGTTAAAAGCACGTAAAACGGCTTCAGCTTGGATTTATTACAGCGTCTATAATTCTTACTTCACCTGGTGTGTTGATAAGAATTATGATGCATACAGATTCAGAATTTCCAGAATTATGTCTTTTCTGCAAAGAGGCCTGGACTTAGGCCTTTGTCTGGCCTCCCTCAAGGTTCACATATCTACCTTGTCGGTATGGTTTCAGAGAAAAATTGCGCCTTTACCTGATTTTCATACATTCACTCAGGGTGTCTTCCGGATTCAGCCTCCATATGTCCCTCCTGTGGCTCCATGGGATCTGTCGGTTGTCCTGAAATGCCCTGCTAAAGTCTCCATTTGAACCTCTTGAGACGGTGGACCTTAAACGGCTCATGGCCAAGGTCTTGTTTTTACCGGCTATTGCCTCTGCTATAACGGTGTCGGACTTCGGCTCATTGTCCTGTTGTCCACGCTTTCTAATATTTCATTGTGACCGTGCAGTTCTTAGGACTCGCCCATGTTATTTACCTAAGGTTGTGTTATGTTTTCACCTTAATAAGAGATTGTGTTTTTGGCCTTTATTTCTTCTGATTTGTCCTCCAAAGAGTGGGCTTTGGATGTGGTTCGGGATCTCGGTATATATGTAGAGAGGACTGCCTCAATCAGGAGGTCAGACTCCCTTTTTGTCTTGTTTGGTTTTCACAAACGTGGCTGGCCTGCGAATAAGCAAACCTTGGCCAGATGGATTAGAATGGTGATTGCGCAAGTGGTCTTTGGATGTGGTACAGGATCTCTGTATATATGTGGAGAGGACTGCCTCAATCAGGAGGTCAGACTCCCTTTTTGTCTTGTTTGGTTTTCACAAACGTGGCTGGCCTGCGAATAAGCAGACCTTGGCCAGATGGATTAGAATGGTGATCGCACAAGCTTATGAATAGGCTTGTCTCCCAGCTCCTACTGCTATTAATGCCCATTCTACTCGGTCTGTTGGACCTTCTTGCGCGGCTTGCCGTGGCGCGTCCGCAGATCAATTGTTCATGGTGGCTACTTGGTCCTCTGTGAACACGTTTATTAGGTTCTATGCCTTTGATACTTCTGCCTCCCAGGATGCTTCCTTTGGATGCCGGGTTCTCATACCCACTAAGACGCGTCCCCTGCCTTGAGGAACTGCTTTAGGACATCCCCGATGTTTCCCTGTGGAAACCAATGTAACCTACTGCAGAAAAGGAGAGTTATGGTAAACTTACCATTTGTAACTCTCTTTCTGCAATCTACATTGGTTTCCACAGGGCGCCCTCCCTGACGCACCCAGCTTCTATGGGTTTGTATGGCATTAGCCGCTGGTCCCTTCTCCTGTCATGAGAAAGTGGTTCTACAGTATGTGACTAACATCTACCTTCTCTAATACCTGCTCCTGCATTGGACTTGTTAACAAAACTGAGCTCACAGTGCCTGGAGGCGGCGTTATAGAGGAGCCCTCAATGCATCCTGGGACAGCCTAAATCTTTAGCCTGTTGGTGCCTCTGGATCAAGATCCACTCTACTCCGATGTTTCCCTGTGGAGCCCAATGTACCTCGCAGAAAGAGAGTTAACAATGTTAAGTCTACCATAACTCTCCTTATTTAGTTTGCTAGGTAGAGGCGTTACCGGGTGTGGTGACACCCGGTGCGTACCTTGGATCTCTCCGTGTGCCAGAGCATGCCCTCCAACATTTTACACATAAAAACCGGTGACCACGCCCCCTTTCCTATACTTTCAATATAAATTTGGGGAGTCAAAAATTGGTACAAAGCCCTTTTTGGCAGGGGGGTGTGGTATGGAAGATGGATAGTAACTAGGTCAACCACTATTGATCGAGAGTAACTAGGTCAACAGGGTCTCTAGGACGATGTCGACCTAAAGGGACTCAGGGTCTTTAGGTCGACAAGTCAAAAGGTCGACATGAGTTTTTAAATGTTTTCTTTTGTGTCATTTTCTTCATAGAGTGACCGGGAACCCCAATTAGTGCACCGTGTCCCCTCGCATGGCTCCAATCATAGTCCATGTGGATCATTAAGTGTGAAAAGGTTCAAAAAAAGAAAAAAATTGTGAAAAACTCATGTCGACCTTTTGACCTGTCGACCTAGAACATGTTGACCGTGAAACCCTGTCGACCTAGTTACTGTTGACCAATAGTGGTCGACCTAGATAGTGTTGACCTAGTTACTGTTGACCTAGAGGCCGGATCCCGTTGGAGGGTATGCCGGAGGCCCATTCGTGGCAAAACTGGGAGTATGGCCATATGAAGAGGGGGCGTGGCTGTGCGGGGATCCTGAGATCATCACTCCGTGGGCTGTTCTGGGCTGCCCCCAGAGTCAGTCTGCCTGTGCTGTCGACTCCTCATCTATGACAGGAGCTGGGTGCTATAGGAGACTGTCTCACACTGCAGCACCCGGCTCCTGTCACTGCGGAGGAGCCGGTATCTTGGTGTCATCCCCTCCGAGGGTGACACCCGGGTGCGGGCCGCACCCTCTTTATGACACCACTGTTGCTAGGGACTGATATGGAATGAGAGGAGAGGCAGCAACCTGCCTGCATACACTTTCATCTCTAGGTGAAGATATGCGGAAAGCTTATTTACTGTAGAGTATCAATGAGGATGCTATAACAGCTGCCTGAACCTTTATCTGACCTGCCTCTGGTTTAAACATCCTCCCTAGTTCTCACAACGGAGTGTGTTGTGAGAAAGGCTGGTCACTCCCCCAGCTGTTCTCACAGACAGGAGTTCACCACATCCTTTTTTCTCTCTGTACCTCTTTTGACAGGACAACTCACCCTGAGCTGTATCACTCCACCCCCTCTCTGCAGCTGTGAAAGCTGGGTGCCTGGGCACCGTAGAACCTCTCCTTTTTCTCCATACACTCCAGAATTCCCCAAAAAGAGCCATGCCCCCACAGTTACAATAGTATATTTATAATGTTAAACACAGCTGCCAGGCTGTTAACCAACCAGCCCCGTTCTAGCCACATAACACCCATCCTCTACTCCCTTCATTGGCTGCCTGTAAGATGGTGAATCATCTTCAAGATTGGCATCCTGAGCTTCAAAGCATTACATGACCAGGGCCCAAGGTACCTGAAGCAGCTTCTGATCTCATACTGCCCCACTCGATTACTGCGATCTGTAAATGAAAGACTTTTAGCAGTAACTAAAATCTCCCGTAATTCATCTGGTGGCCAAGGCAGTGTAATTCATCCTAAAACAGCGCATTAACCCTACACTGGTCACATCGTTAACAGGGGCTAATCCCGCTGTTAACACACAAAATCCTGGAAGCCGTGCTCCATTAGAGGGGACGGGGCTTCCTCTCAGAGCGGATCCAGCACTTACCAGCGCCATTTTCTCCCTGCAGATACATAGGAACAACGCTGACAGGTTAGCTAAGGTTAGCTAGTTAGCGCCGGGCTTTTATCATAACAACATCCTACAAAGGCGCAGTGTGGCTGGCTCCTTTTATTCTGTGACTCTCTGAAGGTACTCTGGGGGAAACTGTGTCTGACATTTTCGTGTGTGTGTGTGTGTGTGTGTGTGTGTGTGTGTGTGTGTGTGTGTGTGTGCGCACTTGTTTATCTATCGTAATGGGGACAAGGGCCAGACAGCACACCAACACTGGCGGGACCTCCGACATGGTGGGGACCTGAAATGAGATCCCCACGAGTCTGACCCCGGGAGATGATAGGGGAGTCATGTCTCAACTACCCAGCATACAATTTTTGCAAGTCCCCAAGAATCACATTTACCAGACCGCAATGGGTGTCGGTGTGTGCAATGCAGAGTGTGTTTAAAGCAAACAGTCCCTCAGCAGCACTGGGGATCATTCCCCGAATTTTCCCCCGGTGCTGCGGTGTCACCGGGGCAGGGTGGCCTGCTTGCTCCGCGCTGTTGGGGGACTTGGACCGGGCTCGCCAGAAAGCAAAGTCCCAGCAGGGAATTTGGCCAGAGGCGCCCCGTCTGCCTGGCGCGTCAGCGCCTCCGAGTACGGTGCAGCGTGGAAGGGTGGGTCCTTCCCTGGTCTGCCCAGGGGCTGACGTGGATTCCCTGGCCGGGCTTAATAGTCGGGGTGGGTCCACCAGGAGGGGAGGAGGGGCCGGAAGGCACCCTTCCTCCCTGGGCCTCGGGCTGTCCGGGCACGTGGACTCAAGGGGAGGAATAGGCCCTACCTCTCCCTCCCTCGCCAGCAAGCCAAGTCCCGCCCGGGGACTTGGCCGGAGGCGCCTCATCGAACAGAGAGCCTGCGACGCCGAGTCCAGCGGACCGCGGTAGGGGGTTTCCTTCCCTGGTCCACTCTGGGGCCGGCGGGACACTCTTCCCCGGGTTTAAGTTCTGGGCTATCCGGGTGGGGAGAGTGGGACCAATTTTCTTTCCCAACTCAACTCTACACTTTCTTAACTCTACCCTTTCTGTATATTTTTTTCACTATTTCTTTATTTTTCTTCGAAGTGCTGCCATTACACCATGCGGCCAGCGGGTGGCGCTGCTGCAGGGATCCGGGCACCGACCCCCTGTCCCGCTTACTTTCGCCCCGGGGGATTTTTTTCCACCAAGAGAATACATGAACACATGAAATGTCAGGGGGCCAGCGGGTAGCGCCGCTGTGAGTACCTGGGCACTGGGCTCCGCAGCCCGGGCCCCCTGTCCCACTTACTTTCACCCAGAGAATTTCTATTAGAGAGGACACACGAAATCTACCCGCAGTGGCCCCCTGTCCCACTTACTTTCGCCCAGAGAATTTCTGTTCGAGAGGACACACAAAATCTACCCGTAGTGGCGTCAGGCAGCCAGCTGGAGGCGCGGCTGCGGGGATACGGGCCTGGGCTCCGCCATCCGGTGGCCCGGGCCCTCTGTCCCTCTTGTGTACGCCTGGGGGATTTCTTTTTTTCCCCAAAACAACACGTGAAATCTTCCCGCAGTGGCGTCAGGCGGCCAGAGGGGGGCGTCGCTGAGGGGATATGGGCCACGCCATCCGGTGGCCCAGGCCCTTTCTCCCACTTACTTATGCCCGAGGAATTTTTTTTGGGGGGAGGACACACAAAATCTCCCCGCAGTGGCGTCAGGCGGCCAGCAGGAGGTGCCAAAGCAGCAGCTTGGTACTGGCCGAGCGCCGCATCCCCGTCCGCCCGGCCGAGGGGGCCGGGCACACCACGCTCCGCCATTTCCCCCTTCCCCCCCAAGCGGCACAGTCGGAGCTGCCTCCGGCCACCAGGGGGTACCACCGGGTGGCGCTGGGACACACCCGCCACCACCCCCCGCATGCGCCTGTCCTCTCCCTGGATGCCCCGGGTCCGGGGACGCGGCCGCCTCCTGTGCAGAAGTGTCGCGGATGGGTGCGGACCGGGATGCCCGTGGCCGGCTAGCGCTTCCAGGGGTTTGGGGAGGAGAGGAGGAAGCCTAGGTCGAGTGCGCCCTCGGCAACTCGTGTTGCTACCCACCAGAGCACACCTCCAGCGGATCTCCAGGGGCAAGCGGAGCGAAGGGATCGAGAAGCATGGTTCCCTGAAGCTTTTGCGAAAGGACCCGTGACAGAAGATGCTCGGAGAGCAGCAGGGCCAGGGCCTTCTGGCATCCGCTGCTGCCCAGGAAGGGCTCCAGGAACCTGGGTCCAGCAAGCCAGATTCCCTGGAGCTCCTGAGAATGGACCCGTGACAGGTTAGTTGCGGAGCTCAGAGAGCAGCAGGGGCAGGGCCTTCTCCCCTATGAGGCCGAGAAAGGCATCTGGCGGAGCCCGCCGTATGGCCCGGGCCCGTCTCCCTCTCCCCCGGTGGCAGCGCCTCCTAGCGGACCAAATCGGGTACTGTAATTTGCGGAAGTCCCGCCGATGAGTGTGAACGGGTATTCCTCAGGCCAGAAGGCTCTACCAAAAGCCCGGGGAAAATTGGAGAGCGCACCGCGAAAGCATGGCGCGGGCCACCCATCCCACTACATCCAAGAGAACCCCTCAGCGAGATTTACAGATGGTGGCTGGATTACGGCATGGAAACAGTGAACTGAATGAAAGAGTAAATTATTCTTTTTTCTGCAAACTGATCGATGTGGCACCCCGTGCCCCGGCGGAGAGGGACGATCGCTCGGCTGAAACCCAGGGGTCTCGGCCGGCTTCAGGGGAACCTGACCCTCTCTCTGCCCACGGTGCACCCGGAACCCCTCCGCCGGCAATGGCGCCCAGACCCCAGGCGTCCGCCCGAGCGCTCCGGGCCAGAGCCGGGCAGGCTCGCACCTGACCCCATGCGGTGCGGTCTGCTCCATCTGTCAGCATTTGCAGGTGCCCGACGCCACCAGGGGTGCCAGGGAAGCGTCCCCCATGCCCATCGAAGGGCGCTCGCCCCCAGGCCCCGGCGGAACACGATTTCCCAGGAACCGAACGAGCGTTGCATCGAGATCGAGGACACAGCTCACCGACAGCCGCTCCTCGCAGCCCCAGGAGAGGGCCCTGCACGTCACCCGCTCCGGTGAGGCGGCTGCTCGGAAGGGTTCACCCGCCGGACCCCCCCCCCCACGTGGACTGGAGGGCCAGATGGGGCGGAGGTTAGAGCGAGAGAGAGCGGGGGAGAATTGAGTCTTGCAGGGTGAGAGAGCAGCGCAGACTCGGAGCGAGGCTGGCAGGAGACTGTCCAGGAGAGACAGGGAGAGCGGGAGGAACTTTCAGAGGGAGCCAGCAGAAGCCGCGGACGCCCAGGCACCAGGTGGCGGCATCCTGGAAGGGCGACGGAGCCCCGCGAGACGTAACCTCTTTATACCCTTTCACACACACCCCCCGGGACAAGATGAAACCCATCAGGCGTAGATCGGGATGAGGTGGGGCTGGGGGCAGCTGCTGCTTTCCCAGGGAAAAAAACACCCCCGCCATCCACTCTGACTCCGAACTTTCCCCTCGACCCGACCGGGATGGCTGTCCTCCTCCTCCCCCCCTTCCGAGCGCCCGCTTGGCTCGAGAACCACACCAGCGCCCGGTTTTCCCCCGGGGTGTAGCCCAGTCCAGCGGACCTGCCATTTGTGAGACGGGGCGCGCCACGGCCCCACTTGGGCGTGCGTCAGACGATGCCGAGATCTACCTGGTTGATCCTGCCAGTAGCATATGCTTGTCTCAAAGATTAAGCCATGCACGTGTAAGTACACATGGCCGGTACAGTTAAACTGCGAATGGCTCAGTAAATCAGTTATGGTGCCTTTGATCGCTCAACCCCGTTACTTGGATAACTGTGGTAATTCTAGAACTAATTCATGCGGACGAGCGCTGACCCCCAGGGATGCGTGCATTCATCAGTCCAAGACCAATCCGGGGGTACCCGGCTGGTTGGCCCCGGCCTCCCACCACCTCGGCCTCTCTGGCAACTCTAAATAACCTCGGGCTGATCGCACATCCCCGTGATGGCGCTGACGCATTTGGATGTCTGCCCTATCAACTTTCGATGGTACTTTCTGCGCCTACCATGGTGACCACGGGTAATGGGGAATCGAGGTTCGAATCCAGAGAGGGAGCCTGAGAAATGGCTACCACATCCAAGGAAGGCAGCAGGCGTGCAAATTACCCACTCCCGACTCGGGGAGGTAGTGACGAAAAATTACAATACAGGACTCTTTCGAGGCCCTGTAATTGGAATGAGTACACTTTAATTCCTTTAACGAGGACCCATTGAAGGGCAAGTCTGGTGCCAGCAGCCACAGTGGAAGGAGGTGTGACAGAGCTCTGCACCAGAAGGGAGAGAAAGATTGGTTTCTAGCAAGTTTTCCAGGGGATTTTTCCCCCAAAATCATGGACCCTCCTGGGCAAGGTGGTCTGGAGGGGCCCCTGCCGGGACCTGGCCCTGGTCCCCATTTAATACCATCAGAAAGGCAGGTGGCTGAAAATATTATGGAAAAAGAGTGTTTGCCTACAGCAAACGAATACACGGACCTGATGCAAAGTCTGGAGGAGATGGAAGCACAGGTCAGTAATCCGGTGGAGCCGGGTGCACCTTTGGGAAAGCCCCAAAAAGTATGTGCCAAAGTACCTGGGGTAGCTTTGGTGCTGCCAAGTGGAAGGCAGCTAATACCCCCGAGTATGTTATCCCCCCCTTCTGCTGTGAAGGATTCTGTTGTGGAGGTGCAGTTGGAGCCAGCATGTGGCCTGGTGAGCAGTAGTCCGATGCTGCTTTTCCCAACAGGTGTGGAAAGTGCAATTAGCAGTGCAATAGGTGCAGGAGCTGGTGCACCAAACACTGGTCAGTACACTGTCAGATGACATGGATGTGGGTGCAATCGATCAGTGCCTTTCACAAGGTACTGTTAAATTCGTTTAACTTACAGGAAGAAAAAGCACTACCTTAATACAGAAATGTTCAGGCCGCTGCGACCGCTAAGCGTGTGTGTGTTAAACCTCTATAAAATGCATACATGTTGCGTAAGCATGCCGCCACGCTGTAAGCACAAAGTAGCTACACATGCGGCCGAATACACTTTAACCCCTAACAGGAAAGAAATGCGACACCAATTGTATATGTTATGTTGTGGTCCAACGCAGCAACAAATATTTGCTTAAAAGGGGTTCACAGAGAAATACAACACTATTACAGAGAAGAAGCTACAACCAATGGATACATATGTTTGTCCGCCTGCGCCACCCGTCCCCGGTCCTCAGTCAATCTGGAAAGATGACCTTCAGAGAATAGACTGAGGCCGGCCAGGAGGCTTGGTTTTTATACAATAGTCCAAAGCATGAAACAAAGGAAACTGTAATCTCTTCTTTCATTGGTCAAAGGGCTGGTCATTTATAGTACATGAGAGGTCATAGGTCGGTTTGAATAGGTGGGCGATGCCTGTTCCCGGTGCACTTGCAGGTGTCCTTCACTGGGTTCCCGACGAATATCAAGAGTACAGTAAATACAGTGTGATATTATTAATATATTTATGCTCAGGAGCGTTCTACTTTCTGCAAACTGCCATCGGAATATTGCCCTTGAAATACAGTACAACTGGATACCAAACACCACCTCCTAACCTAATTCTGTCCCCTCATATCCTGTAAAGTTGAATCCCTCTGTTATACATCTGAAGCAAATGTAACTTGCTAGTGTGGTGCGTGTAGGCTATGTGTAAATTATGCACTATGTGAATTAAATATCAGATATGTCTTTGTGGCTTTTCCATGCAAATGCGTATGCTACCGTATTTACTCATACCACGCGTTAATACGCAGGACTTCGTGAGCCAATACACGCAACATGCAGGCATACGCACGCACGGCAGAACAAGCTCATGCAAGGAGGCCACTCTGTGTGGTGTTTGCACGTGATGCATGTGAATATAATATTTTCGACTTCGACAGTCCACCCTTTGGCAGTAAACAATAACTGCTACACATAACTAATAACACTGAAAATATTACATTTACAATATGTACAAAATTTCGGGTAACAGGGGAAGAGTTGTAGGTGGGAAATGTATAGCCTAGTGGGATAGGAAAAAGCGTGTATGTATGAGTAAATGTCTGAGGGGCATGTATCATCGTGCCGTATATGTTCTAAGTTAGCTTCGAGGTACTGCGAAGTATACATTAAATCCTTCTCATCCTGTATTAAGGGTCTGTACATGGGCAAACAAACACTACCAAGCTCTTTCTAGGCAAAGGCCATTAGCCCTCACTTTTCCGGCTTCTTATACCAATAAATGGGGAGCACATTTATCTGTTGATACATGTGGGGGAGACGTATGTGTATCCTATTATGTGTGGATAACATTTATCGACTATGTGTGTCATTAACTGAAGATGAGGGTGACACATAAAAATACATTTGCATAAATTTGGGTGTACTAAAGTCTTTTCCGGTTGGATGTCTCTGGGTAGAGGGGAAAACAGAAAAAAAATGGTGAAACAGGCCATGAAATTAATTTACAATCCTTATCATAACACTGTTTCTACGGATGGGTCATAAATCAAATCTGCTGCTGTTACAACGCCCTTGCTCCTTAGACTCATCAATTTTGTCTTATGTTTGAGCCGCGTCAAAATTCGAACACATCTGAATATCAGCCCAATAATTATGGCAACACCCAGGATACAGAGGAGACATTTTCCCACACTCGCAATTACATTTTGGGCCCACTCTCCTAACCCAGAGAACCATTTGAGTGGGTGCAACCATGAGGCCCAGCTAGTCAATTCATTACCCACAGCCGTCAAGGTAAGGTTGTGTTTCCTTCTGAACTACCACTTCAACTGCAAGATCTCGTCCATCTTTTGATCGATGATCTCCGTTGGGTCTTCGGTACTGTTCGTAATATACGTACAGCACTTCACACCATATTGAGTTGCCAGAGTAACACAGTACCCACCTGTCACAGCCGTGAAGTAATTCAAGACCATTCTGTGCTGGACCAGCTCCTTCTTGTAGGTCTGTAGCTCCCTACCCGTATGCCTGAGGGTGTCATCATACATCTCAGTGATATTATCTATCAATTTCGCCAGTGCATGGATGTACCTATAATTTATAATTCCTCTGGCAGTATGGGTGATATCTAATGCAAGAAGAATTTGAATCCTGGTGGATTCGTGGATCAAATCAGAGGCTGCGGGCTCTGTCCTATCTATGAGGTGTCTCTTGACAATGTGTTCATAATGTGTATGAGTATTAGGAGTCTGAGGGTTGCGGTGAATATCTTTCATTTTGTCACGTGCAATGGTCATAACCTCTGGTAGTACTCTGCCAATATAACACAACCCTTCAGAACTCGGAGTAAGCCACTTGTACGCTTTCCTTCCACATATGAAGTAGGCATCATCTGGAAGAACATAAGGGACAAAATGCAACAAAACCATATCACAGATTTTTCTTATAAAGAAACCGGTCCCCTGTTCTCCCATTTGCTCAGCACAAGTATCAGGCTGGATGATGTGGGCACAATACCCCTGCAACACTTTTCCAGCCCACATGGTTTTGATCCCACATGTATACCTATGTCGAAAAAACTCCCACTTGTGACTATCTTACGTACAAGTTCAGAGTTGATGGGTACTTTATCAGCTCTAATGTGAGAAGGTCATTGTCTGGTTATTCCATGTCACTTCCCAATTTCCTGGTTTACCGGAAATTGGACACGTTAAAGCACAACAGTGACCTATCTACGTGGTACTGGTGGAGCTTCAAGCTAGGGGGCCTACATATGTTGAATTTCTCATCCACCGGTCTCCCCCCCCCCCCCCCCGTAATTCGAGTACCTCATTTATTGTTAAAGGGTATGGCACTACTCCCGACTTACTCTGTCCTTGAGGTACTTGTGAGCACACCCAGCATTCTGTTTGGTTTAAGACCGTACCCACTAATGAGTGGTCATCACTCAAAGGATGTCCGCCCATGTCGATATTATTGTTTGACTGACATCTCTGGATGCACCCATCTTCGACTATTTTTTCGCAATACCTACATATGCAGTATTCATTAGACAATAACCCTTCACATTGCCTCCGAGCTCCGTGACTACCAGATCTCTTACTGATACCAGCTTTGACCAAAGTGATGCGCTGATCCTGGCGTCCTACAAATCCGTACTCTCCATCAGAACCCATTCCAGATCCTTGCTCGATGTCTCGGGGGCCCTCACAAAAACAAATTGTCCTTATCAAAAACAGAGTCACAAGAAAAAGCCGGAACACAGTCTCTTGGTGTGGATCCATTTCGTTAAGGATAAAAATAGGAAGGGGAAAAAGAAGAAAAATGCAGTGGGGGGGGTGAAAAAGAAAAATGTTACGACAACCGTCCTTGATTTTGCTGCTCTCCACGCTCAGGTGTCGTCCAACAGTCCTGCCTCTCAGCTTTCCCGGAATAGATTCTCTAGTGATACGAGGTTCTCTTCACCTTTCTCTTTGTCACAAGTTTTCTCCGGGTCAGCGACCTTCTTGCAATGGGACGAGTGGACCCAAGTCTCTCTCTCGGCAACCTTTAGACATTCAGCGCAGCCGTTTTCTTGTTTAGTGCTGTCGTGCTGGTCAAAAAACTTGCTACGGTCCTTCCCACCTGTCAATGAGGCAGCCTGAGCGTAAAAAATTTCAAATCATCACATAATCCCCAGGTCATGACAATTACTGTTTGGTAGGTCAAGAATCGCCAGTTTTAGATTCCTTTGCTGGTTTCTCAGTTGCTGGCTCATCCTAACCAAATATTGTACAGTTATCTCATTATTGCACTTCAAATCATCCTGGGGGTCTATCATTACATGGGGTTGTCATCCAAAAAGAACTTCAAAGGGTGATAAGTTAAGCGGTGACCTGGGAGTGGTTCTGATGCTGTACAACACTAGTGGCAGTGCTTCTGGCCACAACAGTCCAGTTTCAGCCATCACTTTGCTCCGCTTGTTCTTAATAGTGCTGTTCATTCTCTCAACCTTTGCACTGGCCTGTGGCCGGTATGGAGTATGCAGCTTACTATTAATACCCATCAGTTTGCACATGACCTGAAAGACTTCACCTTTAAAATGGGTACCCCTATCACTTTCAATCATTCTAGGGATACCATATCTACACACAAATTCTTGCACGATTTTCTTTGCAGTGAACACGGCAGTATTTGTGGCAGCGGGGAATGCTTCTACCCAATTTGAAAATACGTCAATACAAACTAACACACCAGTTTGACAAGACATTGGTACATACTAATACATACTTTAAATTCCTACAGGGTGGTAACTGTATGAAGTCGATTTGTATTACCTGGAAAGGTCCGTCTGTAGGAGGGATATGGGATGGCTCCATTGGTATTGTCTTACCAATATTCTTCCTCAAGCAAGTAAGACATGTCATTGCTTTCTTACCTGCATGATAAGAGAACCCTGGTGCACTCCAGTAGGCTCTTACCAATTTGCACATACCTTCCTTGCCCAGATGAGTCAGACCGTGTGCCACTTCAGCTAGGCTTGGGAGATATGCCCGTGTCCATCTCTCCAAAGTCCTGAGGACTCCTGACCATATCCCTTCGCCTTCCAGATTGCCTTCTCCTGTAGGGAACACAAATTTTGCAGTTCGATTAATTGTGTATTTGTTGTGTATGGAAAATACATCTTAAGAGGAGAGAGAAGAGAAGAGAAAAAAAGAAAATGCCAGGTTTGCATTCACCAACGGGCTGTCACACCATCATGCATATCAGTGTCTGTACCCAATTTCCCTTCACCAGTATTCTCTATCTCCACCCTTTGTGCATGACAAGGCACACTGTAGTCATACTGGTGCCATCGTGCTGGTGAGATATACCGGGTTCGGACAGAACTCTGAAAGACCGATAAGGCATATGGTGTATGAACTGTAATCGGGTCCATGCATTGTACCCTCCTGTAGGTGAACGTAAACTATGGAAACTGTGAAGAAAAACAGAATAGAGGTTGGTAACAGATAAGTTTTGTAGAGGTGAAGAGGATTTTATTAAAATGATGGCTGGATTGGGCACTACGGGGAATTGATTCTCTACTTGGTCTACTCCCTTTAAAGTTTGTGCTTGCTGTATTACTACTGGGACTATCCCAGCCATCAATCCAGTGTCCTGTCCATCCTAAGTTCATAGGGATCCCGGTATTTGCGAGATAATTTCCTCTACCTGTGATGGACATGAATCTAGAACAGTGGAATGCAACATTAGCCTTTGTGGGTGTCTAACATACTCCTCAGCGGGAGCACATTATGTGTATTTCACATTTTAACAAGGTCTCTGTTGATTAAGTTAGTCAGGGGCCACTGCTGCTAGGAAAAAAGAAAAGGTTTAGCATCATAGAGGCCCAATTATAACTTTTGCAGGTTTTGTCAAAGGGTAATGTTGCATTTTTCTCGTTCTTCCCATTTATCGAATTAGTGTTTTCTATATGGGTTTAAATTCTTACTATATGTCCCTTGGTCCCGTCTATGTGTTTGATAACGTGGCTCGTGTTCTTTGTCTAGGGGGTCTATATGTATGATGTGTCCCATTACTCCTACAATCCCTGGCAAAATGCCAATCCTTTCTACAAATATAACATATTCTTGCTTGTTTACAGTCTTCAGGGGCCTCAGATCTTGGTTGATTAGACATCCCTTTAAGTGCCTGTATGCTTACCATCCTCATCCTCTTCTCCTGCTCTTCTCTGTGTTTGGACTTTGGAGATATTCCTGTCATGCTCGATAGCGCACTCTCTGAGAGTGTCTCTTGTGACCCCTCTCCAATTAGGCAAAGAAGTCTGTACCCTGACCTTCAATGCCTTATTGAGCTCGTCCATTAGCACAGAGACAGCCACCTCCCTGTAATTCGCATCGTTCCTTATATCTGATACCCCAGTGTATCTAGCCATAGTTTGTAAAGCCCTATGGAAATACTCAGATGTCCTTTCATTTTCTCTCTGTTTGATAGTGAAAATTTTGCTCCATTTTACAATTGTGTGGAAATACAATCCTAGTTGTATGTTAATTTTCCACGTTCTCCTGATTGTATTCGTCAGTCAGAGGATCGTCTGACTCTATCTTACAATCCGTGATAATTTTTTGGGTGTCAATATTAGGGGGTAGGCACGCTTTCAAAAGTCTCCGCCAATCTTTGTTTGTAGGTTCATGGGCATTACCCAGATCCTTAATATACTTCTGACATCTGGCTAAATGTCTCTGGGGATCAGGGAATTCTGAAATGATTGACCGCAGTTCTGATCTGGTCCACGGGCAATACATTGCAGTATTCCTGATGAGGGTTACTCCCTGGGTATCGGTTCTCCCATTGGGAGTTGCTATTACCAAGACAGGATATAACCCAACCATTCCATTCCTAATCGGCTCACTGTGAGGTGTTACTGTCTCTGCGAAATGAACAGTCTCACACTTACCAGTGGCTGTGATCTCACCCGTCCATTCAGTGGGAGACACCATCACTGTTCTTACTGGTTGGGCCATGCCCACCTGAGTTTCCTGCAAGGTGGCTGCCTGGATGAGGGCTGAGATTAGGCTGGATCTATCATCTTCCTCCGACCTATGGCCTTTGAGAGAACTTAAGACAGGGTACAATATGTATGGGTTAGGGTTAATACAATTTACATGAATGTTCCTATCATTTGCTGATGTACCATTGGTTGTAGCTATTTTCTCCCCATCGACATGTGTCGGTGATGGTGTGCTCGCAATCACATTCCTGTCAGGTTTGGAACTTGCTGTGCAAGCTAGCTCCCTTTGCACATCTCCCTATGGTTGCCACATATTTAAACAGTTGTTATGTCTGATCCTTTGTTCCTTAGATTCGATCCGACATATTCTATTCCTTACATGCTGCAGTACCTCTGGTTTAAAACTACCCATCCTAGGAAATGATGCCTTATCCCCCACAGTCATACATCTCCATTCATCACAAAAAGCCTCTACGTGCGGACCATACTTACCACACATTACTAACCATGTGGACTCTTTGGGCCCTTTTTCTTCTTCAGCCTGAACCCTGGCTGCTGAACGTCTCTTGCTTGTCCACTTGGCTCCCATTGTGGGCCTTTTTTCACAAACACCAAATGAACAATGCAAGCAGATGGTGAAAGTTCTTACCGAGTGCTTTCACTCACCCCAGTCCCTGCTGGCCTGTGCTACGACCCACTGTAAATAGTGGGATCACGATGTACCCAACCTTCGGACTGCTATCAGACCCTCAGCATCGTAATTTCTTTCGGTGGAGGTTCTGTTGGAATATTTTCCTGAGAGGGCCAGCAAAAACTTCCTTTTCGGTATCTTTCCACTGGAATTTTTATAGGGTGAGAAACATACTATCGATCACCCTTTCCAGTGAATGTCTACCAGGGAGATTTCCTGAAGAACATCAGTGAAAAACCCCTTGTTTACACAATCACGTCTGCGTATGCTTTACAAAGTGCATATGACACACCTGCGCAGAATAACGTAAATGGTATCACGTTGTGCTGTGCATAACACACGGACGTGCGGTGCAATCGCACGGCCTATAGATACTAGTTATCTATATGCCCTACGATCATGGGAGTCGATTTTAAGCCGCGCTCCCCAGCGTAACACTAAAACACTTCACAAATCACAAACTTTTACGCTCCTCCAAGACGTTTTAGTACGTGTCAAACTTTGTTAAATGCGCTAGGTTGCGACCCTTTCTCACAGCTGAGGCCCTTCTAGCTCAGGCGTTTTGTCCATGGGATCCGTTTTTTTCGAGGATCAATATGTCCACTCCTACTTTCAGCCCACACAAATACACAATGTTTTTTTCTGTACAGAAAAATATCACTCCCTTTGATTGGTAGCCTATCCCAGAGGTAGTACAGTTTAAACACGGTATTATAGCAGAGATTTTCAACCTTTTACAACTCGCGGCACACTGAACAAGATTTAAATATTGCCAAGGCACACTCAAATATAATAGTGATGTATGGTGCAGTTGCGTGTCCTAGGATGTCATGTCGCAGCTTCTCCATAGTTATCACCTGAGCCACATCTGAGAAAGCCAGAAGAGCCCAACACTGCCCGGGCCCAAAATTAGAACTGGCTCTGCAACCACTAAACCCACCAGTATTGATCGTTCCAGGGCCTCAGTTGTGGCAAAACACTGACATGCCTGGCTCTGCTTATATGGCGGCACACCTGGAGACTGCTCAGGGCACACTAGTGTGCCACGGAACAGTGGTTGAAAAACAGTGTATTATAATAATCTGCTTTTAAAATCGGACAGTTATTTGCTACTGTATAAATGTCTTCTATCCCGACTTAAATTGAACTGCTATTGTGTGGTTATAACTTGCGCTCGCAACTTCACGCAACCTTGCATAAACACGCGACCATGCGCGTCCCTGCGCACTCCTGTACACTTTCCTCTCGTACCGTACCATGTGTACAACATGCGTTCGCTACTCACTAATCCACACTATATCACGATAAATGTGAGCAACAAAATACTACTGCTCACTAACACAACACACAATTGTTCCTTACATTCGCCAAAAGTCACCCACACAGGTAATCCTCTTTTAAGTGTGTACCTAAACGTTTAGGCTGGAACTGCGTTCGTGTTTTTTATAATTACTCCCTTAACACACTAATTCAAAAATATATATAGCAAATAAATGTATCCGATATCACACAGATCTATAATGACTATAATAATACATGGCAACAATATGTGAGAATGTATTCAAAGTATCGGTACGCTTTGTGTACGCTTTCGCGCCAACAGTTACACACAAATAATAAATGGCTTTTTTCCTGTTTGTCCCTCGGGTTACACCAGCACCTTTAAGACTATACAGTACAGACGTGGTCTAACAACACAGGTCTAACAACGTGGTCTAACAACACAGGACAGTTTTAAACACAATGCAAGGTTACTTAAGATGCGTCTCCACCTTTTGTTGATAGATCAAAGTCTGTTATGGCCTGCAAGTCTGTAAGTATGCGGTCAACCGGGCGCGTCCCCAATTGTTAAGTTTGTTTAACTTACAGTAAGAAAAAGCATTACCTTAACACAGAAATGTTCAGGCCGCTGCGACCTCTAAGCGTGTGTGTGTTAAACCTCTATGAAATGCGTACATGTTGCGTAAGCACACCATCACGCTGTAAGCACAAAGTAGCTACACTTGCGTCCGAATACACTTTAACCCTTAACAGGAAAGGAATGCGACACTAATTGTATATGTTACGTTGTGGTCCAACGCAGCAACAAATATTTGCTTAAAAGGGGGTTCACAGAGAAATACAACACTATTACAGAGAAGAAGCTACAACCAATGGATACATACATTTGTTCGCCTGCGCCACCCGGATCGGGTCCTCGGTCAATCTGGAAAGATGACCTTCAGAGAATAGACTGAGGCCGGCCAGGAGGCTTGGTTTTTATACAATAGTCCAAAGCATGAAACAAAGGAAACTGTAATCTCTTCTTTCATAGGTCAAAGGGCTGGTAATTTACAGTACATGAGGGGTCATACGTCGGTTTAAATAGGTGGGCGATGCCTGGTCTCGGTGCACTTGCAGGTGTCCTCCACTGGGTTCCCGCCAAATATCAAGAGTACAGTAAATACAGTGTGATATTAATAATATATTCCCATGGATATCTATGCGCAGGAGCGTGCTACTTTCTGCAAACTGCCATCGGAATATTGCCCTTGAAGTACTGTACAACTGGATACCAAACACCACCTCCTAACCTAATTCTGTCCCCTCATATCCTGTAAAGTCGAATCCCTCTGTTGTTATACCTCTGAAGTAAATGTAACTTGCTGGTGTGGTGTGTGTAGGCTATGTGTAAATTATGTACTATGTGGAAAAAATATCAGATATGTCTTTGTGGCTTTTCCATGCGAATGCATATGCTACCGTATTTACTTATACCACGCGTTAATACGCAGGACTTCGTGAGCCACAGCAGAACAAGCACATACACGGAGGCCACTCTGTGTGGTGTTTGCACGTGATGCATGTGGGTATAATCTTTTCGACTTTGACAGTACTGTTGCAGGGGTGTCTGCTGAGACTATTAGAGTGAAGCCTCCCCATGATGAGGATAAGATGTCTGCATCATTAATATCTGACTATGTGGACGTTTCTTGTATTATGGGAGAAGTTGCAGCACCTCAAACTGCTGAGGAGGGGTCTTCATGTCCCCCTGTAGTGCCTGTGTGCATTGTGGACTTAGAGAAAGAGGTCCAGGGGATAAAGAAATGGATTACAATTACGAAAAAAAAGCGCAATAGTGCTTTTAGCAGGGACCGTGCTAGTTTTATTGCAGAGGTAATGGAGTTGGAGGAGAAGTTGAAAAGTGTCAGTGACAAGCTTACTGTTGCCTTACAGTCCCAAAGTGCTTTAAGTGCAGAATTGCCTCCGAATTGTGAAGTTCAGCGCCCTGCATCAGAAGTATAGGGAGAGGATCCAGCCATTAGGAAGCTGGAGGGTGATCAGTCATGTGCATTACAGATCCCTGCTCCAGAGGAGAGAATGGAGGTTACTGTGCCAGTTATGACAAAGACAGTTGGGGACATTGAGCCTGCATATAGCATTGGGCCTGGGCATGATGCTGAAGCGTTACCAGGTGCCACCTCTAGGGGCATTGCCGATGAAGCGAACCAGGGTATAGGTAAGTCGGTGCTTAAAAAAAATGCTGTTGTGCTATTGTCTAAGATTGATTTATCTAAGTTTGCGCAAGGTATGCCGGCGCTTGACAAATTGGGTCTAAGTGTTCCCAAGAGGCATTAGGTAGAGACCATTTTGGGGGATTTGGACGTCCCAGTCAGAGCTTAGGTTGCACTTTCCCTTTTGGAGAAGAAAAATAGTGCTAGTATTAGCCGTGTGGGGGGTGCTGATATGGGTAGTGATACTGGTGGTTTGGATAGGTCTGGCAGGTTCCAGCTATGCCTTCGCCTGTTGCATCTGAATTGAATGCTGAGAAGTCCCCCCTGTTGACCTCTGGGCAAGATGTGACTCAGCCCTCTGTGGTTGTCCCTGAGAATGCTTCCTATGCTAAGGTGGTGTTGGACAGGCCTCCTGTTAGTAATTTGGGTGGGCTCTCTAATAGTGGTGGCCAAATAGCTAAGCGCTGTAATGCGGTCCAGTTAAAGTGGGTGGGTGAGGGGTCACCCCTTTCAAAGTCAGAGTTTTTTAATGCAGTGTTTAGCATGGGGTTTAAGCCTAGTGACCTCTTTGCCTTCATCCATCCTGTGGGGTCTCCCAATTTTGACTTAAGTTTTGAGGTGTACAATGGCCTGCAGGCTTTTTGGAGTGTGTGGGGGGCTGTAAAGAACTCAGGGCCATGGGTAAACTACAAGGCATTCATTATTACGAGGAAGGAGGTTGTGAAGGTCACCATTCTTGTAAGAAACAAGTCTGTCAGTAGTATGGACCTGGCCTATTGGTTGTCACGGTTTACGGAGTCCATGGTCACCTCATTGTCTAAAGCTCCAGGTGAAATGGATGTATGGGGGGTGCGTAGGAAGGGAAGGTCCATCTTAGGAATGGGGTGCACATCCCCTCAGCGGCATACATTGGGCGTGACCATATACAATGTTTCTACCCAGGTCAACCCAGAATGTATCACCGCTGTGGGGACTTCAGGCATTTGAGTCATGAATGCCCTGTATTGAAATGTTCCAGATGCAATGTGCTTAGCCATTTAGCCGGTGACTGTGGGAAAATTGTAATTTATGTGGAGTGGAGGGGCATACTTTTAGTAGATGTGGAGTGGCTTTCCATAATTCCTTGTTAGACGAAGAGATGGGGGCGGTAGCTCAGAGGGTAAAGGAAGATGATCGCCAGGCACCTGTGTTGCCTCTGGCAGCTGCCCAGGAGGTAGCGACATCTCCTGTTTTGAGTGTCTCGAGTGAGGTTGCTGGGGGAAGTTATTTCGGAGGTGGTGGGAAAGCTGAGGTTCAGCCTTTTAGGTTGGTTGCTGGGTCCAGGAGAGGAGGAAGAGGTAGGGGTAAAAGTGATGGTGATGTACTTGTCAAACCGGTTTGGGGCATTCTCAAGTGAGGAGGAGGAAAAAGAAGGGGAGATTGTGAGGGCTAATAATGGGGATTTGGTATTGCAGACCAGAGTAATGAGGCGGAGGAAGGTTTCATCTCATGCTACTTCCCCCTACCAGGTGGCTTCGGGGTCAGGAGATAGTAAGGGTAAGAACAAGGATAAGGGAAAGGGCAAGAGGAGGAAAGTACAGATGTATCCACCGTCATCTTGAGTAGTTTTCTGTGCCTAGTCACAACATGACTTATTAGCATAAACCCTTCAGCTATTGTTCTCAACTGCAATACAATACAGAGAACAATACAGCAGGGGATTAAGTCATTATAGCAGTCTGACTGGCCAGTCACAGTTAATCCTATTAACCGTCAAGATAAATGTGGATACATCTGTAGCAGGGGTGGCTTCTATCAAGTTGGAGGATTTCTTGGTTGAGGGGAAGGTTAGTCAAACTGTGATGACAGTAGAGGAGTTAGCGTCTGCGGTGCAGAATTTGACCCATACGGAGGTGGTGGCCTCCCCTTCCCTTCCTAACCCTGGTTCTGTACCTGCTGTTGTGCAGGGAACTGGGATGGGAGATCCTTGTCAGCCTCTTTCTGTAGCTCCTACAGTGTTGGAGGTTCTTCCCACCTTTGGTGCTCCAGACCCTTTAGGTTCTAAGAGAGGTTTGGGTGCTTCTAATGGTTGCCCCAGTGGGGTGGTTGATATATCTCTTGAAGATGGTAAGATCAAAGCATTTAACGCAAATGCAGGTTGCGATATATAAAAATTGGAATTGCTATATTCCTTAAAGTAACTTTACCTACTAGTTGAGTCAGAGTAAATATTATTTTTGCTTCAGAAACATTAATGATAATCACGAAATATCCCTGATATACGGAGATCTCTTTCCCGATGGAATGTGACCTGGGAATTTAGATATAGGGGATATACAGAAATAGTGATCGAGAAGAATTGCAATACTCCTCAGTTGATCGAGAAGAATTATAATACTCCTCAATTGGTCAACTAATATTGTCGATTAATCTGTAATAGATTTTTTATTATTATTTAGTTTTATCCTATAATATTATATCACATATCACTATATTTGATACCGGCCAGCATCAATACCCATAAAATTGTATATATATACACCTTTACACCTCCTTAAAACATTTCATTTACAACATTGCAATCATAAAATTTACCAAGAAGCAGCAAGATATAAAAACAACTGCACCTAAAATGCTATTGGCAACAAAGGTCTCTTTGTATCTATCTTCAGCGATACTTTGTACCACTCAGTTACTAGTGCACTTCTTAGTTCATCCACGTATGATCTGAAACATTTACTTCTCAGGCTGTAAATGATGTGCATCAGCTGTTTTGATCTTTGTACTACAGAGCATTCAATGCCTCTGATACTTGCTTCACAAACGTGGTGTTGTTACAATTCATGCACTTTCACACTTTGTAAATGTCTATTTTCCTGTGTAGCTTTGTGCCTTTAGCACCTGTAATAATTTATTCCACACTCACGTAGTATTTTTGTGTATCACGCACTTTCACAGCTGTTATCACTTTATAATTTGCACATAGGATACAATGGCTTTTAAATTAATTATTGGCTTTTTTATCACCATTCCTGGTATACAGCGCAATGTTCATGCATAGCCATACAGCATTAGAGTGAAAAGTTCATATCTGCCATATAAGGTTTATTTACCACAATGTCGTTTGCCTGTCACAACCACAGATATACTGTTACATGGAAAAAGAATGAATAAGGAAAATTAAAGCGCTGAATGGTCACATATGAGAGCAGAAGGTCACATGAAATTACACATTTATTGTATGTAAAAAATTGAATTAAAAGGTTAAAAAGAGCAACAATGTATGAAATAAGCAATGAAGGCCACAAAATAGTGTCGCTGTGTATCTCTCAGTCCTGATAGGAGTATATAGACAGTTCACACCTGTTCCAAAACACAGTCCCTTAATTGATAAGCTCAAGGTATCCCGTCACTGTTCCATCATGTATAATAGTTACCACCAGCAGTTGTCCAAGGTGTTTAAGCGGATAGGCATCCGCAACGGCTTATCCCTTGTTTGGCTGTGGGTGATGGCTGTTCTTCAAACGGGTCCGCAAATTGAGCCAGTGATGGAGGACCTGGTCCAGGTGGAGAGTCTTCAGGAATGAGTAAGTTGATGGTAGGCACACACAGCACCAATCGCCAACGCGTTTCGTTGCGGTCACGCAACTTTTTCAAGGTAATGGAGGTGCTGCTATCCAGGGTTTTTATACCCTTTACAAAATGGTTGCTCATTTGCATATGTGAATGACAGTGACCAGATACTCTCATTATGTGACCATAAATGACAGACAAACAATTTAAAATATTAAGTAAACAATACATAATTAATAATAAGTATGATACACTTCGTTTTTTATAAAACTACAGTTTAATCAATAATAAGGGAGCAGATCATATGGCTTCCGTATTTCAATGGGTAGATAGGGATAATATAAAGCCCGGAATGAGGTGCAAAGAGTCTCTCATCAGTCCTTTATAGAAAGGGACTTAAGGTCATGTCCATATATTACATGGGATCAGTCAATATAAATGAGAAGCAGGTGAATTACAGCACTCAAAAAAACTGGCACCTGAGAGTCCAATTGCACGTCATATGTCCGCGCCCAGAAGTCCAGGCAACAGCGACGCACAAACATCCCCGCCGCCCACGTAACTAGGCCCCGCATATAACACAGGAGTCGCGCCCAAATGACGCGACCGTCGGGTTTCGTTGATACAGAATGAATGGAGGCGGCAGGGATTGGTCCATTATCCCGCCGTCGTCATAGTAACGAATGGGCGTGGGGGTTACCATGGCAGCGGGCAGTGCAGTGCGCGTCACCTAGGCAACACACGCCGCACTGTTCGCCGCCACAGCAAGCAGAAAGCGTGGTAGAAAGTGTATATAGGTGATTAACACCTATATATAGAGTAAGGTGCTCACTGTAAATCAATTAAAAAAACAATAAAGAGGAGGCTACATAAACGATTTTGATGATATGTACAGGGAACAGTAGTAAATACTAATGATAATACACAGTGAGTAACAGCATATATGTCATGATGACAAAATCTTTATAGAATCATATATGTATAAACATATTACATATATAATAATTGTGAAAACAAAAATAACACATAAAGGAAAATTAATAGTAATAATAATTGATGTAATTATTCAAAAAATTCTTTCTTTGTGATGAACACTTAAATGTGAATGTACATCGTAAAGAGTATTTTACTATGGAAGCAGGGAAATTAGAGAGATCACAAAACTGGATTCAATTCTACTTGTTCGTTTAGGCCAGAGGGGTATATCGTATTCAGCCTAAACATCCAATAAAGCTCTTGTTTGCAGAGTAATTTATACCGATCCCCACCCCTCTTAGTTTTCACAATCTGTTCAATGGCTACTACTCCTAGTAGACTGGGGTCACTATCATGACAGTCTCTAAAATGTCTAGAGACGCTGTGTGTCGGGGATTTGTTTATGATATTCCGACGGTGTTCCATAAACCGGACTTTGATACTTCTCGTCGTCCGTCCCACATACCTTTTATTACAAGCACATGTCAGCAGATATATGACATAATTGGTGTCACAATTCATAAAATTACTGAGAAAGAATTCTTCACTTCCCTCAACAAGAATAGATGTAGTTTTCTTAGGGATATGTTTACAGGTGGTGCACCTATTTGCACCACAGCGGTGGAAGCCAGGGGGTCGTGCTGGTATCCATGATTCTCGTGTTCCTCCCTCTAGATCTATTGGGGGAACTGTTTTGAGATAACTGGGTGCCAGGATGTTTTTGAGGGAGCGTCCTTTTTTAAAAATAAACTTAGGTCTATGTGGCAAAGTCCCTCTTAGTACTGTATCCTGGTTTAGCATCCCAAAATTCCTGCTTATGATTCTCTTAATTGCCATACTCTCACTATTGAACGTTGAGATGAAGGCCAGATTTTCTTGCTGAGTGTTGTACATGTGATCACTGTCCCGCTCTATTGGGGTTTGAGTCTTACTAATTTTGGGTTTAAAAAGGGTGTCTCTATTTATTTGTAGGACTTCTTGCATGGTTTTCTTTAGTGATGGTTGTGGATAACCCCTTGATTGGAACGCTTCAGTCATTAATTTGGCTTGTTCTAGGTATTTGCTATCTTCCGTGCAGTTACGCCTTAAGCGTAAGAACTGCCCCCGGGGGATGTTTTTCTTCCAAGGGGGGTAGTGAGCGCTCTGGTAGTGCAGGTAGGCATTAGTTGCCACTTCTTTAATAAAATTGGAAGTGTATATTTTGCCATCCCTGGCCTCTAGTGTTAAATCCAAAAAATTGATAGTGTCAGGGTGATAGGAGTGAGTGAATCGGAGATTAAAGTGATTAGAGTTAAGACTAGTAACAAAGTGGAGTGCCGATGATAGATCCCCATCCCAAATAATAAATAGATCATCTATATATCGGCCATAGAGGACCAGATTCGCGCCGAAGTCCCCGCCCCACACATGGGCATCCTCGAAGGTACCCATGTATAGGTTGGCATAACTCGGCGCAAATCTGGTCCCCATGGCCGTACCCATCACCTGAAGATAATAAGTGTCCAAAAACATAAAATAATTGTGTTTGAGTATAAAGGAAATGGCATCCAACAAAAAAGTCTCGTGTCTCTCAGAAAGGTCACCATCAGTATGTAATCTCTTTGCTATTGCATCACGCCCAAGATCATGTGGAATATTGGTGTATAAACTTTGTACATCCAGAGTCATAAATGCATAGCTCTCTTTCCATATCACACCCTTTAACAGTTGTAAAAAATGGGTTGTGTCTTTGATGTGGGACCTTAACGTCGAGACACGAGGTTGGAGAAAAGAATCAACATGAAAGGACAGATTCGAGGATAGGGAACCAATACCCGAGATAATGGGACGTCCTGGGGGTGCACTAAGTGATTTGTGTATCTTGGGGAGGTGATAGAAAATAGGAACAGTGGGGTGTTTAATAAACAAAAAATTGAATTCATCCTTGGAGATAACTCCAGAGGCCAGGGCATCATCAAGTAGATGTTGGAACTCCCTTAGAAAATTTTGTGTCGGATCAAAATCAAGTTTCCTATAAAATATAGTATCTTTTAATTGCCGATTGGCCTCATTGATGTATTCCGTCCTATCCTGCACCACCAGACCCCCCCCCTTGTCGGCCTCCCTAAATACCAAGGTGGTATCCTTTGTCAAGTCTCGTAGTGCTTTACGCTCCCATTTATTTAGATTAGTGCGGGGCCTCTTATTTTTGGCTTTTCCCTGCTGGCAAAGATCTCTGAAATCATTGAGGGTGGTCTTGTAAAAGCACTCTATCATTGGGCTCTTGTAGGAGAGGGGATAGAACTCGGACTTGCGTCTGAAAATACTCCTATTGACATCAAATATTTTTTCTGGAATGTCAGCTGGAGTCTCAAAGTTGCTATCTAAAAGTTCTTGGAGGATGGTGAGGGCCGGGTCATCCCCTGAATCAAGGGTGATCGCAAGGCCCTCTTCTTCATGTTGTCGTAGGTTGCGCTGAACGAAATAGCGTTTCCTACATAAGGTGCGGATGAATCTGTTCAGTTCCACGAACAGATTGAACATGTTAGGGGTATTTGTGGGTGCGAAACCGAGTCCTTTAGTTAGTATAGACTTCTCAGTTTCAGAGAGTTTTTTACTGGACAGGTTAAAGATGTTATTGGGGGGTCTTGAGTGATCTGTTAATCCCAATCTCTTGGCTGTCTTCTTTTTCCCCCCTCTGCACCCTCGATACTTCTTGACCTCCTTCTTTTTGGTGTTTGTTTTCCCCAATTTGTCCTTAATAACTGTCCCCGTCCTCCCCCTGGTCTTTCTTCTAAAAAAACCTCAGATTTGGGATCGTCTTGTTGTCTCATAGATCTTTGTTCCCTGGGTCTGGCTCCCAATTGTGAGGGGGGATTGGTACGGTTCATCCGATCAGTTTGATCCGTATCAGATGGGTTAGATGAATGGTGGTGAGTGTCTTTGTCTTTTATACTAAATTTAGTGGAGTATGTCCTAGGTGTATCTTTTTTCCTCCACTCTCTATTGGTATTTGTGTGTTCCCTATTTGGGTGTCGCTGTGTATCTCTCAGTCCTGATAGGAGTATATAGACAGTTCACACCTGTTCCAAAACACAGTCCCTTAATTGATAAGCTCAAGGTATCCCGTCACTGTTCCATCATGTATAATAGAATGACCAAGTTTGAACAATCAGTTGTAGACAGCAAATGCAAGAAATTTCAAAGGGATTTGGGAGACTATAAAACAGGACGTGTTAGGAACTACAAAAACACCAATCGAGACCCAAATAGGGAACACACAAATACCAATAGAGAGTGGAGGAAAAAAGATACACCTAGGACATACTCCACTAAATTTAGTATAAAAGACAAAGACACTCACCACCATTCATCTAACCCATCTGATACGGATCAAACTGATCGGATGAACCGTACCAATCCCCCCTCACAATTGGGAGCCAGACCCAGGGAACAAAGATCTATGAGACAACAAGACGATCCCAAATCTGAGGTTTTTTTAGAAGAAAGACCAGGGGGAGGACGGGGACAGTTATTAAGGACAAATTGGGGAAAACAAACACCAAAAAGAAGGAGGTCAAGAAGTATCGAGGGTGCAGAGGGGGGAAAAAGAAGACAGCCAAGAGATTGGGATTAACAGATCACTCAAGACCCCCCAATAACATCTTTAACCTGTCCAGTAAAAAACTCTCTGAAACTGAGAAGTCTATACTAACTAAAGGACTCGGTTTCGCACCCACAAATACCCCTAACATGTTCAATCTGTTCGTGGAACTGAACAGATTCATCCGCACCTTATGTAGGAAACGCTATTTCGTTCAGCGCAACCTACGACAACATGAAGAAGAGGGCCTTGCGATCACCCTTGATTCAGGGGATGACCCGGCCCTCACCATCCTCCAAGAACTTTTAGATAGCAACTTTGAGACTCCAGCTGACATTCCAGAAAAAATATTTGATGTCAATAGGAGTATTTTCAGACGCAAGTCCGAGTTCTATCCCCTCTCCTACAAGAGCCCAATGATAGAGTGCTTTTACAAGACCACCCTCAATGATTTCAGAGATCTTTGCCAGCAGGGAAAAGCCAAAAATAAGAGGCCCCGCACTAATCTAAATAAATGGGAGCGTAAAGCACTACGAGACTTGACAAAGGATACCACCTTGGTATTTAGGGAGGCCGACAAGGGGGGGGGTCTGGTGGTGCAGGATAGGACGGAATACATCAATGAGGCCAATCGGCAATTAAAAGATACTATATTTTATAGGAAACTTGATTTTGATCCGACACAAAATTTTCTAAGGGAGTTCCAACATCTACTTGATGATGCCCTGGCCTCTGGAGTTATCTCCAAGGATGAATTCAATTTTTTGTTTATTAAACACCCCACTGTTCCTATTTTCTACCACCTCCCCAAGATACACAAATCACTTAGTGCACCCCCAGGACGTCCCATTATCTCGGGTATTGGTTCCCTATCCTCGAATCTGTCCTTTTATGTTGATTCTTTTCTCCAACCTCGTGTCTCGACGTTAAGGTCCCACATCAAAGACACAACCCATTTTTTACAACTGTTAAAGGGTGTGATATGGAAAGAGAGCTATGCATTTATGACTCTGGATGTACAAAGTTTATACACCAATATTCCACATGATCTTGGGCGTGATGCAATAGCAAAGAGATTACATACTGATGGTGACCTTTCTGAGAGACACGAGACTTTTTTGTTGGATGCCATTTCCTTTATACTCAAACACAATTATTTTATGTTTTTGGACACTTATTATCTTCAGGTGATGGGTACGGCCATGGGGACCAGATTTGCGCCGAGTTATGCCAACCTATACATGGGTACCTTCGAGGATGCCCATGTGTGGGGCGGGGACTTCGGCGCGAATCTGGTCCTCTATGGCCGATATATAGATGATCTATTTATTATTTGGGATGGGGATCTATCATCGGCACTCCACTTTGTTACTAGTCTTAACTCTAATCACTTTAATCTCCGATTCACTCACTCCTATCACCCTGACACTATCAATTTTTTGGATTTAACACTAGAGGCCAGGGATGGCAAAATATACACTTCCAATTTTATTAAAGAAGTGGCAACTAATGCCTACCTGCACTACCAGAGCGCTCACTACCCCCCTTGGAAGAAAAACATCCCCCGGGGGCAGTTCTTACGCTTAAGGCGTAACTGCACGGAAGATAGCAAATACCTAGAACAAGCCAAATTAATGACTGAAGCGTTCCAATCAAGGGGTTATCCACAACCATCACTAAAGAAAACCATGCAAGAAGTCCTACAAATAAATAGAGACACCCTTTTTAAACCCAAAATTAGTAAGACTCAAACCCCAATAGAGCGGGACAGTGATCACATGTACAACACTCAGCAAGAAAATCTGGCCTTCATCTCAACGTTCAATAGTGAGAGTATGGCAATTAAGAGAATCATAAGCAGGAATTTTGGGATGCTAAACCAGGATACAGTACTAAGAGGGACTTTGCCACATAGACCTAAGTTTATTTTTAAAAAAGGACGCTCCCTCAAAAACATCCTGGCACCCAGTTATCTCAAAACAGTTCCCCCAATAGATCTAGAGGGAGGAACACGAGAATCATGGATACCAGCACGACCCCCTGGCTTCCACCGCTGTGGTGCAAATAGGTGCACCACCTGTAAACATATCCCTAAGAAAACTACATCTATTCTTGTTGAGGGAAGTGAAGAATTCTTTCTCAGTAATTTTATGAATTGTGACACCAATTATGTCATATATCTGCTGACATGTGCTTGTAATAAAAGGTATGTGGGACGGACGACGAGAAGTATCAAAGTCCGGTTTATGGAACACCGTCGGAATATCATAAACAAATCCCCGACACACAGCGTCTCTAGACATTTTAGAGACTGTCATGATAGTGACCCCAGTCTACTAGGAGTAGTAGCCATTGAACAGATTGTGAAAACTAAGAGGGGTGGGGATCGGTATAAATTACTCTGCAAACAAGAGCTTTATTGGATGTTTAGGCTGAATACGATATACCCCTCTGGCCTAAACGAACAAGTAGAATTGAATCCAGTTTTGTGATCTCTCTAATTTCCCTGTTTCCATAGTAAAATACTCTTTACGATGTACATTCACATTTAAGTGTTCATCACAAAGAAAGAATTTTTTGAATAATTACATCAATTATTATTACTATTAATTTTCCTTTATGTGTTATTTTTGTTTTCACAATTATTATATATGTAATATGTTTATACATATATGATTCTATAAAGATTTTGTCATCATGACATATATGCTGTTACTCACTGTGTATTATCATTAGTATTTACTACTGTTCCCTGTACATATCATCACAATCGTTTATGTAGCCTCCTCTTTATTGTTTTTTTAATTGATTTACAGTGAGCACCTTACTCTATATATAGGTGTTAATCACCTATATACACTTTCTACCACGCTTTCTGCTTGCTGTGGCGGCGAACAGTGCGGCGTGTGTTGCCTAGGTGACGCGCACTGCACTGCCCGCTGCCATGGTAACCCCCACGCCCATTCGTTACTATGACGACGGCGGGATAATGGACCAATCCCTGCCGCCTCCATTCATTCTGTATCAACGAAACCCGACGGTCGCGTCATTTGGGCGCGACTCCTGTGTTACATGCGGGGCCTAGTTACGTGGGCGGCGGGGATGTTTGTGCGTCGCTGTTGCCTGGACTTCTGGGCGCGGACATATGACGTGCAATTGGACTCTCAGGTGCCAGTTTTTTTGAGTGCTGTAATTCACCTGCTTCTCATTTATATTGACTGATCCCATGTAATATATGGACATGACCTTAAGTCCCTTTCTATAAAGGACTGATGAGAGACTCTTTGCACCTCATTCCGGGCTTTATATTATCCCTATCTACCCATTGAAATACGGAAGCCATATGATCTGCTCCCTTATTATTGATTAAACTGTAGTTTTATAAAAAACGAAGTGTATCATACTTATTATTAATTATGTATTGTTTACTTAATATTTTAAATTGTTTGTCTGTCATTTATGGTCACATAATGAGAGTATCTGGTCACTGTCATTCAGATATGCAAATGAGCAACCATTTTGTAAAGGGTATAAAAACCCTGGATAGCAGCACCTCCATTACCTTGAAAAAGTTGCGTGACCGCAACGAAACGCGTTGGAGATTGGTGCTGTGTGTGCCTACCATCAACTTACTCATTCCTGAAGACTCTCCACCTGGACCAGGTCCTCCATCACTGGCTCAATTTGCGGACCCGTTTGAAGAACAGCCATCACCCACAGCCAAACAAGGGATAAGCCGTTGCGGATGCCTATCCGCTTAAACACCTTGGACAACTGCTGGTGGTAACTATTATACATGATGGAACAGTGACGGGATACCTTGAGCTTATCAATTAAGGGACTGTGTTTTGGAACAGGTGTGAACTGTCTATATACTCCTATCAGGACTGAGAGATACACAGCGACACTATTTTGTGGCCTTCATTGCTTATTTCATACATTGTTGCTCTTTTTAACCTTTTAATTCAATTTTTTACATACAATAAATGTGTAATTTCATGTGACCTTCTGCTCTCATATGTGACCATTCAGCGCTTTAATTTTCCTTATTCATTTGTGTTTTGGGGGTCTGACCAACCCCATGTGTTTTAGCTGCTGTGGTGCATCTCCCTCATCAGCGCCTGGAGTAAATTCACCCTAGGGTGTTTTTTCTTTATATCCACAGTTTCACATAGTCTCACTCCAGGCTGCAGAGATGGGGAGCTTCTCCACCTATAATGACAGACATACTAGGAGGATGGGTTTTCTCAACAAATGGGACAACCCTCCAGAGAATAGTACTATTGATGCAACTAACCAATTGAAAAACGAATTTTATAAGTTGGAGGATTTGATGAGATCTGAGACAAAACACTGGCTAGATGGAGTCAATCTCCAGAAATACGTGGACAAAAATATGATACCCAGAGGTCTCAGACTCTTCAAACCCTCCATCTTTAATGGGAACAGAGATTTTGAAGAATCATGGGAAAAAATCTTAGATAGATGTTCCCTTAATTTAATGGAACTTGTAATCAAATATAGGAATCAGAAGGCCAAAGAGGTAGAGGTGGAGATTGAGTCCCTCAAAATCAAATTAGAACCCTTTGCTAGTACGAAGGACTATCAAGAGAGAGATCAAATAGTTATGGAAAGAATGACCAAGTTTGAACAATCAGTTGTAGACAGCAAATGCAAGAAATTTCAAAGGGATTTGGGAGACTATAAAACAGGACGTGTTAGGAACTACAAAAACACCAATCGAGACCCAAATAGGGAACACACAAATACCAATAGAGAGTGGAGGAAAAAAGATACACCTAGGACATACTCCACTAAATTTAGTATAAAAGACAAAGACACTCACCACCATTCATCTAACCCATCTGATACGGATCAAACTGATCGGATGAACCGTACCAATCCCCCCTCACAATTGGGAGCCAGACCCAGGGAACAAAGATCTATGAGACAACAAGACGATCCCAAATCTGAGGTTTTTTTAGAAGAAAGACCAGGGGGAGGACGGGGACAGTTATTAAGGACAAATTGGGGAAAACAAACACCAAAAAGAAGGAGGTCAAGAAGTATCGAGGGTGCAGAGGGGGGAAAAAGAAGACAGCCAAGAGATTGGGATTAACAGATCACTCAAGACCCCCCAATAACATCTTTAACCTGTCCAGTAAAAAACTCTCTGAAACTGAGAAGTCTATACTAACTAAAGGACTCGGTTTCGCACCCACAAATACCCCTAACATGTTCAATCTGTTCGTGGAACTGAACAGATTCATCCGCACCTTATGTAGGAAACGCTATTTCGTTCAGCGCAACCTACGACAACATGAAGAAGAGGGCCTTGCGATCACCCTTGATTCAGGGGATGACCCGGCCCTCACCATCCTCCAAGAACTTTTAGATAGCAACTTTGAGACTCCAGCTGACATTCCAGAAAAAATATTTGATGTCAATAGGAGTATTTTCAGACGCAAGTCCGAGTTCTATCCCCTCTCCTACAAGAGCCCAATGATAGAGTGCTTTTACAAGACCACCCTCAATGATTTCAGAGATCTTTGCCAGCAGGGAAAAGCCAAAAATAAGAGGCCCCGCACTAATCTAAATAAATGGGAGCGTAAAGCACTACGAGACTTGACAAAGGATACCACCTTGGTATTTAGGGAGGCCGACAAGGGGGGGGGTCTGGTGGTGCAGGATAGGACGGAATACATCAATGAGGCCAATCGGCAATTAAAAGATACTATATTTTATAGGAAACTTGATTTTGATCCGACACAAAATTTTCTAAGGGAGTTCCAACATCTACTTGATGATGCCCTGGCCTCTGGAGTTATCTCCAAGGATGAATTCAATTTTTTGTTTATTAAACACCCCACTGTTCCTATTTTCTATCACCTCCCCAAGATACACAAATCACTTAGTGCACCCCCAGGACGTCCCATTATCTCGGGTATTGGTTCCCTATCCTCGAATCTGTCCTTTTATGTTGATTCTTTTCTCCAACCTCGTGTCTCGACGTTAAGGTCCCACATCAAAGACACAACCCATTTTTTACAACTGTTAAAGGGTGTGATATGGAAAGAGAGCTATGCATTTATGACTCTGGATGTACAAAGTTTATACACCAATATTCCACATGATCTTGGGCGTGATGCAATAGCAAAGAGATTACATACTGATGGTGACCTTTCTGAGAGACACGAGACTTTTTTGTTGGATGCCATTTCCTTTATACTCAAACACAATTATTTTATGTTTTTGGACACTTATTATCTTCAGGTGATGGGTACGGCCATGGGGACCAGATTTGCGCCGAGTTATGCCAACCTATACATGGGTACCTTCGAGGATGCCCATGTGTGGGGCGGGGACTTCGGCGCGAATCTGGTCCTCTATGGCCGATATATAGATGATCTATTTATTATTTGGGATGGGGATCTATCATCGGCACTCCACTTTGTTACTAGTCTTAACTCTAATCACTTTAATCTCCGATTCACTCACTCCTATCACCCTGACACTATCAATTTTTTGGATTTAACACTAGAGGCCAGGGATGGCAAAATATACACTTCCAATTTTATTAAAGAAGTGGCAACTAATGCCTACCTGCACTACCAGAGCGCTCACTACCCCCCTTGGAAGAAAAACATCCCCCGGGGGCAGTTCTTACGCTTAAGGCGTAACTGCACGGAAGATAGCAAATACCTAGAACAAGCCAAATTAATGACTGAAGCGTTCCAATCAAGGGGTTATCCACAACCATCACTAAAGAAAACCATGCAAGAAGTCCTACAAATAAATAGAGACACCCTTTTTAAACCCAAAATTAGTAAGACTCAAACCCCAATAGAGCGGGACAGTGATCACATGTACAACACTCAGCAAGAAAATCTGGCCTTCATCTCAACGTTCAATAGTGAGAGTATGGCAATTAAGAGAATCATAAGCAGGAATTTTGGGATGCTAAACCAGGATACAGTACTAAGAGGGACTTTGCCACATAGACCTAAGTTTATTTTTAAAAAAGGACGCTCCCTCAAAAACATCCTGGCACCCAGTTATCTCAAAACAGTTCCCCCAATAGATCTAGAGGGAGGAACACGAGAATCATGGATACCAGCACGACCCCCTGGCTTCCACCGCTGTGGTGCAAATAGGTGCACCACCTGTAAACATATCCCTAAGAAAACTACATCTATTCTTGTTGAGGGAAGTGAAGAATTCTTTCTCAGTAATTTTATGAATTGTGACACCAATTATGTCATATATCTGCTGACATGTGCTTGTAATAAAAGGTATGTGGGACGGACGACGAGAAGTATCAAAGTCCGGTTTATGGAACACCGTCGGAATATCATAAACAAATCCCCGACACACAGCGTCTCTAGACATTTTAGAGACTGTCATGATAGTGACCCCAGTCTACTAGGAGTAGTAGCCATTGAACAGATTGTGAAAACTAAGAGGGGTGGGGATCGGTATAAATTACTCTGCAAACAAGAGCTTTATTGGATGTTTAGGCTGAATACGATATACCCCTCTGGCCTAAACGAACAAGTAGAATTGAATCCAGTTTTGTGATCTCTCTAATTTCCCTGTTTCCATAGTAAAATACTCTTTACGATGTACATTCACATTTAAGTGTTCATCACAAAGAAAGAATTTTTTGAATAATTACATCAATTATTATTACTATTAATTTTCCTTTATGTGTTATTTTTGTTTTCACAATTATTATATATGTAATATGTTTATACATATATGATTCTATAAAGATTTTGTCATCATGACATATATGCTGTTACTCACTGTGTATTATCATTAGTATTTACTACTGTTCCCTGTACATATCATCAAAATCGTTTATGTAGCCTCCTCTTTATTGTTTTTTTAATTGATTTACAGTGAGCACCTTACTCTATATATAGGTGTTAATCACCTATATACACTTTCTACCACGCTTTCTGCTTGCTGTGGCGGCGAACAGTGCGGCGTGTGTTGCCTAGGTGACGCGCACTGCACTGCCCGCTGCCATGGTAACCCCCACGCCCATTCGTTACTATGACGACGGCGGGATAATGGACCAATCCCTGCCGCCTCCATTCATTCTGTATCAACGAAACCCGACGGTCGCGTCATTTGGGCGCGACTCCTGTGTTATATGCGGGGCCTAGTTACGTGGGCGGCGGGGATGTTTGTGCGTCGCTGTTGCCTGGACTTCTGGGCGCGGACATATGACGTGCAATTGGACTCTCAGGTGCCAGTTTTTTTGAGTGCTGTAATTCACCTGCTTCTCATTTATATTGACTGATCCCATGTAATATATGGACATGACCTTAAGTCCCTTTCTATAAAGGACTGATGAGAGACTCTTTGCACCTCATTCCGGGCTTTATATTATCCCTATCTACCCATTGAAATACGGAAGCCATATGATCTGCTCCCTTATTATTGATTAAACTGTAGTTTTATAAAAAACGAAGTGTATCATACTTATTATTAATTATGTATTGTTTACTTAATATTTTAAATTGTTTGTCTGTCATTTATGGTCACATAATGAGAGTATCTGGTCACTGTCATTCACATATGCAAATGAGCAACCATTTTGTAAAGGGTATAAAAACCCTGGATAGCAGCACCTCCATTACCTTGAAAAAGTTGCGTGACCGCAACGAAACGCGTTGGCGATTGGTGCTGTGTGTGCCTACCATCAACTTACTCATTCCTGAAGACTCTCCACCTGGACCAGGTCCTCCATCACTGGCTCAATTTGCGGACCCGTTTGAAGAACAGCCATCACCCACAGCCAAACAAGGGATAAGCCGTTGCGGATGCCTATCCGCTTAAACACCTTGGACAACTGCTGGTGGTAACTATTATACATGATGGAACAGTGACGGGATACCTTGAGCTTATCAATTAAGGGACTGTGTTTTGGAACAGGTGTGAACTGTCTATATACTCCTATCAGGACTGAGAGATACACAGCGACACTATTTTGTGGCCTTCATTGCTTATTTCATACATTGTTGCTCTTTTTAACCTTTTAATTCAATTTTTTACATACAATAAATGTGTAATTTCATGTGACCTTCTGCTCTCATATGTGACCATTCAGCGCTTTAATTTTCCTTATTCATTTGTGTTTTGGGGGTCTGACCAACCCCATGTGTTTTAGCTGCTGTGGTGCATCTCCCTCATCAGCGCCTGGAGTAAATTCACCCTAGGGTGTTTTTTCTTTATATCCACATGGAAAAAGAATTACTATTTATTAACCTGTGATGTCGAGGCATTATACTCGAATATACCACACGGAGAAGGAATTAAGGCAATTGATAAGTATCTAAGGCAGGGTGATATCTCAGACTCTCTGCGTGTGTACCTTTTGGAGGGCATTCAATTCATATTATCACACAATTATTTTATTTTTGACACTAAATATTATTTACAGACACGTGGTGTGGCCATGCGCTGTATACCAGGAATGGTGATAAAAAAGCCAATAATTAATTTAAAAGCCATTGTATCCTATGTGCAAATTATAAAGGGATAACAGCTGTGAAAGTGCGTGATTCACAAAAATACTACGTGAGTGTGGAATAAATTATTACAGGTGCTAAAGGCACAAAGCTACACAGGAAAATAGACATTTACAAAGTGTGAAAGTGCATGAATTGTAACAACACCACGTTTGTGAAGCAAGTATCAGAGGCATTGAATGCTCTGTAGTACAAAGATCAAAACAGCTGATGCTCATCATTTACAGCCTGAGAAGTAAATGTTTCAGATCATACGTGGATGAACTAAGAAGTGCACTAGTAACTGAGTGGTACAAAGTATCGCTGAAGATAGATACAAAGAGACCTTTGTTGCCAATAGCATTTTAGGTGCAGTTGTTTTTATATCTTGCTGCTTCTTGGTAAATTTTATGATTGCAATGTTGTAAATGAAATGTTTTAAGGAGGTGTAAAGGTGTATATATATACAATTTTATGGGTATTGATGCTGGCCGGTATCAAATATAGTGATATGTGATATAATATTATAGGATAAAACTAAATAATAATAAAAAATCTATTACAGATTAAGTAGCGCTTTCCCATTGTTGTTTTTTCTTTCTCTATATTAGGGGTTTGAAACCAATTACCCCTGGGAAAGCAGCTTTCTTTTTTCTGTTCAATGGTGGCGCCTCGATTTTCTTTCTGTAATATTGTCGATATTGTCAATATTTATTTTTGCAAGAGACTAGGGTCGGTCGACTTGCCGATCTTCACAAGGCAAAAGCTGAGTGGAGATGTGGTCCCTCCTATTGGTCTCTTGCGGCCAAGCCGTACGGTTGGTTGGCGGTTCTTTTTACCGGCATGGTAAACATCCAGCGGGTCATTGAATCACAGGTAGGCAGGTGTATGATATTGGATGTCAACCTGAAGGGGCATGACCTGAGGCTTATAAATATTTGTGGTCCCCAGACTAAGTGGGACAGGAAGTGTCTTTTTAGGGAGATAAAGCCATATCTTTTTTCAGCCCGGCAGGTGGTTTTTGGTGGTGATTTTAACACTGTCCTTAGGCCAAAAGACAGGGGGGGTTCAAAGACTACCCTAGGCTATGATTCCCTTTTTTTAGATAGCATGGTTAGACAGGCAGGCCTGGTGGATGTGCATATTCGCCACTCCCCAGACCTCACGGGTTTCAGCTTTTTTAGAGGTAGATGTAGGAGTAGGCTATATAGGGTTTTTTGTTAAGGAGAATTCTAAAACTTCAGCTCCTGAGTTGAAGCCAGTTGAATTCTCTGATCACGTTTGCATCCTTGAATGCCTCAGAATCCCCTCAGAAAGGGCGGGGCCTGTGGTGTTTGAACTCTGAGCTCCTGAGGGAGGAAGAGATCAGACAGTCCTTCAGAGACATCTTTGAATCTCAGGAGTCACTGTTGGAGGCTGGATAGAGTAGGTCTGAGTGGTGGGAGATATGTAAAAAGAGAACTCGCAAAAAGTTATTTCGCAACCTTGTAGTCAAAAAGAACTTGGTAAGGCAGAATATCTATCATGCCTTGAGGAAGAAACTTGATCTCTTGATTTCTGAGCAGGGAGATGGTGGAGAAATCTCCTGGGTGAAAGCTTGGATGAAGGAGTACCAGTATGACTGGTATGCTTCCTTGGTTCTGGAGAGGGATTATGGTAAATACCACTCGCCTGATCCTTACCAGAACTGTAGGAACTCGGTTGGCTGTAAGGAGGTGAGCGGGCTGTGCGATGACTGGGGTGTCCTTCATGAAGGAAGGCATTCTGGGAGTTGTGCGATCCTTCTACTCTGACCTATCTGAGAAGCCACTCATCAGAGAGAGGATGGAGCGGTGTCTGAGGGAGACTCCGGGGCTTGAGAGCCATGGCAGTGTTCTTGATTATTTGGGGAGTGAGATAACGGTGTAAGAGGTCAGGATGGCCATAGACTCTATGTCTTTGAAGAAAGCACCAAGACCGGATGGGTTAACTTCCGAGTTTTATAAGACCTTTGCTGACATCCTGGCCCCTGGTCTTATGGAAGTATTTAATGAGAGCCTGGGGGAGGGGTTACTCCCTTCTTCCATGAGACTGTCTGTCCTTATCTTGATTTCTAAAGGAAAGGATCTGTCTCGTATTGAGAACTGTCGCCCCATCGCTCTTCTTAATACAGATAGGAAGGTTCTGGCTAAGGTGCTTTTTACCAGGCTGATGTAAGTTTACGGGCTTTTGCTTCCCCCTCACAGCACTGTACCGGAGCACATTTAGTGCTGTCCTTGGCGTCCGGGAGGCTGTGGAACGGTGCCGTGCTGAGAGATGGGGAAAGTACCTGCTGGCATTGGATCAGTCGAAAGCTTTTGATAGGATTAACCATGACTACCTGTGGGCACTACTTGAATGGTATGGCCTCCCAGTGAGGCTGTGTATCATCTACAGGCAAGCTGAGAGCTTCCCTCTGATTAATGGTTGGGTGGGCCCTACCTTTGGAGTGGATTCAGGTGTCAGACAGTCATCTTGTCAGATCAGAGGCAGATGGTGTGATGTCAGCTATCCAGGAGTACTCGGAGGATTCGGGTTCTCAGGTCAACCAGGAAAAGAGTGAAGTTTTCTGGATGGGGAAGAGGGACGTGAGTTTGACCTTCCAGATGGCCTCCTCCTGGTAAGCCAGGAGATCAAAGTTTTAGGTATCAGATTTGGCCCTGGCGATTATGCCACCCAAAATTGGGATCAGAATCAGCTTTATTGGCCAGGTATACTCGCGTATACTAGGAATTTGTCTTCGGTTTGCTATACAACAGCCAAGTAGGTAGCAGATAAGCAGGTGGGGGGGGGGGCAAGTAAAGTCACACAGATAGGTATACCATAGGGACACAAGTTAGTTACATGTATGTCTAGTCAGTCAATGATCAGGAGTTCAGCAGGTGGACCGCTTGGGGAAAGAAACTTTTGAGGCTTCTGGTGGACCTGGCGGGGATGGCCCTGTAACGCCTGCCTGAAGGAAGCAAGTTAAACATACTGTGGCTGCGGTGTAGCTGGTCTTTCACTATCTTCATTGCCCGCTTTTTAGCTCTGGACAGGTACAGGTACTGGACTGAGGGAAGGTCGGCCCCGATGATCTTCTCTGCGGTTCTGACCACCTTTTGGAGCCTGCATCTGTCCCTTGCACTGGCGGAGCTGTACCATACGAGTATCGAGGAGCACAGTACCGACTCCACAATCGCGTAGTAGAAGAGCAGAAGCTTCTGTGGGATGTTGAACTTCCTTAGTTGCCTGAGGAAGAACAACCTCTGCTGCTCTTTCCCAACAGTAGCATCAACGTTGGACCCCCATTTAAGGTCCCGGGAGATTGTGGTCCCTAGAAACTTGAAGGAGTCCACTAGCGATACCACACTGTCAGCAATCGTTAGCGGAGGTGCACTAGATGACTTCTTCCAGAAGTCCACTATCATCTCGACAGTTTTGATGGGGTTGAGCTCAAGGTTGTTGTGGATGCACCACTGGGCCAATCGGTCTACTTCCCGTCTATAGGCCAATTTGTCCCCGTCCTTGATGAGGCCAATGACGGTGGTGTCATCGGCGAATTTGATGATCTTTACTGATTGCGCCTCTGAGGTACAGTCATTTGTGTACAGGGAGAAGAGCAGGGGTGAGAGGATACAGCCCTGAGGGGCCCCTGTACTAATGGACCGCACTTGAGAGGTGAATTCCCCCTTAGGCTGGATAAGGCCAACCAGAAGGTAGAGCATTGGAAGAGATGGAAGTTGTCTCTCAGGGAAAGTGTTGATCTTATTAAGACTTTCCTGGTCCCTATTTTTTTATATGTCAGCTATGTGTGCCTTTTGCCGGAATCTAGGTGGACCAGGATTTATGCTCTGTTTTTCCAGTTGCTCTGGGGAAATAGACTGAATCTAATCAAGAGGGCTGTCACCTACAGGTCGAGGAGGGAAGGAGGCCTGGGAATGGTCAACCCAGTGCTATATTTTTTGTTGACCTTCCTTAAATTACATTTGGAAAGCTTCCAGTTGGAGGCCCCTCCTCGATGTGTACAGGGCTTAAGAGTCTGGATATCCCCCTTTATCAATGCATGGTTAGAAGGTGGAGGTGCGAAGAGTTTGCGAGTTAAACACGGATACCTCCTGGCCTACGTGGCTCTGAGCTTGAAAGTGACAAGCCGATGGGGCCTGGAAGAGGGGGAGGTCAAAAACTCCTCTAGAAGGGCGTTGGAGAGGATAATTTTGCGGTCTCACTTTTGGGAACTGCTGTTGCTGAAGGACTGCCCGGGCAGTTTGTCTTCAGATGTGCTCGCTCTGGTTAATTCTGAGAGGATACCTCTGAAATTCCACGACATTGCCTGGTTCTCCTTTCATGGGAGACTCTATGTGAGAGGAAACCTGAAGTACAGAAATGCCGATGATTGGGCAGCCCACGTGAAGAGTGTCTCGGGGAGAAGGAGACAATGGACCATTTCGTACTCAGGTGTCCTTTCAATGTAGAGGTTTATAGAAGTGTGTCTAGGGGCTTGGGCATTCCGTGCCTTTCGGGGCTCAGTTACCCTGAGTGGGCTTATGGGGCATTCAAGAGGGTGAGGAATTTTGATTTATCCACTCTTTTCTTAGTTAGCATAGTGGTTAGATATTTCAAGTGGCACGCGAGGTGTCAGGTCTCCATAAGGCAGAAAATCCTCCCCTGTGATGTGGTGGTGGGTGACATTCTGCACGAGGTTTGGAAAATTAGGGATCTGGAGAAGCATCGGATGGAAGCTGTGGGATGGTCCAGGTTATGACGCCATCTCAAACCCCCTTGAGTGGGTGGCTGAAATTTTGGTGCTTCTATGGCTTTGTGGCTAGTTTATTCTACACTTCGCATAGATTTTTGCAATGATCCTAATTTTTCAAATATGATTTTGCATATGTTAGTAAAGCTCACTCACTTCTCTGCTTCTGGTTTGTGATATATACAGTTCTTGTAATGTTTGTTTTGTATTGTGACGGTCCCGCCTGTTTTTATTTCAAGCTTCTCTGGACATTGTGGGGCTTTCCTTATCGGACTCAGAGGAAATGGACTCTGTTTTAATTTTGGGGCTTATGTATAGATAAGTTGCTGTGTTATTTTTGTTATGTTGATTCTATATTTATGTTGCAAGTTAAATAAAACAAAATTTCCAGCTCCAATAGCGTATATTAAGTTGCTGCAGTTAAAAAGCTCGTAGTTGGATCTCGGGATCGAGCTGGCAGTCCGCCGCGAGGCGAGCTACCGCCTGTCCCAGCCCCTGCCTCTTGGCGCCTCCCCGATGCTCTTGACTGAGTGTCCCAGGGGCCCAACGTGTTTACTTTGAAAAAAATTAGAGTTTTCAAAGCAAGCTCGGTCGCCTGGATACTTCAGCTAGTAATAATGGAATAGAACTCCAGTCTCCTATTTTGTTGGTTTTCAGAACTGTGGTCATGATTGAGAAGGATGGCCGGGGGCATCCATATTGTGCCGCTAGAGGTAAAATTCTTGGACCGGCGCAAGACAAAAAGGGGGGAGCCTGGATTGCACATCCTATTACTAAAGATATCAAGAGGTGCTATCATGCTGAGGCTTCTAATACTATGCTGGGGGAAGAGAGATGCAGATGCACACTCTTAGCACTAAGAACACTGATAATAAAAATAATTTAAATAAACCCTCACAATTAACATGGAGTATAATTGAAGTTCTTAGCACACATTTGCGCAAATATGCAGGCCCATGTACCGCGGCCAGGTGACTTCATCACATGGGTCCCTAACATCCCTAATACTATCACATTCTATAAATTTATACAGGACTTACCTCTAAATAGGGCCTTATCAATGTGTGATCTGAAATGCAGGAACCCAGCTAATTAAAACACCTGAGGGTGAATGGGAGGAGTGCCAATCCAGAGGAAGGAAGCCTTGCCTTCCAGTGTACAATATATACACAAATATAGTGGAAAAGGGGGGAGCCTGGATTGCACATCCTATTACTAAAGATATCAAGAGGTGCTATCATGCTGAGGCTTCTAATACTATGCTGGGGGAAGAGAGATGCAGATGCACACTCTTCCCCCAGCATAGTATTAGAAGCCTCAGCATGATAGCACCTCTTGATATCTTTAGTAATAGGATGTGCAATCCAGGCTCCCCCCTTTTCCACTATATTTGTGTATATATTGTACACTGGAAGGCAAGGCTTCCTTCCTCTGGATTGGCACTCCTCCCATTCACCCTCAGGTGTTTTAATTAGCTGGGTTCCTGCATTTCAGATCACACATTGATAAGGCCCTATTTAGAGGTAAGTCCTGTATAAATTTATAGAATGTGATAGTATTAGGGATGTTAGGGACCCATGTGATGAAGTCACCTGGCCGCGGTACATGGGCCTGCATATTTGCGCAAATGTGTGCTAAGAACTTCAATTATACTCCATGTTAATTGTGAGGGTTTATTTAAATTATTTTTATTATCAGTGTTCTTAGTGCTAAGAGTGTGCATCTGCATCTCTCTTCCACCGGCGCAAGACGAACCAGAGCAAAAGCATTTGCCAAGAATGTTTCATTAATCAAGAACGAAAGTCAGAGGTTCGAAGACGATCAGATACCGTCGTAGTTCCGACCATAAACGATGCCAACCGGCGATCCGGCGGCATTATTCCCATGACCCTGCGAGCAGCTTCCGGGAAACCAAAGTCTTTGGGTTCCGGGGAGAGTATGGTTGCAAAGCTGAAACTTAAAGGAATTGACGGAAGGGCACCACCAGGATTGGAGCCTGCGGCTTAATTTGACTCAACACGGGAAACCTCACCCGGCCCGGACACGGAAAGGATTGACAAGTGGCGTTCAACCACACGAGATCAAGCAATAACAGGTCTGTAATGCCTTTAGATGTCCGGGGCTGCATGCGCGCTACACTGAATGGACCAGCGTGTGTCTACCCTTCGCCGACAGGTGCGGGTAACCAGCTGAACCCCGTTCTTAATAGGGATCGGGGATTGCAATTATTCCCCAAGAACGAGGAATTCCCAGTAAGTGCGGGTCATAAGCTAACATTAAGTCCCTACCCTTTGTACACACCACCCGTCACTACTACCGATTAGATGGTTTAGTGAGGTCCTCGGATCAGCCCCGCCGGAGTCGGAAACGGCCCTGGCGGAGTGCCGAGAAGACAATCAAACTTGACTATCTAGAGGAAGTAAAAGTTGTAACAAGGTTTCCGTAGGTGAACCTGCGGAAGGATCATTAACAGTTTGGCCGCAGACCGTGGGGTTCAGCCAAGAGATGCAGAGCATGGGGGGTCTGGCTATGCTGGCTGGGCCCGGAGACAGAATGAAAAGATGAGGCGGCAGCGGAGAGACGGGAGCAAGATGAAGGGGCGGCGCCGCGCCCTGGGCGTGGCCTCTGTAGCGACGGAGGGAACAGCCGCAGCCGGTGGCGACGGGCATCCGGGATGGCTGCCTCAGGAAGGCCTGACCCTGCACCTGCTCCCGACAGACGGGGGGCCTCTGCAGCCCCTCTCCGTAACCCCTGTGGCCGGCGACGGGAAGAGCCCGGGATGGAGGACCCCGGGAGGGTGGGTGGCCCTGGGGCCCATCTGCCCTCCCAGTCCTCCCATGCCCGGCCGCCCCGATGCTGCCCCAACGCGGGCACACGCACTCTAAACGGTCCCCTCCATGCCGATCCGGGTACCGCTTGCGGTCCTCCCCGTCCTGGAGAGGGAGGAGGCGCGGTAGGTCGAGAAGTTCCGAGACGATGCAAGCGCCCACCGGGAGTGCTGCGGGGACCCAGCGCAGGCGTGGGACAGGTTCGCGGCCCACCCCTCTGCCCCCAGCACTCCGGGTCCCCTGGTGCCCGCCGGGGTGCGCTGTCCGGGCACAAGGGGAGCATTCTTCCCGACCCTTTTTTCGAAATGCTGAGGGCCCCTGCCGACCATGAAGCAAACGGAAAAAAAGAGAGCCACAACTCTCAGTGGTGGATCACTCGGCTCGTGCGTCGATGAAGAACGCAGCTAGCTGCGAGAATTAGTGTAAATTGCAGGACACATTGATCATCGACACTTCGAACGCACCTTGCGGGCCCGGGATCATCCCTAGGCTACGCCTGTCTGAGGGTTGCTCCTCCATCGATCGCCCACCCGCGCTCCGGTGCAGTGTGCGGTGCAGCTGGGGCCTCGCAGGTGGTCACCCGTCCCCCTCTCCCCTGCAGACACGGGGGCACGGCTGCCTTCATCCCCCAAGGCCAGACTCTACCTCCCGACCCCCCCGTTCCCCGAGGCGTGACGGCCTCCCCCACCGAGTGCCGCGCGGTTGCCTGCGGTCGATGCAGTGCTGCCGGCAGCCCAGGCAGGGGAAGCGTGCGCCGGGTCGAGGGGAAGAGATGGACCCGAGTGAAGCAGCTGGGGCTGAGGGAGAGCGCAAGGTGGTCGGGCAGATGGGTCGGCGGGTCAAACCCCCGATTACCCTCGCCATGGCGGCCCTCCGCTCTCTCCCCTTTCCTGGTATGCTCTCCCGACTGAGACCTCAGATCAGACGTGGCAACCCGCTGAAATTAAGCATATTACTAAGCAAAGGAAAATAAACTAACCAGGGTTCCCCCAGTAACTACGAGTGAAGAGGGAAGAGCCCAGCGCCGAATCTCCGCCCGCCCACCCGGCGGGTGCGGGAGATGTGGCATACGGGAGACCAGACCCACCCCAGCGTCGCTCGGGGGCCCAAGGCCCAGCCCGCAGACGGTGTTAGGCCAGTGGCAGCTCCCCGGCGCAGCGGGACCCAGTCTCCCCGGGGTTGGGTTGTTTGGGAATGCAGCCCAAAGCAGGTGGTAAACTCCATCTAAGGCTAAATCCCCCCCCCCACACCTGAAACAACTCATAAAATCTCCCCGCAGTGGCATCAGGCGACCAGCAGGGGGGCGCTGCTGCGGGGACCCGTAGCCCGGGCCCTCGGTCACACTTTCTTTTGCCCGGAGAATTTCTGTTCGAGATTACACACGAAATCTCCCCGCAGTGGTGTCAGTCAGCCATCCGGCGGCCCAGGCCCTCTCTCCCGCTTACGTTCTCCGGGCTTATATATTATGTATATTATTTCAGCCAGCAGGGGGCGCGCTTTCAGGGATGGTATGCCCAAAAATCGCGGAGCACGAATACCGGGTTTGAGATTAATTTAATTCAGGGGGAAGGATGCCCAATCCGTGGAGCTCGTATGAACAGGGCATTCGGCGAAAAATCGCGCAGCCTTTGCTTTATATCTCTTCCCCTACCCAGCGCAGCGACCCCTGGCGGGCTCTGTCTGGTACTGGGATTTGTGGAAGTCTTGCCGGGGAAGGAGCCTGGGAAAATCGGAGCATGTGACACAAAAGTGTCGCGCGTGCCACCAGATACACTACGCTAATAAGAACCCCTTCCCCGGATGTGTAGAAGGAGGCACGTGCCGGGGCCTGGCCCCTCGCTTCTCCAAACCCTGTTTTTACTGTGGGCATGGTTAGACAAAAAGCGTGGGCTTGGTATGGTGTGTGCGCCACAAACCCTGGAAGTCCTGGGTCTGCTGGTCCCCTCGAGGCAATGGACGGAACCGACGGCAGTGATGAAGACTATCTCCCCGACTCGTCAGAGTTGAGCAGCTTGGATGACAGTGAAGGGGAAGAGACGTCTTTTCACGGGAGCAGGTGGTGGAAGTGGCCGTGACTTGCTCCGCGGAGGCCGACCCATGTCGCCAGCTGGCCCGCGCAGTGTCTGTCCAGGTACTTACCCGAAAAGCAGATGGTTCGAGAGCATGTAACAAGAGAGATAAAAATGGAATGCACTGCTTCTTCTGCCCTTCACTGATGATGTTAAGTGTTTGAACTGGTACCTCCTTGACTGTCAGCGAGAGTACATTGATGAGTTGTCCGCCCACCCTTCCAAAAAGCAGTGGTCGATGCTGACCAAGGTTACCCTCACGCAGCTGATTCTCTTCAACAGCAGGAGAGAAGGTGAGGTTTCCAAGATGTGGCTCTCCTTTGAATTACGGCATACAGCTGATTTGCAGGGTGATGTGGCCCAGGCCCTGTCAGAGCTGGAGAAGGCACTCTGTCGCCACTTCTCCCATGTTGAGATACCTGGGAAAAGAGGCAGGAAAGTCCCCGTCCTGTTATCCCCAAGCATGCAGAAAGCGATGGAGCTACTGACAGAGAAGCGGTAAGAATGCGGTGTGACCCTACACAATATCTACATGTTTGCCAGGCCAGCAGCCATGTCCCATTTCAGGGGATCTGCCTGCATACGTCTCTGTGCCCAGGAGTGTGGGGCCAAGCATCCCAAAGCATTATCTTCCACCCGCCTATGAAAGCATAGAAACATAGAATTATAGAATTTGACGGCAGATAAGAACCACTTAGCCCATCTAGTCTGCCCCTTTTTTTATCCTTTAGGTAATCTCATCCCTTTTTGAACCTTAATTCTCTGTAAGGATATTCATATGCCTATCCCAAGCATGTTTAAATTGATCTACAGTCTTAGCCTCTACCACTTCTGATGGGAGGCTATTCCACTTGTCCACTACCCTTTCTGTGAAGTAAGTTTTCCTTAAATTTCCCCTGAACCTGCCTCCCTCCATTTTCAGTGTATGTCCTCGAGTTCTAATACTCCTCTTCCTTTGAAGAATGTTTCCCTCCTGAACTTTGTTAAAATCCTTGGTATATTTGAAAGTTTCTATCATGTCCCCCCTTTGTGATGTAGGCCATGCACCATTTTAGTTGCCCTTCTTTGTACACTCTCTAATGTATTTATATCCTTCTGGAGATATGGTCTCCAGAACTGGACACAGTATTCAAGATGAAGCCGTACATCTTTATTTCTATGGCTACACTTTCCAGGGTCCTCAACCTGAGCGATACAGAGATGGATCAGCTTGCTGATTTCCTCGGGCGTGATATCCATGCGCACCGGCAGTACTACCGCCTCCCGGAGGGTACCCTTCAACTGGCCAAGTTGAGCAAGCTCTTTCTGGCTCTCGACCAAGGGAGAATGGCTGAATTCAGGGGTTACAGTCTGGAAGAGAACTCCATTGATCCAAATGGTAGGTATCACTTGACAGGGTGGCTTCCGGGGACAGACTAAGTGGGCTGGTGTGATCGAGCTCTCTGTCCTTCTCTATCCACAGAGCTGATCGAGGTGGTGAGCGATGAATCTGGGGATGAGCCAGAGAGTCAAGGTACCAAGGTTCCCGTGGTGCACATGGAAAAAGAAGCTGGCAGCGTGGTGGTGGCGGTGGATGGAGGTGCAGCTAAAGGTGGGTGTGACTTTCCATCCCATTTGAGATGTGTCCTTGACTGGTGGTGGCATTACAGTGTGACTGACCTTTCCTCTCCCACACAGGTGATGGAAGGGGTGCCAAGCGGAATCCATGGACCCCAGCAGAAGTGAAAGCTGTTGAACATCACATGATTCGGTTCATTCACTCATGCAAGGTGCCGTGCAAGAATGACTGCGATGCTTGCCTAAGGGCAGAACGACAAGTGCAGAATGCTCGGAACTGGCTCTCGGTTAAGTTTAACATCAGGAACTGAATTACTGCTGTAATGAGAAAGAGCCTTTCCTGAATAAAATTAGTTCCATTCCTGCATATATGTTTCCTCTATCTCTAGTCAACCCCGAAATAAATCAGTTATGTGGATGTCCTCACGAGGCAGGTATTCCTGAATAGGTCCACATGAGGTCCAGGGTCCTTCCGGTTATTTGATACTGATTTATCGGTCAATTTGGTAAGGCGTAATGTGAATGCGATTCCCTCGGTGGGTGCGGACCCCTGGTCATGCTGTTCGGGTGTAAGGAAAAAGGTGTCCACGTGAGGAAGGTTCCAGACATGTGTCCCGATGAGGATAGAAAAACAAGTGTGTGTGTGTGTGTGTGTGTGTGTGTGTGTGTGTGTGTGTGTGTGTGTTGGGGTGTCCGAATGTTTTTAGGTTGATGGGGAGTATAATCTGAGTTTGGTGCCCCTAGCTACCCAACACATTGTGACAGTGGGTGAGATTAGGCCCAGCGGAGGGCACGGGATCTCATTGATAGTACAGATACATTGAAATCTCACTGTCCTCCCCCACCACACACACACATATTTGTCACTGTGTAACACCCCCCATGTGTTGTATCACTTTCACCCCTGTGTTCTGTCACTGTGTCATCCCCCGTGTTCTGTCACTGTGTAATACCCCCCTGTGTTGTATCACTATGTCACCCCCGCTGTGTTCTGTCACCCCCTCATGTTCTGTCACTGTGTCACCCCCCTGTGTTCTGTCACTATGTCACCCCCCTTGTTTTGTCACTGTGTCACCCCACGTGTTCTGTCACTGTGTCATCCCCCTGTGTTCTGTCACTGTGGCACCCCCCGTGTTCTGTCACTGTGTCACCCCCCCATGTTCTGTCACTGTCTCACCCCCCATGTTCTATCACTATGTCACCCCCCTTGTGTTCTGTCTGTGTCATCCCCCATGTTCTGTTACTGTGTCATCCCCCTGCGTTCTGTCACTGTGTCACCCCCCACCCCCGGTTTCTGTCACTGTGTCACCCTCTCCGTGTTCTGTCACTGTGTCACCCCCCGTGTTCCGTCACTGTGTCAACCCCCCATGTTCTGCCACTGTGTCATCCCCCCCGTATTTTGTCACTGTGTCACCACCACCTCCATGTTCTGTCACTATGTCACCACCCCCGTGTTCTGTCACTGTGTCACCCCCTCACCCGTGTTCTGTCACTATGTTGCACAACCCCCCATTTTCTGTCACTGTTACCCCCTCATCATCTGTCACTCTGTCACACCACTTCTGTGTTCTGTACCAGTCACTGTGTCACCCAGTTATTGTGTAAACCCCTCCCCCGTGTTCTCTCTGTGCCCCCCTCCCCTGCAAAACCATGCACGGTGCCAAACTAGCGCTGTGCAATCGGTGCCTGATGCACAGTGCAAATGCATTTTGGACACAGAACCACAGGCAGCAGCCTCAACACTATGGGGGTGATTCAGCATAAATCGCAATGTTGCTAAAATTGCTGTTGAGCGCACGCAGGTGCGTGCATGTGCAAGGTCTTAAACTGCAACCCCACACATGTCAGTGTAAAGGGTTGTAGTTGTGCAATTTTTCGTACAACTACAACCCATGCTGAATTAGGCCCTATGTGTGTCCGTCTGCCACATGGTACTGTAGCTGCAGCGCCCATCTACTTGTGACATAGGTAGCCAGGCAGTGCTACAGATTCCCGTCTATCATTACAGTCTGCCCTTCCTGGCTGGTGCTTCGGAGCAAAGCAAAACATAAGTATAATTACAGACAGACACACACACATAAAGGGGGCTTTACCTGGATGTGTGACATGTGCCCTACCTGCTGTAATATGTAAAGGGGACTCTACCTGGAGCAATGTGTAAAAGGGGCTCTACCTGAAGTAATGTGTAATGTGTAAAAGGGACTCTACCTGGAGTAATGTGTAATGTGTAAAAGAGGTCTCTACCTTGTGTAATGTGTAAAAGAGGTCTCTACCTGGAGTAATGCGTAATGTGTAAAAGAGGTCTCTATATGGAGTAATGCATAATGTGTAAATGAGGTCTCTACCTGGAGTAATGTGTAATGTGTAAAAGGAACTCTACCTGGAGCAATGTATATAAGTGGTACTACAGTGTGGCGTTGTTTGATAATGGAGACTACTGTGCGGCGTAATATGAATTGATATTATATTGTGACCATGCCCCTTCCCCATGAAGCCATGTCCCTATATTTTTGCCGCACACATTCGGCGCCACTGTCCCTGTTTTAAATATGGGGTCAGGTGGGCACCAATTATCTTTCTGGCACAGGGCACCAAAATGTCTAGCTCTGACCCTGCAGCCTGTTGAATGCAGCTTCCCCATAAATCTGCTCTGCTTACTAAAGATGAGCTGGTTCGGTTCCTCGGAATCCGAACCCCCCCCGAACTTCAGCCTTTTTACACGGGTCCGAGGCAGACTCGGATCTTCCTGCCTTGCTCGGCTAACCCGAGCGCGCCCGAACGTCATCATCCCGCTGTCGGATTCTCGCGAGGCTCGTATTCTATCGCGAGACTCGGATTCTATATAAGGAGCCGCGCGTCGCCTCCATTTACACACGTGCATTGAGATTGATAGGGAGAGGACGTGGCTGGCGTCCTCTCCATTTAGATAGAGAGTGAGACACTTGATTTACTGGAGCATTAGGAATTTAGGAGTACTCAGAGAGTGCAGAGTTTTGCTGATAGTTATACTAGTGGTGACCACCAGTTTTATTTATTATTTAATATAATCCGTTCTCTGCCTGAAAAAAAAACAATACACAGTCACATACCATATCTGTGCTCAGCCTCAGTGTGCTGCATGATAATATCATCTATGTATATCTGACTGTGCTGAGTAGTGCTCACTGCTCACACAGCTTAATTGTGGGGGAGACTGGGGAGCAGTTATAGCAGGAGTACATATTTAACAGTGCACACTTTTGCTGCCAGAGTGCCAGTGTGACTGACCAGCAGTGACCACCAGTATATTGTCTGCCTGAAAAAGTTAAACACTCGTGTGGTGTTTTTTTTTTTATTATTCTATAAACGCATTCTGCTGACAGTGTCCAGCAGGTCCGTCATTCATTATATTTCTATCTTCTTCATACTAGTAGTTTAGGAGTCTGCAGTGCTGACAGTGTCCAGCAGGTCCGTCATTATACAATATATACCTGTCCTGCAGTAGTGATATATATATATTTTTTATATCATTATCATCCAGTCTATACTAGCAGACGCGCAGTACGGTAGTCCACGGCTGTAGCTACCTCTGTGTCGGCAGTCGCTCGTCCATAATTGTATACCTACCTGTGGTTGGTTTTTTTTTTCCATCTTCTTCATACTAGTAGTTTAGGAGTCTGCAGTGCTGACAGTGTCCAGCAGGTCCGTCATTATACAATATATACCTGTCCTGCAGTAGTGATATATATATATTTTTATATCATTATCATCCAGTCTATACTAGCAGACGCGCAGTACGGTAGTCCACGGCTGTAGCTACCTCTGTGTCGGCAGTCGCTCGTCCATAATTGTATACCTACCTGTGGTGGTTTTTTTTTTTTTTCCATCTTCTTCATACTAGTAGTTTAGGAGTCTGCAGTGCTGACAGTGTCCAGCAGGTCCGTCATTATACAATATATACCTGTCCTGCAGTAGTGATATATATATATATTTTATATCATTATCATCCAGTCTATACTAGCAGACGCGCAGTACGGTAGTCCACGGCTGTAGCTACCTCTGTGTCGGCAGTCGCTCGTCCATAATTGTATACCTACCTGTGGTGGTTTTTTTTTTTTTCCATCTTCTTCATACTAGTAGTTTAGGAGTCTGCAGTGCTGACAGTGTCCAGCAGGTCCGTCATTATACAATATATACCTGTCCTGCAGTAGTGATATATATATATATTTTATATCATTATCATCCAGTCTATACTAGCAGACGCGCAGTACGGTAGTCCACGGCTGTAGCTACCTCTGTGTCGGCAGTCGCTCGTCCATAATTGTATACCTACCTGTGGTGGGGTTTTTTTTTCCATCTTCTTCATACTAGTAGTTTAGGAGTCTGCAGTGCTGACAGTGTCCAGCAGGTCCGTCATTATACAATATATACCTGTCCTGCAGTAGTGATATATATATATTTTTTATATCATTATCATCCAGTCTATACTAGCAGACGCGCAGTACGGTAGTCCATGGCTGTAGCTACCTCTGTGTCGGCAGTCGCTCGTCCATAATTGTATACCTACCTGTGGTGGGTTTTTTTTTTTCTATCTTCTTCATACTAGTAGTTTAGGAGTCTGCAGTGCTGACAGTGTCCAGCAGGTCCGTCATTATACAATATATACCTGTCCTGCAATAGTGATATATATATATTTTTTATATCATTATCATCCAGTCTATACTAGCAGCGCGCAGTACGGTAGTCCACGGCTGTAGCTACCTCTGTGTCGGCAGTCGCTCGTCCATAATTGTATACCTACCTGTGGTGGTTTTTTTTTTTTCTATCTTCTTCATACTAATAGTTTAGGAGTCTGCAGTGCTGACAGTGTCCAGCATGTCCGTCATTATACAATATATACCTGTCCTGCAGTAGTGATATATATATATTTTTTTATATCATTATCATCCAGTCTATACTAGCAGACGCGCAGTACGGTAGTCCATGGCTGTAGCTACCTCTGTGTCGGCAGTCGCTCGTCATCCATAAGTATACTAGTATCCATCCATCTCCATTGTTTACCTGAGGTGCCTTTTAGTTGTGCCTATTAAAATATGGAGAACAAAAATGTTGAGGTTCCAAAAATAGGGAAAGATCAAGATCCACTTCCACCTCGTGCTAAAGCTGCTGCCACTAGTCATGGCCGAGACGATGAAATGCCATCAACGTCGTCTGCCAAGGCCGATGTCCAATGTCATAGTACAGAGCATGTAAAATCCAAAACACAAAATATCAGTAAAAAAAGGACTCAAAAATCTAAAATAAAATCGTCGGAGGAGAAGTGTAAACTTGCCAATATGCCATTTACCACACGGAGTGGCAAGGAACGGCTGAGGCCCTGGCCTATGTTCATGGCTAGTGGTTCAGCTTCACATGAGGATGGAAGCACTCAGCCTCTCGCTAGAAAAATGAAAAGACTTAAGCTGGCAAAAGCACAGCAAAGAACTGTGCGTTCTTCGAAATCACAAATCCACAAGGAGAGTCCAATTGTGTCGGTTGCGATGCCTGACCTTCCCAACACTGGACGTGAAGAGCATGCGCCTTCCACCATTTGCACGCCCCCTGCAAGTGCTGGAAGGAGCACCCGCAGTCCAGTTCCTGATAGTCAGATTGAAGATGTCAGTGTTGAAGTACACCAGGATGAGGAGGATATGGGTGTTGCTGGCGCTGGGGAGGAAATTGACCAGGAGGATTCTGATGGTGAGGTGGTTTGTTTAAGTCAGGCACCCGGGGAGACACCTGTTGTCCGTGGGAGGAATATGGCCATTGACATGCCTGGTGAAAATACCAAAAAAATCAGCTCTTCAGTGTGGAAGTATTTCAACAGAAATGCGGACAACATTTGTCAAGCCGTGTGTTGCCTTTGTCAAGCTGTAATAAGTAGGGGTAAGGACGTTAACCACCTCGGAACATCCTCCCTTATACGTCACCTGCAGCGCATTCATCATAAGTCAGTGACAAGTTCAAAAACTTTGGGCGACAGCGGAAGCAGTCCACTGACCAGTAAATCCCTTCCTCTTGTAACCAAGCTCACGCAAACCACCCCACCAACTCCCTCAGTGTCAATTTCCTCCTTCCCCAGGAATGCCAATAGTCCTGCAGGCCATGTCACTGGCAATTCTGACGAGTCCTCTCCTGCCTGGGATTCCTCCGATGCATCCTTGCGTGTAACGCCTACTGCTGCTGGCGCTGCTGTTGTTGCTGCTGGGAGTCGATGGTCATCCCAGAGGGGAAGTCGTAAGACCACTTTTACTACTTCCACCAAGCAATTGACTGTCCAACAGTCCTTTGCGAGGAAGATGAAATATCACAGCAGTCATCCTGCTGCAAAGCGGATAACTGAGGCCTTGGAATCCTGGGCGGTGAGAAACGTGGTTCCGGTATCCATCATTACTGCAGAGGCAACTAGAGACTTGTTGGAGGTACTGTGTCCCCGGTACCAAATACCATCTAGGTTCCATTTCTCTAGGCAGGCGATACCGAAAATGTACACAGACCTCAGAAAAAGACTCACCAGTGTCCTAAAAAATGCAGTTGTACCCAATGTCCACTTAACCACGGACATGTGGACAAGTGGAGCAGGGCAGACTCAGGACTATATGACTGTGACAGCCCACTGGGTAGATGTATGGACTCCCGCCGCAAGAACAGCAGCGGCGGCACCAGTAGCAGCATCTCGCAAACGCCAACTCTTTCCTAGGCAGGCTACGCTTTGTATCACCGCTTTCCAGAATACACACACAGCTAAAAACCTCTTACGGCAACTGAGGAAGATCATCGCAGAATGGCTTACCCCAATTGGACTCTCCTGTGGATTTGTGGCATCGGACAACGCCGGCAATATTGTGTGTGCATTAAATATGGGCAAATTCCAGCACGTCCCATGTTTTGCACATACCTTGAATTTGGTGGTGCAGAATTATTTAAAAAACGAGAGGGGCGTGCAAGAGATGCTGTCGGTGGCCAGAAGAATTGCGGGACACTTTCGGCGTACAGGCACCACGTACAGAAGACTGGAGCAACACCAAAAACGCCTGAACCTGCCCTGCCATCATCTGAAGCAAGAAGTGGTAACGAGGTGGAATTCAACCCTCTATATGCTTCAGAGGTTGGAGGAGCAGCAAAAGGCCATTCAAGCCTATACAACTGAGCACGATATAGGAGGTGGAATGCACCTGTCTCAAGCGCAGTGGAAAATGATTTCAACGTTGTGCAAGGTTCTGCAACCTTTTGAACTTGCCACACGTGAAGTCAGTTCAGACACTGCCAGCCTGAGTCAGGTCATTCCCCTCATCAGGCTTTTGCAGAAGAAGCTGGAGACATTGAAGGAGGAGCTAACACAGAGCGATTCCGCTAGGCATGTGGGACTTGTGGATGGAGCCCTTAATTCGCTTAACAAGGATTCACGGGTGGTCAATCTGTTGAAATCAGAGCACTACATTTTGGCCACCGTGCTCGATCCTAGATTTAAAACCTACCTTGGATCTCTCTTTCCGGCAGACACAAGTCTGCAGGGGTTCAAAGAACTGCTGGTGAGAAAATTGTCAAGTCAAGCGGAACGCGACCTGTCAACATCTCCTCCTTCACATTCTCCCGCAACTGGGGGTGCGAGGAAAAGGCTAAGAATTCCGAGCCCACCCGCTGGCGGTGATGCAGGGCAGTCTGGAGAGACTGCTGATGCTGACATCTGGTTCGGACTGAAGGACCTGCCAACGATTACGGACATGTCGTCTACTGTCACTGCATATGATTCTCTCCCCATTGAAAGAATGGTGGAGGATTATATGAGTGACCGCATCCAAGTAGGCACGTCAGACAGTCCGTACGTATACTGGCAGGAAAAAGAGGCAATTTGGAGGCCCTTGCACAAACTGGCTTTATTCTACCTAAGTTGCCATCCCACAAGTGTGTACTCCGAAAGAGTGTTTAGTGCCGCCGCTCACCTTGTCAGCAATCGGCGTACGAGGTTACTTCCAGAAAATGTGGAGAAGATGATGTTCATTAAAATGAATTATAATCAATTCCTCCATGGAGACATTCACCAGCAGCAATTGCCTCCACAAAGTACACACGGAGCTGTGATGGTGGATTCCAGTGGGGACGAATTGATAATCTGTGAGGAGGGGGATGTACACGGTGATGAATCGGAGGATGATGATGAGGTGGACATCTTGCCTCTGTAGAGCCAGTTTGTGCATGGAGAGATTAATTACTTCTTTTTTGGTGGGGGTCCAAACCAACCCGTCATTTCAGTCACAGTCGTGTGGCAGACCCTGTCACTGAAATGATGGGTTGGTTAAAGTGTGCATGTCCTGTTTATACAACATAAGGGTGGGTGGGAGGGCCCAAGGACAATTCCATCTTGCACCTCTTTTTTCTTTCATTTTTCTTTGCGTCATGTGCTGTTTGGGGAGTGTTTTTTGGAAGGGCCATCCTGCCTGACACTGCAGTGCCACTCCTAGATGGGCCAGGTGTTTGTGTCGGCCACTTGGGTCGCTGAGCTTAGTCATCCAGCGACCTCGGTGCAAATTTTAGGACTAAAAATAATATTGTGAGGTGTGAGGTGTTCAGAATAGACTGAAAATTAGTGGAAATTATGGTTATTGAGGTTAATAATACTTTGGGATCAAAATGACCCCCAAATTCTATGATTTAAGCTGTTTTTTAGGGTTTTTTGAAAAAAACACCCGAATCCAAAACACACCCGAATCCGACAAAAAAAATTCGGTGAGGTTTTGCCAAAACGCGTTCGAACCCAAAACACGGCCACGGAACCGAACCCAAAACCAAAACACAAAACCCGAAAAATTTCCGGTGCACATCTCTACTGCTTACATGATCCAGTAGACCAGCAGCAGCTGCAGACACTTCTGTTTCTGTGGTGTACTGCCAGTCTCCTGTTGGTCACTGATGATCAGTGTGGGTACAGGTTCCTCACCCTTCTCCCCTCCATGCCGCTTGGGTCAACCTGCCTGTCAGATACTGGCACCACGCAGAAGCGATGCCTGGCACGCGCTGTCCCTTCAGCACATGCTGTTCCTTTGTGTAATATGAGAGGGTGCAAATTTATAGTTTGCAGGGGGGCGCCGAACACCCTAGCACCGGCCCTGATCCCAGCATTAAATCTGAGGTTATCGTAATCCCTGAAAATGGAAAAGGGGGTACAAAATTGGAGGATTTGGACCAAGCTTTTCAGTTTGTCCAGTAATGTGGTAATTATATATTTGCATGGTTAAAGTCCTTTCCGTTCCACACCAAGATAGGAGTGGAGGTGAAAGCCTGTGTGTTGTTCCTGATTGTGTGTGCCTCTCTAATTTTTAATCACCTAAATCACATTGTCCTCTTCCTCTTGCCTCTTCTCATAATGTGAAAAGCCATCAAATATGGATGTGGTATGTTTGTAGCTAGTTATGATTCGGATAACTTGGCGAGTTTTTCCAGGGGGACCACCTGTCGCTGAAATTCTGGGTTTATTAAACTGTGCATGTCCTGTTTATACAACATAAGGGTGGGTGAGAGGGCCCAAGGACAATTTCATCTTGCACCTCTTTTTTTTCTTTGCATTATGTGCTGTTTGGGGCCTAGTTTTTAAAACTGCCATCTTGCCTGCCACTGCAGTGCCACTCCTAGATGGGCCAGGTGTTTGTGCCGCCCACTTGTGTCGCTTGGCTTAGTCATCCAGCGACCTCGGTGCAACCTTTTGGCCTAAAAACAATGTTGTGAGGTGTTCAGAATAGACTGGAAATGAGTGGAAATTAATGTTATTTAGGTTAATAATACCGTAGGATCAAAAAAAAAAATATTCTGTGATTTTAGCTGTTTTTAGTTTTTTTCTCTCAAAAAAATCCAGATCCAAAACCAAAACTAAAACCAGGAAGGGTGGTTTTGGCAAAACCAATCCAGATCCAAAACAAGAATGGAGATTCAGATCCAAAAACCAAAACACAAAACCCGATAAGTGTCCGGTGCATATCTCTAGTTTCAATGTGTAAATAACATTGCTATCAGAGTGGCTGAATCTATATTGGCTTCTATTACATCTGTGGCTGCTGCTGTGCCTGGGGCTGGGGGTGGTGGGATTTCTGGCCCCCCTCCATTACTCCTTCAGGTACTGTGGGTACGCCGCCCCCTAACTCATATGCTGAGGCATTAACTGGGCAGGGGGTAGTGCCTCCATAGCCTGTGTTGGGAGGTGTGCCACCAAAAGGTGAAATGTAGTGCAGTTAAAACAATTAATTAAAGAATCCCCCCTTTCTGCAAAGTGTAATTTCTTGAAATTGTTTTTTTCACACTCGGCTTAGTAGCCAGAAATCTGTTTACTTGCATCCACCCAGTGGGGTCCCCTGAATTTGATATCAGCTTGTCCACCTATGCTAGTTTTCAAGCATTTTGGAATAAGTGGTGCTCTGTTAAAGCTAAGAGTCCTTTGGTGCTATATAAGGCTTTTGCAGTTTCCAAACAAGAACAGGTCAAGATTACACTATTAGTCTGCAATAAATCATTATCAGTGGCAAATCTGTCACTTTGGGTGATACGCTATGCAGACCTATTGTCACTCCTAATTAAGGTGCCAGCCCTGGTACACCATGTCTGGGGCGGAGCCTGTTCCATGACCATATGGCTGCGGCAGTAATGGGGACATTATACATCTTCCATCTGCAGCCTACAATGGTTGCAATAGGATTCAGTGCTTTTACTCAGGACAACCCCATCTATGCCACCAGTGTGGGTCATTCCAGCAGCTCAGCAGCAATAATTGTACATAACTGAAATGTTTTCTGTGTCAGGGGACAGGGTACAATGCAGAGGATTTTATTATAATTAAGTGTAACCTTTGTGGTGAAGAGGGCCAACCATATAGCAGATGTCCACTGGTGTAGTAAAATACAATTTCAACAGTAGTAGACCCACACCAGGAATAATATATCCTACTGTAGAGGAGCATATCAGGGTGGGTTTTAATATTCTGGAGCATGGAAGGGAGAACGCGGCACATAAAATATCTGAGAATAAAGTGCAGGTCACTCCTGATCATATCTCAAAGTCCAAAATGGAGATAGGAAGAGAATAGTGGACCCATGTGGGTAAATATAAGCATGTGTCAAGGTTGTGAGGGGATATTGTGGTGGTTAATAGGTTTTTGTCCTTTTCTTGAGAAGGGAAGGTGGTTAAAGACATAGACAGTGATTTGAAGCTTAGGACAGATGATCCCAAACGCGGTCCTCAAGGCACCCCAACAGTCCATGATTTAGGTATATCCATGGCTCTGCACAGATGGTTAAATCAAATTGACTGAGGTGCTAATTAAGTCACCTGTGGCCAAGCATGGATACATTTAAAACCTGGACCATTGGCGTGCCTTGAGGACTGCGTTTGGGAACCTCTGACTTAGGAGCAAGAGACAGAGGCAGCAGGTGAAGAAGTCATTTAAAAAAAGCATCAGCTTCACATGGAGGAGCTCCCTGACAGTGTAGGGGTAGTTTGCAGGTGGAGATAAGCGGAAAGGTAAAGGGAAGAGGCAACCAGATTACACTGTGGTCCCTGTAACATCTGAACTTGAACCTGAACCTGGGGTCTCCTCAGCCCCTTTAGCCAGGGTCACCTCAGTTCCTTCAGCATTTAAGCCTATTATAGCTTGTACCTACCCCTATAAAAACCCCATGACATTCAGACCCTTCTCAGATGTAATATCTGCTCCAAAGCTTTTTAAGGACTCTTCTAAACAGACATTTGCCGATAAATATGCCCCACTGATAAGGAAGGGAGTGAAAGTCTGTCTGCGGATAAAGGTATTCCCCGTTCAATGGAGGTCTCAAGTTCGAAAGTCTGTCCCAAAGGGTTTAGTAAAACAGCTGGACTCCTCTGTGGAGCCCAACAAAACAGTAAAGTGGGCATCTGTAATGTCCGAACAAACTAGTTACCTGGCCTATATTTTTTTGGACACGCTTGAGCTTTATTTTTTATGTTTACAAAAGACTAGGGTACTTCGACTTTGGGTCTCCAAAAAGCTAAATGTGAGTGGATGCATGGTCCCTCCTATTGGTCTCTTGCAGCCAAGCCATACAGTGGGGTGGTGGTACTTTTTACCAGCTTGGTATCCAGTGGTTTATAGAGCTTGAAGAACGTAACAGTATGTATGATTTTAGATGTCAATCTGAAGGTCTTCAACATGAAGTTAGTCAACATCTATGCCAGTCCATAATCCAAGTGGGACAGGAAGTTCCTCTTCAGGGAGGTTAAACCTTAATCTTTTAAGGTAGTCTTTGGAGGTGATTTTAACACCATTATTAGACCAACAGACAGGAGAGGCTTCAGTTCTACCCTGGGTTATGACTGAAATTTTCTAGCTGTTATTTTGCTCTGAGGTGGAAATATAGTGTGTTGGATTTTACTCTGTGTATGTGATTCCTGTCACAATATATCTCTATCTATCTATCTATCTATCTATCTATCTATCTATCTATCTATCTATCTATCTATCTATGGCATAACTACCACCACCGCAGCCAGCAGCCACTGTGGAGGCTTGGAGGCACAGGGCTTCGGGGTGCCGCCACTGATTCAGAGCAGATTGGCATGCGGACTAGCCATCCGCATGTCAATCTGCTAAATATCCCTCCCAAAATGGCCGCCACCTTGGAGGAGACATGCTAGAGGTTCTATTTGAACCCTAGCATCTAAATGCCGAAAAGTGCCGGGACCCGCAGGAGCGCATAGCGCTGGCCATGACCACGGCAGCCTTATACCCTGCCACCCTGGTAGTGAGCATTAAAATCCCATTGGCAACAAGCATTACACATCCCTAGCAACAAGCATTACCTCCTGGAAAGACTAGAGTGACCATATTATCCCTTTGACCTGGGATGCTCATGGATTACACAGGTTCTTTGGCTGGCTGACTTCAAGCCTACATTTCAGCTGGTTTTAATCAGCCACAGAACCTGTGTAATCCATGAGCTGACCAGGTAAAAGGAATATATGGTCACTCTAGGAAAGATGCATGACATCCAGCTCATGAAATCCCTGGCAACGAGCATGACACCCAATGCATGGAACCCCTGTCAACAAGCATTACCACCTGGCAACGAGCTTGACACCCAGCACATGAAACCCCTGGCAACAAGCATACCACCCAGCGCATTAAACCCCTGGCAATGAGCATGACACCCAGCGCATGAAACCCCTGGCAACGAGCATGACAACCTGAGAATGATAAACCCCTGGCACTGTGCATGGAACCAAGAGCATGAAACCCCTGGCAACGATCAGGCAATTTGAAAGTAATTTAAAGACTTACTGTAGGGCTTAATGTGTAATGGGCATTGCGGTGTGTAGCATAATGTATAACGGGTATTGCGGTGTGTGGCATAATGTATAACGGGCATGACGGTGTGTGGTATACTGTATCATGGGCATTGTATGTGGTATAATGTTTCAGGGGCATTGCAGTGTGTGGCATAATGTATATCTGGCATTGTGGTGTGTGGTATACTGTATCACGGGCATTGTGGTATGTGGTATAATGTCTCAGGGGCATTGCAGTGTGTGGCATAATGTATAACGGGCATTGCAGTGTGTGGAATATTGTCACAGGCATTACGGTGTGTGGCATAATGTGTCAGGGGCATTACGGTGTGTGGCATATTGTGTAATGGGCATTATTGGTGTGTGGCATAATGTCTAAGGGCCATTGCAGTGTGTGGCATAATGTGTACTGGGCATTACTATAAGGAGGTAAAATTACAAATAATGTAAGGGGCATGAATCAGGATTATTTATTTCCTATGGTGGCCAATGTCTGGGCATGCAGGTTGCAAAACTAGGGTATAAGGTAGTCTTTTCCTACAATGCCACGCCCCTTCCAGTGAAGCCATACCCATTTTAGTGAGGCCACGCCCATTTTACGGTGCGTGCCTGCACAAATTCAGCACGTTCCTAGCGGCAATTATAGGGGTGGTGGGGTAGAGAATTTTTTGGCTTGGGGGAGAAAGATTTCGAGTGACACCACTGCTATATATATACACTGCTCAAAAAATATAAAGGAAGCACTAAAATAACACATCCTAGATCTGAATGAATAAAATATTCTTATTAAATACTTTGTTCTTTACATAGTTGAATGTGCTGACAACAAAATCACACAAAAATGATCAATGGATATAAAATTTCTTAACCCATGGAGGTCTGGATTTGGAGTCACATTCAAAATTAACGTGGAAAAACACACTACAGGCTGATCCAACTTTGATGTAATGTCCTTAAAACAAGTCAAAATGAGGCTCAGTAGTGTGTGTGGCCTCCACGTGCCTGTATGACCTCCCTACAACGCCTGGGCATGCTCCTGATGAGGTGGCGGATGGTCTCCTGAGGAATCTACTCCCAGACCTGGACTAAAGCATCCGCCAACTCCTGGACAGTCTGTGGTGCAACGTGGCGTTGGTGGATGTAGCGAGACATGATGTCCCAGATGTGCTCAATTGGATTCAGGTCTGGGGAACGGGCGGGCCAATTCATAGCATCAATCCCTTCGTCTTGCAGGAACTACCGACAAACTCCAGCCACATGAGGTCTAGCATTGTCTTGCATTAGGAGGAACCCAGGGCCAATCGCACCAGCATATGGTCTCACAAGGGGTCTGAGGATCTCATCTCGGTACCTAATGGCAGTCAGGCTACCTCTGGCGAGCACATGGAGGGCTGTGCGGCATCCCCAAATAAATGCCACCCCACACCATTACTGACCCACTGCCAAACCGGTCATGCTGGAGGATGTTGCAGGCAGCAGAACGTTCTCCTTGGCGTCTCCAGACTCTGTCACATCTGTCACATGTGCTCAGTGAGAACCTGCTTTCATCTATGAAGAGCACAGGGCGCAGGTGGCGAATTTGCCAATCTTGGTATTCTCTGGCAAATGCCAAACGTCCTGCACGGTGTTGGGCTGTAAGCACAACCCCCACCTGTGGACGTCGGGCCCACATACCACCCTCATGGAGTCTGTTTCTGATCGTTTGAGTAGACACATGCACATTTGTGGCTTGCTGGAGGTCATTGCACAAAGGCGGAGGTAGCGGCCCTGCTGCTGGGTTGTTACCCTCCTACGGCCTCCTCCACGTATCCTGGTGTACTGGCCTGTCTCCTGGTAGCGCCTCCATGCTCTGGATACTACGCTGACAGACACAGCAAATCTTCTTGCCACAGCTTGCATTGATGTGCCATCCTGGATGAGCTGCACTACCTGAGCCACTTGTGTGGGTTGTAGACTCCGTCTCATGCTACCACTAGAGTGAAAGCACCGCCAGCTTTCAAAAGTGACCAAAACATCAGCCAGAAAGCATAGGAGCTGAGAAGTGGTCTGTGGTCACCACCTGCAGAACAACTCCTTTATTGGGGGTGTCTTGCTAATTGCCTATAATTTCCACCTGTTGTCTATTCCATTTGCACAACAGCATGTGAAATTGATTGTCAATCAGTGGTGCTTCCTAAGTGGACAGTTTGATTTCACAGAAGTGTGATTGACTTGGAGTTACATTGTGTTGTTTAAGTGTTCCCTTTATTTTTTTGGGCAGTGTATATATATATATATATATATATATATATCGTCAAAATGTATAAGTGTGCGCTCATGTGGATCAATTGTAATCTGTAGTAAAATATTAAAATATTTTCTTATAATTAAAATATTTTCACATGCATTCCTCACAAACGTGGGTGGCAGCTGATAACAAATTATTGCGATTAGAATGTGTAAAAAATAAAAGTAATCAGTGCCTAATAATGCCTAGAAAATGACGGTGGGGACATAGAATGATATTTAGTGAAAAAAATGGGACAAGCACTTATCTCAGATAGGAATCTTCGGTCCTCAGACCAATATCACAGTAATATGCAAAAGAGAAAAAGAAACAACCAATAGTGTGTACCGTTTAAACCTATATGTACTTATAGCATTTTTCTACTTAGTGAGTGTTAATTGGAAATGCTCCCAGAATATCACACTCCACAATAGCGTAGTAGAAAGATAGTTTTTCACATTTAATTAAGTACATAAAATATATCCACGGTTTAAAATTAGCAGGTATCGCACGTACAAGAAACAAATGGTATAGAAGCTTATCTGTCCATAAAAATAGGGTCCAGGATATCAACCTTCACATCTACTTTAGTACATGAATTAAACCACAGTTTAAAATGAGCAGGTATCACACGTACAAGAAACAATAGATATAAAAGATTATCTGTCCATCAAAAGAGGGTCCAGGGTAACTTCCGACGCGTTTCGTCCAAATGCAAAGGACTTCATCAAGTACTAGTACATTAGTACAAAGGATGCCCCCCCCGCCCCCTTCCCAAAACAAAAAATCTACTTTCCTTTTACTACCACTGGTAGCATAGTATACTGTGACTTTTGGGAGCACTACCAACCTCCGGACATTACCCTGATTTAGAAGGGGTTAATATTTGTTATGTTGGTTCTCTATACTATTTTGCAGTGATTAGTCTAAGAGTCTGATTCAGACATGGTCGCTGCAGCAGCATCATACGTAGGCTGAAGCCCAGTGAAGTGTGCGCATGCGCAGCTGCCGCACTGTGCATGCGCTCACGGGTAGATGTGACGGCATCACACATGTGTGCGATTGCCTATGCCTGATTGACAGGCAGAGGCAGTTGCGGGGCGTGTCAACAGCACAGCGGCAGCACTTAGGGGGTGCGGTTCGGACAACGCAGGCGTGTCCAGACCATTTGCAGGGCAGGCCACGGCGGCTGCGTGAGGTCACACTTAGACACCTTGCATCAAACAGGAATAACCTCAAACACATTGCGCCACACAGGAAAAACCTCAAATACATTGCCACACACAGTTAAAACTTCAAACACATTGCTCCACGCAAGAAAAAAAAAAGCCACCACAAAAAAATAAAATCTGTATTAAATTGCCCTGTGCAGGACACCAGTCTGGGCAGAATACCCATACCCCTCAGTGCAGAACAGCACATACCCCACATCCCTCCTGTGCAGTATGCCCCAGCCAGAGGATAGTACTTACCTTCCTTACAAGTCTTCCCGCTGGGCAGACTGCTTCTACACCTCACGCTGGCTGCTTCCTCCTGGGCAGGCTTCATACAATGGCTCCCGCTGGCTGCACACCACACTCCGTTGTTGACTGGATCCAACTAGCTCCTCACATCAGCATTCCCAGTAGTGCAGCGTGGGTGCGCGGTTGACATGATGACGTCATCTATTCACCCACGCTGCACTACTGGGAACACCGGGGCCTCTGAAGCCGTAAGAGTCTTATTAAAGGAGAACTTTTTTCTGAAGTTGGTCGTGATCTACTTGCGATCTACTGGCTTCGTAAGCTGCCGGTAGATCGCGATCAACGTTTTGGCCAGATCTGATCTACTGGCTTCTCAAGCTTCCAGTAGATCGCGATCAACATTTTGGCCAGGTCTGGTCTAATTTTCCTGTGTTTTATGGTGGTCATTTTGAGTTGCTCACTCGCTAGCAGTTTTTAGCAGCCGTGCAAACGCTATGCCGCCGCCCACTGGGAGTGTATTTTAGCTTAGCAGAAGTGCGAACGAAAGGATCGCAGAGTGGCTACAAAGTTTTTTTGTGCAGTTTCTGAGTAGCTCTAAACCTACTTAGCGCTTGCGATCACTTCAGACTATTCAGTTCCTGTTTTGACGTCACAAACACACCCTGCGTTTGCCCAGCCATGCCTGCGTTTTTCTTGGCACGCCTGCGTTTTTCCGACCACTCCCTGAAAACGGTCAGTTGACACCCAGAAACTCCCACTTCCTGTCAAGCACTCTGCGGTCAGCAGTGCGACTGAAAAGCTTCGGTAGACCCTGTGTGAAACTACATTGGTTGTTGTAATAGTATGTTGCGTGTGCGCATTGCGCCGCATACGCATGCGCAGAAGTGCCTTTTTTTGCAGCTAGCGATCAACTCGGAATGACCACCTATATCCTATATATTTCCCTATAGTTTATCTATGTAGTATTATGTGGGTGGTATTTAGTATGCCGGCTGTTGGGATCCCGGTGCTCAGTCTACCGGAGTCAGAATTCCAACACCCGGCATACCGACAACTTTTCTCCCTCTTGGGGGTGCACAACCCCCCTGGAGGGAGAATAACTAGTGCTCGCCCAGCTGTCGGTATGCCGGCGTTCGAGATCTAGGCGCCATTATGCTGGGCGCCGGCATACTATACTACACCCGTATTGTTACCCTTTGGAGTTTCTGCTACTTTTGTTATCAGTTTACAGATGTGCAATAAGCTGAAGAAAATTTCCTGAAAGACATGTGGACAATTGTTTGAGGGTTCGAAAGAAAAACTTATCTACAGTATATAAATCAAAGGTTAAACACACCTACAGTAGTATAACATACTGTATTAAAAAAAATGTAAGTCATACTGTTCCAGCTGTAAGATGTTACTTAGACATGGTAAGGATTTCTATTTAAGTAACTTACATTTTCATTAATACTATATACTTGTTATTCTATTTAATACTGTTAACTGCCCAGTAAGTACAGTATGTCCATTATACTGTAAAGCAAAAATTCCAAAACCCCATGTCATAATTGGTTATATTACTTGCTATTAAGAATTACATAATTATTTTTAATATAAATTATATTTTAATATAAAATCTTTGGTAAAATATGTTTACATTATGGGCCTAATTCAGGTTGGATCGCAAATCGCGATCCAAACGAAATTTTTGCGGTGGGTCCGCGGGCGCATGCATTGCGGGCCGCACTGCGCATGCACCCGCACTTTCTGCAGGCAGAGGCGGTCGTGGGGCGGGGGGGAGGGTGGCGGCAACGCTCCGTTTCCAGGGAGGAGACGGAGCGTTGTGGGGGCGGGGTGACCCGAATGCTGGGTGGCAAAGCGTGAACAGGGGCGTGTCAGTGGCGTGGTCGTGGCGGCTGCATGATGTCACACACAGCCGCCGCAACAGGTAAGATGGCGCCGGGACTCCTGCGAGCTTATCTAAGCTGCGCCGGCAGAAGTCATCCTTAGTTTCTGCTGACAAGCAGAAATTGCGAGGCGATCGCAATTTCTGCTTGTTGAAAGGGGGAGGCACCGGTCAGTATGCTGGGCGGCATTGCTCAGCGCTGGGCGGCCCCTAGCATGCGAGCAAAAGGATAGCAAATTCTGCTGATTAGCAGAATTTGCTATCCTTACTGAATTAGCCCTTTTATCTGTGTTATTACACTGTTTCTTGGTTGACCCACAATTAATATTTTTAGAATGACATATAGATTATGTTTTATGCAAGGGTTTCTAGATTGCATTATTCTATTACATGGAATCTGCTGAAAATGCATACCCTCCAACATTTTACGCATAAAAATCGGTACAAATTCGAAAAGGGGGGGTGGCCACAGGTAAAGGGGATGTGGCCATGCCCCCTTTTCCTATACTTTCAATGGAAGTTTAGTGAGCCAAAAATCGGTACAGACTATAAAAAAGGTACTGTACCTGCCAAAAAGGTATAGTTGGAGGGTATGAAAATGTCCCTCCAAAAATGGCCACCGCCTAGGCTGAGACAGATGCTAGAGGTCCTACTTGTCAGGGAAGCACATTGTGGATAGCGTTACCCAGAAGTTCAGGGAACGCAGGCACCACCGGGAGAAGATGCAGAAAGCTGCATCTTCTGCCATGAAATCCCTGACAATAAGCATGAAACCCCTGGCAACGAGCATAAAACCCCTGGCAATGAACTTAGGGCCTAATTCAGACCTGATCGCTAGCAAGCGATTTTTTCACTGCTGCAATCAGATAGTCGCCGCCTACAGGGGGAGTGTATTTTAGCTGTGCAAGTGTGCGAATGCATGTGTAGCAGAGCTGTACAAACAGATTTTGTGCCAGTTGACACCCACAAACACCTTCTTCCTGTCAATCTCCTTGCGATTGCCTGTGCGAACGGATCCATCGCACAACCCCATTGCTGAGCGGCGATCTGCTTTGTACCCATGTGATGTGCCTGCGCATTGTGGTACATGCTTAGTTTGGACCTGATCGCCCGCTGAGCAAAAATGCACAGCAGCGATCAGGTCTGAATTACCCCCTTAGAACCAAGAGTATGAAACCCCTGACAAGGAGCATGGAACCCAGAGCATAAAACCCATGACAACGACCATGGAACCCAGAGCATGAGACCCCTGACAATGAGCAGGTAATTTAAAAGTATTTAGAATCCTTACTATGGGGAATTATTTGTAAGGGGCATTATTGTGTGTGGGGCATAAAATAGTGTCAGGGGCATAACTGTGTGTGGCATAATGTGTAATGGGCATTACAGTGTGTGGCATAATGTGTAATGGACATTACTCTGTGTGGAATAACATTATGGTGTGTGGCATATTGTGTAATGGGCATTACTTTGAGTGGCATAATGTGTAAGGGGCATTATGGTGTGTGGCATAATGTGTAATGAGCTTTGCAGTGTGTGGCATAATGTGTAAGGGGTATAACGGTGTGTGGCATAATGTGTACTGGGCATTACTATAAGGAGGAAAAATGACAAATAATGTAATGGGCATGAATCAGGATCTTTTTCCTATGGTGGCCAATGTGTGGGCACGCAGGTTGCAAAACTGGGGTATAAAGTAGTCTTTTCTTGCAGGGCCATGCCCATTGCAGCGAGACCACGCCCTTTGCAATGAGGCCACACACCCTTTTTGGACTGCCCATTTTTTTAGAGTCTATGGGGTGTGGGGGTGCATTTTTAATTGTTTGCCCTGGGAACCATGGGGGTCATTCTGACCTGATCACACGCTGCTGTTTTTCCTGGTGGCGCCAGGAACTTTTATGACAGGAGGAACTAAATTTATTGTTACTTCATTGAATCTATAATTGCTTACTTACACACCTCTCCCATTAATTAAACATCCATGGTCTTATGGACTACTTGCCATCTTTTTCAGTGTGGCTCACCCAACATATAATGCCTTCTTAAAGTAGCTGATGACCTACACACTGCAAATTTCAAACACAGGGCCTAATTCAGACCTGAACGCTGTGAATTTCACAGTGGACGATTATTTAATGACTGTGCATGCATATGCATAGCAATGCGCAGGCGTGAGCCCAAACAATGATTGAATGGTGTGAAAATTTTGATTGCACGGCGTACACAAGTTGATTGACAGAAAGCGGACATTTGTGGATGGTAACTGGCTGTTTCTGGGAGTGTCTATAAAAACACAGACGTTTCCAAGCGTTGTATGGGAGGGTGTGTGACGTCAGCTCTGGTCCCGATCAGCCTGATTCTATCGCACTGGTGGAGTAAGTCCTGGGCTACGCACAGACTGGAAAAAACATTAGATGGTGAGTGAGTTGCGAATGGACTTGCAGCTCCCGCTGCCTGGTGAAGTTTTCGCACGGCGTACACATGCATTCGCACACTTGCACGAGACAGGTTTTCACTCTCCCTGGGCGGCGACTATCTGATCACAGGCCTCTGCAAATTTGCAGCACAGCGATCAGGTATGAATTAGGGGCATGTATTCGATATCCCTGCTATCGAGATCCTGGCGGTCATGATACCAACGCCGGAATCCAGACAGCTGGGAGAATGCCGGCGGTCGGAATCCTGCCCCCTGCCCCTAATCCCCCCCTGGTGGTGGTCCACGGCACCACCGGAGTGGGAATAGAATAGCTGCGCTCGACACCGGCATTCTGGCTGTCGTGATCCTGGTGGCAGACTCCTGACCGCCGGGATCCAGACAGCCGGAATATCGTATCCCACCCAAATTAGGCCCATCATTTTTCCATTACTTTTTTGCTTGACTTTCCTGTTCCTTCATTCATTTACAAAGTTTTGTTCTGAGCATTCTCAATACTGTGACAACATAGATATTCTTTCTGTCTAGCAGATTGTTATTTCTTCAAGGGGGAGGGCACCCACTTCCTACCTAATGCCGTCTACACACGGGCCCTCATTCCGAGTTGTTCGCTCTCAAGCGGATTTTAGCAGATTTGCTCATGCTAAGCCGCCGCCTACTGGGAGTGAATCTTAGCATCTTAAAATTGCGAACGATGTATTCGCAATATTGCGATTACACACCTCGTAGCAGTTTCTGAGTAGCTCCAGACTTACTCGGCATCTGCGATCAGTTCAGTGCTTGTCGTTCCTGGTTTGACGTCACAAACACACCCAGCGTTCGCCCAGACACTCCTCCGTTTCTCCGGCCACTCCTGCGTTTTTTCCGGAAACGGTAGCGTTTTTTCCCACACGCCCATAAAACGGCCTGTTTCCGCCCAGTAACACCCATTTCCTGTCAATCACATTACGATCGCCAGAACGATGAAAAAGCCGTGAGTAAAATTCCTAACTACATAGCAAATTTACTTGGCGCAGTCGCAGTGCGGACATTGCGCATGCGCATTAAGCGGAAAATCGCTGCAATGCGAAGATTTTTACCGAGCAAACGACTCGGAATGAGGGCCACGGTGCGATGCAGGCTAGTGGTCAATATTGACTATATTGTGGCCGGAGGCATGAACCTCCGATATAGTCAATATTGGCCCTGCCTGCACACTCTATTTTTCCTTGCAATGCCTATCCCGCGGGGCTGCGCATCGGCATCGCACCATTTACACACGGTGCGATATGCACTGTGTTTACTGATATGGACTATATATCGCACCATGTGTAGGCCCCTTTACTTGAACAGGAAGCAGGTCCTTCCTCCCCTGCCAGCACCATCTTCCCAGTGATATTTGGGAAGATGACGCTGGCCACTAGAGAGCAAAGACTCTGGTACAGTGCCAGAGTCTTTATTTTTTATGTGCAGTGCCATCTTCCCGAAGAGATCACCGGGAAGATGGTGACGCTGATGCCGGCATCAGTACAGGTGCTGTAGGGATATTGGACCCAGGACCAGCAGCCTGGATCCAGATAATTTGTACCCGCTCCCCCCTTCTAGGCGCCACTGGACATGCCTCCGTCACTCCTATTTATTGTTGCTAAATGTGATCGCTACTGTGTTCACAGTTATCTATTTATGTTCACGAAGACCAGACTTCTTGTGTATGGGTGTGTATGCATGTGCAGTGTGCTGATAACTGCTCTTTGCACGATTATTCACATTTACAACTGATGCTGAATGAGGCTCAATGTCCAATAATAGAAATGCATAAAATGAATTAAAACATATTGTCACAGAATAGACATACACAGTGGGGATCATTCCGAGTTGTTCGCTCGGTATTTTTTTCTCGCAACGGAGCGATTAGTCGCGAATGCGCATGTGCAATGTCCGCAGTGCGACTGCGCCAAGTAAATTTGCTATGCAGTTAGGTATTTTACTCACGGCATTACGAGGTTTTTTCTTCGTTCTGGTGATCGGAATGTGATTGACAGGAAGTGGGTGTTTCTGGGCGGAAACTGGCCGTTTTATGGGTGTGTGTGAAAAAACGCTACCGTTTCTGGGAAAAACGCGGGAGTGGCTGGAGAAACGGAGGAGTGTCTGGGCGAACGCTGGGTGTGTTTGTGACGTCAAACCAGGAACGACAAGCACTGAACTGATCGCACTGGCAGAGTAAGTCTCGAGCTACTCAGAAACTGCACAGAGAAGTATTTTCGCAATATTGCAAATCTTTCGTTCGCAATTTTGATAAGCTAAGATTCACTCCCAGTAGGCGGCGGCTTAGCGTGTGCAAAGCTGTTAAAAGCAGCTTGCGAGCGAACAACTCGGAATGACCCCCATTGTTCTAAGTGCTGTTAAGGTCCACACATGTAGATTACCTTACCAGTCTCCTGTACCCCTTATATCTGGGGTGTGAGTTCACAATAATGTGCCTAACAACTCCCTTTACCCTATGCATTTTGTCTCCTTACGAGACTTCATCAGGGGTATATCTAAAAGCAAAAGAGGTGTCTTAATAATATAACCATTGTATAAATACAATATAGAACAAGCTCAGAATAACTGTATAAAATCACATTTCCTTATGAAAAGGGTGTCTATAATATATAATTTACATCAAAATACAAGTCATTAAGTATATTATTTCAATTAATAGACATCTCATATTAGATATCTTTAATGATTGTAAAAGCATAACAATTAAGATTAATGGTGTATCAAAGCAATGGTCCACCAGGCAGATACAGCACAATATAAATTGTAATAATATGCATAAGTTGTACTTTGATGTAAATTATCAGTGCCATAACTAGACATTTTAGTACTGTTTGCAAAAAACATCATGCCCCCCCACCCCATATTTAAAATAGGGCCAGTGCACACCGAAGGCATGCAACCATAATCTAGGTGCATGGCTTCATGGGGAAGAGGCATAGCCACAAAATAATACCAATTCATATTACGCTGCACAGTAGTCTCCATTATTCAAATTATGCTGCACAGTAGCACCACTTGCATATTACACTAGATAGAGCCCCTTTTACACATTATGCCAGGTAGAGCCTCTGTTACACATTACGCCAGGTAGAGCCCATCACACATTATGCCAGGTAGAGCCCCCTTTTACACATTACACCAGGTAAAGTCCCCTTTTACACATTACACCAGGTAAAGCCCCCTTTTAAACATTACGGCAGGCAGAGCTCCCTTTTACACATTACGGCAGGTAGAGCCCCCTTTTAAACATTACGGCAGGTAGAGCCCTCTTTTACACATTACGGCAGGCAGAGCTCCCTTTTGCACATTATGGCAGACAGCATCTTCTTTTACACATTACGGCAGGCAGAGCCCCCTTTTACACATTACGGCAAGCAAAGCTCCTTGTTACACATTACAGCAGGTAGAGCTCCCTTTTACACATTACGCTAGGTAAAGCGCCATTTTACACATTATGGCAGTTAGAGCTCCTATCACACATTATGGCAGGTAGAGCCCCCTTTTACATATTACGGCAGGCAGAGCCCCCTTTCACACATTACGATGGGTAGAGCTCCCTTTTACACATTACGGCAGGCAGAGCTCCCTTTTACACATTACGGCAGGTAGAGCTCCCTTTTAGACAGTATGGCTGGTAGAGCCCCCTTTTACACATTATGGCAGGTAGAGCTCAATTTTACACACTACGGCAGGTGGAATCCCCTTTTACAAACTACATCAGGCAGAGTCCCCTTTTACACATTACAGCAGGTGGAATCCGCTTTTCCACATTATGGCAGGTAATGCACCTTACATCCCCCCTACCCTTAGGGTGTAATATAGTGTACTGTAGTGTAGAGTAGTGTAGTGTTTAGGCAGCCACTTACATGATTTCTCCTTCTTCCTGCGCTGCTGCTGACTCCTGACCCAGCGCTCCCTCTGTACACTCACTGAACTGCAGGCCAAGAGAAGTGGCGGGCTGCAGGTGCACAGCACACGGGGGATTTACTGGTGACCAGTGCTGCCGCTGACTATGGGCCTAATTCAGACCGGATCGGTGCTGTATGTTTTCGCACAGCAGACGTTCAGGTCTGAATTGCACCGGCGCCGCAGTGCGCCGGCACATACCACGCAGTCGTCGGCTATCTCAGCCCTGTGATCGCCTCTGCCTGACTGACAGGCAGAGGCATTTACTGGGCAGTAGGAGGCAGGCCAGCGGCATTTGGCCGCCATTTAGGGGGCACGGTCTGGGCAACACAGGCGTGCCTGCACCATTAGGGGGGTGGGCCGCGGCAGCTGTGTGACGTCACACGCAGCCGCTGCAACCCTCACAGCGACAAGTAGCTCCTGCCAGCCCGCAGGAGCTGTACTGGCAGGGAGCTACTCTTCCAGTACAAAAGCATCAGCACTATGCAATGCTTTTGTACTTGTGTGGGAGGGGGGTCGGGCCAGACATGCGTGGCAGATTAGTCCTGTGCTGGGCGTTCCCCCGCATTTCAGGGAAGCTGATCGTAGATGTGCTAAATTTAGCACATCTATGATCAGCTCTGAATTAGGCCTTATATGCGGCAGAGGCTCCCGCTGGTCTGAGATTGGGACTGCGGACACCAAATTCTTCAAGAGTGCACAGGAGAGTGGGAACAGGAACGGGAGGAGCGGCTGTCAGCAAGGGGAATATGTGGATACTCGGGGTGTATGTAGAAGGTGCGCACACACCTACAGATGGGTCCCCCGTTATCTTGACTGTTTCTATGCCTAGACAGAGGTTTAGTCACGCCTAGGCGATAGCTTAGGTTGCTGAGTTTAATCATGGACAGGCGTGTTGAGGCGCGACTAGATACTAAGCATGCCATACACATCTCCACCACTGGGTGGCTAATGCTCCACTAATCCAGTATTTTAGTTTGAATAGTGGCGGATTGATCTACAGTACAAGCTCTGGCAAATGGTCAGTGACGACTGTAATGTTAATATACAGTCCTGTACTGCATAGTGTACACACAGATGGTGACCAATGGTCAGATGGACAGAGTAAAAAAAAAAGTTTATTCAGACAAAAACGAACGTGCTAAAACATGACTCAGATGCTCGTTTAGTGCACTGTGCATACTGTAAAGTCAATGAGCTACATTATTCCTTTCACACATTAGTTGCGTCTGCATACACAAGTGTTTTAACACGTTCATTTGCGTCTGTATAAACTATACACACAGTGATTTGGCATCCAGGAACTTAGGAAGGAGTTTTTATCTCTCCCCATTATACTTAATACTACGGGATTTGGACGCTCACATATCCCTAACATCAATAGACCATACTGTATATGTAACTTGTTCGTTTGCATCTGTATATGCTATACTATTTGCATCTGTACTGTATATACGGGTGGTCTTCAGGTTGCCGAATGCCAGGATCCCGGCGCACAGTATACCGGCGCCGGAATCCCGATACCCGGCATACCAACAGATATTCTCCCTCGTGGGGGTCCACGACCCCCCTGGAGGGAGAATAAATAGCGTGGCGCGCCACCATGCCCGCAAGGGGCTCATTTGCGCTCGCCACACTGTCGGTATGCCGGCGGTCTGGCTCCCGGCGCCGGTATGCTGGTCGCTGGGAGCCCGGCCGCCGGCATACCATACTACACCCGTATATACTGTTATAGACTGTTTGACATACTGTAGCATAATGTAGCGTAATGAGACACACCAGTAAAGTAGTTCTTACACTGTAGTTCAGTGTTGTATTTTAATGAAGACCACACGCATGCGCATTGGTGATTTTAAAAAGCGACATCTGGTGGATGATCTTAGGTATTACACTCAAAGGTAACGCCAAACACTCTGTGCGCCTTCCTTCGACTAGGTGTGCCTCCTTGCACCCAGGCACGCTGCGTATGCCTGATCGCGACTAACGCCTCACTCAGCCAAGAAAACGGAGGACCTATCTGTAGTTACGGCCCTGTAAATTATATATTATATCCACTCATTTAATAAGGAAATGTCAGGACAGAGGGAGTTAGTGCTACGACTGGACATGCATTTTGTATGTAGAGAGCTCTGCAAATCAGAGCCATCTGTAGAGGAAGCTCTGATCACAAACACGGCAGGGGCTTTTGCTTACACAGAGACACAGTGGTCTCTGTCTCTGAAAAAATAATGGCCCATCGGGGGAGGGTGGGGAAGGGGGGGGGGGGTTCTGAGTACTCACTGATGATGGCCTAGACATAAAACAATTGGACTCTGTTGTTTTGGAAATTGAGCTATACACTTAGGGGTAAATTTACTAAGAATCGTGTTTGTCCGAGTTTGCAATCTCAGGTGTGTTTGGACATTTTTACAAACACAGAAATTTACTAAAGCCAAACTTGGGAGTGTTGTATTGAATTGAACTTCAAAACACAAGTGAAATCACAAATGTACTCAAATACAATAATGGCCAAACTCAGAAGTACTTTCCATAGGAAACCACAGTACACGGAAATTTACCTAGATTCATATTTGCATACCTGAGGATGTGGAAAACTCGGAACACAATACACATTTGAAATAGACATTCCCCTGAGCAGCATATTTGGAGAAGCCTGTACAGATCAGTGTAGTCTACACAGTGCTTCTCTATGTACATGTATACATATACAAAAGGTTAAAAAACACAAAAGAGAATGTGTGTGTGTGTGTGTGTGTGTGTGTGTGTGTGTGTGTGTGTGTGTGTGCAAGGGGTGTGGGGGTGTGGTAAGAGGGTGGTGTTGCGGTGTAGTGCCTGCTGCCGTGCAGGTGTAGACTCACTACTTACCAGGCACTGCACTTTCTCACGTTCAGGTCACGGAACCTTCGATGGACCTGGAACCTTCAGTCGGACCCGGACACGATGACCTAAGGGTAAGGAGATTGCTGAGTGCCGTTCCTCCTAACTGTGGACCGAAACTCCCTCTGAAACAACGAAAAACAGAGCTTTCGGGCTAGGTGAAGGTCATCCTGGGTGCACTGCCTCAGAGCCCGAATTTCACCTATCGGTACTCTCGTACCAGGTGTAAATTCAACCTTGCACCTGCGTGCAAGGTTCACCGTTCGCCCTGAAGGAAGGGAGACAAATCGGGACCAACACACATCAAAAGGGACACACGGACAGAGGTGTTACTCACCGTTGCCAATCTTGCACTGCGAACTTCTTCTCCACTTACAGGTCCCTGTAAGGAGGCAAACAAACAACAGCCATGCAGGGCCCAACTCTATACTGGTGTAACACCACTACACCAACTATAACGGCAGAGCCCTCAAAGTAGCTCTGTGTGTGTGGTGCAACAAACTAGACACAAACTTTAAGCAACCTTGGCCCTGCATGGTAACAACACGCATAACAATTTCACAGTACAAGATTAAACGGTGCTGTACCTTTAAATTGCTAACCGGTTCTCTGGGGAGTGGGTGCCGTACAGCCTACCCACCTCCTGTGCTGCTTAATTGGGCCTAGTGCCCCCTATCTGCACCCAGGTCAGAGGCCTGACTTTACCCTCGGGCCTAGCGCCCACCTAACTTGGGGCCCATTGGGTGACCTGGGCCTAGTGCCCAGGGTCACCTTATATACATGACGGCCGCCTAACTGAACTAGGGCCTAATGCCCTCTAATATCCCCGCGGGCCTAATGCCTGATGTTGCCCATGGACCTAGTGCCCGCCTGCAGCGCCACAGGCCTGTGGCCTGACTGTGCCCATGGGCCTAATGCCCGAACACCCGGTGGTCTAGGGAGGAGAGAAGGGGGGTGACAGGCGCCCTCACCGAGGGCCTACCTGTACCAATGGGAGAGACACCAGGGGGGAGCTATGTTAGCTCTTCTGCATCCCTCCGCTGGTGGCCTCTCCGGGTCCTCCGCCGAGCTCTTCTGCCGCTGACCCGTCCTGGCCAGTGGCGCCGCCGCCTCTTCTTCGTGTCCAGCCGCCGCTAGACATCTTCTCCACCGACGCCCGCGTCTTCAGGCCTCTTCAGCGGCAACTGGAGCTCTTCTCCAAACGGCCGCTGTCTTCTCTGCCACAGCCTCTTCTCTCCGTCCCGCTCTTCGCCGCTCTTCAGCGCGGCCTCCCTCTTCGGCTCCCTCCCGGCATCTGATGTCACACACCAGGGGCAGGACCTATTATGTGGCGAGCGCCAATTGGCTCGCCGCGCCCGCCTCTGATTGCCCGGCGGCCCGCGAGCCGTGATTGGCTCACGGACGGCTTCTCATTGGCGGCCAAATTGGCGCCAAGTTTAAAGTGCCGCTGCAGTTCTGATGTGCCCTGTGACACAGGGCACATTTCTACAGGGGGGAGGGGGGTCAAAGCATAACCAGCATCAAGCTCTTAGAGCCAGTCTTGGTTCAGGAAATGTGAGGGGAAAATGTTGTGGGGTCCCCTGTCTCTCAGTGAACTAGTATTGGTCTCTTGAGCCAGTCCTGGTGCTGGAAATATTGGGGGGCGCGAGGAATTGCATAGGGGTCCCCCATATTCACAGGAGCGCTGGGCTCTTCAAAGCAGGGGGTAATGCCACAGCCATAAAACACACACTCGACAGGATCCACTGGCCAAAGCATTCTACCCCCCACTAGTCACTCCAGCCTTGGAAATATAGGGGGGCCACTACACAATTTTGTACCCGTATTTTTTGCACCAGGACTGCTCTAAGGGCCTAATTCAGACCTGATCGCAGCAGCAAATTTGTTAGCAGTTCAGCAAATCCATGTACACTGGAGGGGGCAGATATAACATGTGTAGAGAGAGTAAGATTTGGGTGGGTTATTTTGTTTCTGTGCAGGGTAAATACTGGCTGCTTTATTTTTACACTGCAAATTAGATTGCAGATTGAACACACCACACCCAAATCTAACTCTCTCTGCACATGTTATATCTGCCTCCCCTGCAGTGCACATGGTTTTGCCCAATTGCTAACAAAAATCCTGCTGCGATCAACTTGGAATTACCCCCATGGTTTTGCCCAAATGCTAACAAAAATCCTGCTGCGATAAACTTGGAATTACCCCCTTAGTTAGATTTGGGTAGGGTGTGTTCAAACTGAAATCTAAATTGAAATCTAAATGTAAAAATACAGCAGCCCATATTTACCCTGCACAGAAACAATATAACCCACCCAAATCTAACTCTCTCTGCAAATGTTATATTTGCCACACCTGCAGAGCTCATGGGCCCTCATTCTGAGTTGATCGCTCGCTAGCTACTTTTAGCACCCGTGCAAAGGCATAGTCGCTGCCCACGGGGGAGTGTATTTTCGCTTTGCAAGTGTGCGAACGGCTTTGCAGCCGAGCTCTGCAAAAACATTTTGTGCAGTTACTGAGTAGCTCTGGACTTACTCAGCCTTTGCGATCACTTCAGTCTTTTTGGTGCCGGAATTGACATCAGATACCCGCCCTGCAAACACTTGGACACGCCTGCGTTTTTCCAAACACTTCCAGAAAACGGTCAGTTGCCACCCACAAACGCCTTCTTCCTGTCAATCTCCTTGTGATCACCTGTGCGAATGGATTCTTCATTAAATCCATTGCACAGCAACGATCCACTTTATACCCGTACGACGCGCCTGCGCATTGTGGTGCATGCGCATGCGCAGTTTTGCGGAGTTTTGAGCTGATCGCTGTGCAACGAAAAATGGCAGCGAGCCATCAACTCAGAATGACCCCCATGGTTTTGCCCAACTTCTAACAAATTTGCTGCTGCGATCAACTCTGAATTACCCCCTAAAAGCCTGGTGCTGGTTATGCTTTTTTCTTTCTGTTTTTTAATACTGTTTTTAATACTGTTTTTACATTGTTGCACACACATAGAAGCCTGTACGGATCACACTGATCAGTTCAGGCATCTGCAAACACACTTCAGACACAAGCACGACTGAACAGTTACTGTACACTTTTAAACATGATTAAAAATGATTGCATACACCATCAGAAAACATCATTCTCACTATGGATTATTACTGAGGCTATAATAGGGATTTTCCCAAAACTGTTACTGCTAAAAATCTCATGTGAAGAGCCACACAGAAAGTGTAAAAGATGTCCACCGAGGCGATCGCAAATCTGAGGAACTACAATCGATACGCAAAAACCAGCCTCCTGCCCCATCTTTCCAGCAACCTGCCCTGTGTCACTCTACCCTCTTACAGATTCCTGCTGTGTCACTCCAGCCTGTTTATCAATTTGACTCATGCATATTATGCCTCCCAACATTGGGACTCTGGAAAGAGGAACTTGCCTTGCGCGCCTGAAAAGGGGGTGTGGCTTAAAGAAATTAGCATGACTTCGTGGGCATGCCGCGATCACGAGCCACGCCTCAAATTTTCATAGCTGTGGGGGCATGGCCAGTGCTTTGTGAGCTGCTGGCATGCCCCCATTCCCTCTGCCTCATGTGAATAAACGCTGTGCGCATGCGCACATCATCTATTCACCGCTGCTCTGCTAAGCAGGGCAGCAAGTGCAGGAGCCTCCCAACTGACCCCCCCACCACCACCACCACCACCACCACCATGGGACACTGCTGCCCGTGGGTGGGACAGCGGGACAGTCCCAAAAAACTGGACTGTCTCGTGCAAAATGGGACAGTTGGGAGGTATGGCATATGAGCAGGACATGCTGCAGGGTACACGGTGGGGCACATAGGAGATTTTACCAGTAAACCAGTAACAAATATAGGATCTCACTAAATTTAGCACATCTACGATCAGTTACTCTGACATGCGGGAGGATGGCCAGCACAGGGCTTGTCCACTCCGCATGTCAGGCCCTACCCCCACCCCCCGTACAGGTACAAAAGCATCGCACGGCTCCCTGCCAGCGCAGCTCCTGCTCGCTGGCAGGTCGCTACTCACCGCGCCCTTGGTCGCAGCGGCTGCATGTGACATCACGCAGCCATCGTGGCCCCCCCAGTCCGAACTCGCCTCTGTTGTCCGGACCACGCCCACCAAAGGCGTTCTAATGCCATTGGCACGCCCTCTCCCACCACGTAACCGCCTCTGCCTGTCAATCAGGAAGAGGTGGTCACAGCCCAGAGATGCTTTTAGCATCTCACTGGGCTCCAGGGGTGCGCGTGCGCACTCCACAAAAATATTCAGACTGCGATCGCTGCCGCTGCAGCGATCGAGTCTGAATTAGACCCTGTGTTCCCTCAAAATATATGTATGCACTGCCTGTAAAAGGACATTATGACAAGGCCCCTTGGAAGCTTCTCCTGTCCCATCAAATCTTCATGATGCTTCTCTACCTGCGCCTATTCTTTTCAGCAGCATGGCATAGAGCAAGAAGTTGGAATGAACCACAGATGCACAGAAGGTGTATATCAAGGGTCATGCCTTCATGGAGAGCTGCCAGGTCCTAGTGCCTGGTTGCTTTTAGCCACCAAAGGCAGCACTGATGGGGTGATTGAGGCTGTACTGCAGGCCGCATTGCCCAGGGAAGTAGTCCTGCCAGCACGCCCCTTGAGCTGCTGGGACACAATGGGGCAGATGTACTAAGGCTTGGAGAGTGATAAAATGGAGAGAGAAAAACTACCAGCCAGTCAGCTCCCAACTGTCATTTTTCAAACGTAGCCTGTAACATGACAGTTAGGAGCTGATTGGCTGGTACTTTCTCTCACTTCACTTTATCACTCTCCATGGCTTAATATATCTCCCACAGTGTTGGAATCATATCGTTATGCTAATTACAATCAGACTGATTGCAATGAGCAACTCTTATGACTAAGCTTTTTTTGCCAAGTTTAATTGTAATTAACATCCAGTATGACGGGTAGCATCATCTGAATGATACTACTGTCATATGCTAATTGTAAGATGGTAAGCTATTATACACCCAGCTCACTGCAATTAGCATACAAATAGAAATATCATGCTAATTATTCACATACACATTACATGCTCACTGTTCACTGGTCACCGTAAGTTATTATTGTATCCATTTTGACTGTCTACATTTTGGTTGTCGACCTTATGATTTGTCTATATTTTAACTGGCTATGATTTTGTCTACCGACATTTATTTTTTCAATACTGACATTTTGGCTGTCGACCGTATGACCCGGTCTGCCCTATGTCCATGTTGACCTTTTGGTCGTCAACATTGTGGCCATGTTGACATTACAGTATGACAGCTGACATTTTGATTGTTTAAGCTTTAACTTTCTACATTTTTCTATTTTTTCATCACATTTTTTCTGGTATTTGTACAATTTTCTTAAAATTGCTGCTAAAACTTTTACAGTTCATGAATGCTCTTTACCATAGTCCATACTTCACATATTTCTATAGTGTGAGGGGTATATTTATTAAGGTGAGGGTTTATAGATGTGGAGATGTTGCCCATAGCAACCAATCATATTCCTGCTATTATCTTCTAGAAGGTGCTAGATACATGATAAGGAGATTCTGATTGCTTGCTATGCGCAACATCTCCACTTCTATAAACCTGCACTTTTATAAATATTAGGTGGGTACACACTGGAATATGTATCTGCCGATCAATTGATCGGCAGATATATCTATGGACGGATCGGGCAGTGTGTTGAGCATACACACTGGCCGATCCGTCTGGGACTGACGTCATGAACTGGGCGGATGTGTACACACGCCCGCCAAGTTCAGCTGTTAATCACCGCCGGCCGCAGCAGCATGTGTACGGGCGGTCGGCCGCCCACCCGTACACACACAGCGGCGCGCCAATATGTCGGTAGATATATTGGCCGTCAGCTTTGCTGCGGGGCAGACGAGATACGTCTGTGAACGACGGAGTTCACAGACATATCGGCCGTACACACTGGCCGACGGACCCGCGATATATCGGCCGTGCAAGAGAATGGCCGATATATCGGCCAGTGTGTACCCACCTTTAGAGTCCTCTTGGTTAAATATCTTCATGCTCCAGTCTCAGAGTTTTCTAGTGTTATGAATATCAAAGTATAAATCCAATTTACAAAGCACTTAGGGGCAAATGTACTAAATCTTGGAGAGTGATAAAGTGGAGAAAGATAATATCAGCCAATCAGTTCCTAACTGCCATGTTACAGGCTGTGTTTAAAAAAGGAAAGATAGGACCTGATTGGTTGATAGTTTATCTCTCTCCAAGGCTCAGTCCATCTGCTCCTTAGTCAGGTGGCAATATGCAGTGAACAACCTTTTATTTCTGGAAAAAATTATACTTGATTGGTGGGCGCTAACAACATGTATCTAAACATTGATTGTTTTATGTGCCTGATTTTATGGGATTTCATTGTGAGTGTGCATACTGTACTTTTGAATGTATTACATTCATTGGAGATTATTCACTAGATCATTCCTTTTTATTTGCATGTTGTGTCTGTTTGACGGAGCAATCAGGGAAAATAGGACATCGGACTGAGGGTAGGAGAGGGGCAAGAGATGCGCATACTGCTCTCTCCTCTCCCTGACACAGTGACACTGCAAAGCCAGCCCCAGGCAGCAGCAGCAATGGTGAGTTGCACTGCTGGGGGCATATGTGTATGTGGCACTATTGGAAGGCATATGTGTATCTAATACAGTGGGGGCATATCTGGCACTGTGGAGGCATATGTGTATCTGGCACTGTGGGAGCATATGTGTGTCTGGCACTACACTACTGGGGGCATATGTGTATCTGGCACTCTGGGGGCATATGTGTGGCACAGTGGGGGCATATCTGGCACCGAGGGGCATATGTGTATCTGGCACTGTGGTGGCCTATGTGTATATTGCACTGTGGTGTCATATTTGTATCTGGCACAGTGGGGGCATATGTGTATATAGCACTGTGGGGGCACATCTGGCACCATGGGTGCATATGTATATTTGGCATTGTGGGAGCATATTTGTATCTGGCACAGTGGGGGCATTTCTGGCACTGTGGGCGAATATGTGTATCTGGCACTGCACTACTGGATGCATATGTGTACCTGCCACTATTGGGGGCACATGTGTATCATGCCCCCCCCCCCCCCACACACACACACATATGTGTATCACGCCCCCATTTTAATTCGCCATGCCCCATGTGGCCACACTCATCCAGTACCACTAAGAATTGTTTTCTACTTGCACCATTGTAAATATGTGAATGGTAATCACTGTTTATATTCTCTCCCCCTCCCTGTTTCTCATTTGTCTTTTAACTGTGAGGGATTGCTTGTTAGATTCCTTTTGTAAGCATCACTAATCAAGCATCTTTTTTTTCTATTTTGCATTGTTTCAAGTAGAATGTTACACTTACAGTATGATCTTGATTCTGAAGGCTACTATATCACAAGTGTAGGTTGTTTTATCATTTCTAATTTTTTATTTATAATTTGTATCTGAATGTGTTGCTCATCTGTTTTGCAGTTTCGGTTACCATGGGTAGTTGCAATCAGCAGACAGTTTAACAACAATAGGTTTATAGCAAGCATAAGTCAGACACTGGTTAAACAGAACAAAGGACATTATTCATAAAGGATTGTAAAATTTGCGATTTGCAATCCAGCCGATTATCAAATGACAGCGCATTTGCATTGTGCACACGTGCACTAAAATAGCAACAGAAATTGCGTACAGATCGTGATCACAATGCAGCCACTGTTTGACTGACAGGAAGACAGTATTTCTGGGCGGAAACCTGCCATTTTCTAGGTGTGTCTGAAAAAACGCAGGCATGCCAAGGCATTTTTAAGGCGGGCCTCTGACATCAGCAATGAGCACTTCCAGCCTCTTGTGTCGCAAGAATTGTGAACGACCTTGCCTGGCGCAGATAGGAAAAAACTTTGATGTAATTGCGTATGGTTTTGCTGTAGGTCCGCATATTGCGATGCATTCGCAGTTTCTGCAATGGGCGTTTTTTTGCTATTTCTGGGAGGCAACTATTTGATCGAAGTAACTGGTTTTTAGCAGAAATCGCAATCCTTACTGAACACGGTCCAAAGTTTGTATATACTGTAGCAAGCAGTATTTGGTACACAGTGGGGGTGAAAAGAGGTAGGCAGAGGAACTAAACAGAACATGGGCCCTCATTCCGAGTTGTTCGCTCGATGCTATTTTTAGCAGAATTGCTAATAGGTTAAAATCCGGCAGTTCTGCGCATGCGTATGCACTGCAGGGTGCACGTGCTAAGTATTTTTACACAAAACTATGCTATTTTACTCATGGGTGAACAAAGCTTTTCAATCGCTCTTCTGATCGTAGTGTGATTGACAGGAAGTAGGTGTTTCTGGGTGGTAACTGGCCGTTTTCAGGGAGTGTGCTAAAAAACGCAGGCGTGCCAGGTAAAAACGCAGGAATGGCTGGAGAAACGAAGGAGTGGCTGGCCGGACGCAGGGCGTTTTTGTGACGTCAAACCAGGAACTAAACGAACTGAGGTGATCGCAATCTAGGAGTAGGTCTAGAGCTACTCAGAAACTGCAAGGAAATACTTAATAGCAGAATTGCTAATCTTTCGTTAGCAATTCTGCTATGCTAAGATACACTCCAAGGGGGCGGTGGCTTTGCGTTTGCATTTCTGCTAAAAGTAGCTAGCGAGAGAACAACTCGGAATGACCACCATTGTCACTAACAGAGAGTTTGCACAGTATGTTCAGCACAGATATAGTATGTGCTACAATCTCCTAGCACTGTCTACTAGTCTCAATATAAGCACTATGGGGTGTGCTTCCACTCACCAGCAAGTTATGTGGTAACACCTGCTAGATAGAAGTGGAAACCATTTCAATTTGGAATGTTTTTTTTTTCTGTAGTAATAATTTGACCATTTTAAATCTCACTTAATGACAGCCAGATTCAGGAATTATTCCAATTATTTAGAGAATTAAAGGGCATTTAACATAAACTGTGAAGAGAGGTATTTAAATTTAAAGTCATTGTAATGAGTATCAGTTTAAATTTGCAGTCAACTGGAAACATTTTTACTTCTTGTTTAACTTAAAAGAGAGGTACATAAAGCAGCTGTTTTACTATAAATATTCTTTTTGTGGGAGGTTTATTTACCTTTATTTATCTACACCATTTCTGTCTATACTAGGTGCTTCATCGCGCCCTACGGGCGCTCTTCACACCGTCGAAAGGGGCTACGCCCCCTTAACCCCTGCACGCCTTGCTGCGGTTCAATATTTGTATGAGTGGATAGAGGGGATAGAGAGACGCGGGCCGGTAGGGAGGGGATAGATAGAAGGGGGGCGGTAGGGAGGGGATAGAGAGACGCAGGGCGGCAGGGAGGGGATAGAGAGACGCAGGGCCGTAGGGAGGGGATAGAGAGACGCAGGGCGGTAGGGAGGGGATATATAGAGACGCGGGGCGGTAGGGAGGGGATAGAAAGACGCGGGGCGGTATGGAGGGGATAGAGAGACGCGGGTCGGCAGGGAGGGGATAGAGAGACGCGGGGCGGTAGGGAGGGGATAGAGAGACCCAGGGCGGCAGGAGGGGATACAGAGACACGGGGCGGTAGGGAGGTGATACAGAGACGCAGAGCGGTAGGGAGGGGATACTGAGACGTGGGCGGTAGGGAGGGGATACAGAGGCATAGGGAGGAGGGGATAGAGAGAGGCGGGGCGGTAGGGAGGGGATATAGAGACGCGGGGCGGTAGGGAGGGGATAGAGAGACGCGGGCGGCTGGGAGGGGATATAGAGACGCGGGGCGGTAGGGAGGGGATAGAGAGACGCGGGGTGGCTGGGAGGGGATATAGAGACGCGGGGCGGTAGGGAGGGGATAGAGAGACGTGGGGCAGTAGGGAGGGGATAGAGAGACGCGGGGCGGCTGGGAGGGGATATAGAGACGCGGGGCGGTAGGGAGGGGATAGAGAGACGCGAGGCGGTAGGGAGGGGATAGAGAGACGCGGGGCGGTATGGAGGGGATATAGAGACGCGGGGCAGTAGGGAGGGGATAGAGAGACGCGGGGCGGTAGGGAGGGGATAGAGAGACGCGGGGCGGTAGGGAGGGGATAGAGAGACGCGGTGTGGTAGGGTGGGGATATAGAGACGCGGGTCGGCAGGGAGGGTCCCCAGTGAGGAAGCTGATGAAGAGAGGGGGGAAAGTAGTGGAGGGGGAGGGCACCAGAAGAGGAGACTTGTATAAAGTGGCGAGCAGACATAGAAACAGTGGGTAGGATGGCCAGAGGGACTCACCGTTGGGGCTGTGGGCGGCTGCTGCAGGCTGGTAAACAGTACAGTGTCCAGAGGCGTCACTGGGTCAGCATTTCAGCATTACTGTTACACACATCTCTCCCCCCCCTGTGGCCGAAAGGGGGGCGTGGCCTGCTGTGAAAGGGGCGTGGCCTTGCGGGTCTGTTCTCTCTCGCTCCGGGGGTGTTTCCAGCTTGCCTGTAGATGCTGGCAGCCCCCGGAGACTGGAGAGTGTGTGCCGGCTGTGTGACAGGAGGAGAGTGCTGCAGGAGATGACGTCACTGCAGCACTCGCCTCCTGTCACAGCAGGAGAGCTGACAGCGGGATTTGTGCGGAGGAGGCGGCGGGTCTGTGTACACGGCGCAGGGAGGGCTATGAGAGCCTTCTCCTGCGCCACCCGTCCCTCCTAATGTGTATGCCGGGGGCGGCATCAGCCGTTGTTGTTGGGCCGGCGCCGCTGCCGGGGAATCAGAGCTGCTGATGGGTGGGGGGAGGGGAGAGAGAGAGATGGACAGGCAGCAGGAGCAGAGACTTGCTGACTCCGCCCACCGCTGTGACTCCACCCAGCGTTACGGGCACAGAGTCACAGATTTAGACAAATATATAGGAGATAGGTGTGAAAAAATAACTTTGTCCAACCCAAAAAGCAATATATTGTATATGACATATAGCCATTTAAATAATATCAAGTCTTGTTGCTTTTCTATTGTCACAAATTCATATTTTCTGGATTAAATGACCACACTAATGTAAATGTATTTAAACAAGTTTCTACTACATTTCCAATATGTAAACTATAGTAGCTTTCACATAGATTTACGGAATTTGGGATGTATGACATTCTGTCAGCAACTTAAATTTAATTGATGCTCTCTGACATGTTATATACTGTCATATGATGTAATCTACAGGAAATCTTCTGGATTTATTTGTCTCCTACTGGGAAGTGTAAGATAGAAAAAATACCTGTCTTAAGTAGACTTTGAACGTGTCGGGAAATCACCTACAGTTGCACTACCCTTTCATATCTATGCAGAAAATAACATAAAACAACTTCCTTAAAAACATCTTACAACATTATATTGTAGGATGAAGGACACAAGACAGATGATAAAGAGTACTCTGCCCATGACAACTGACATTCCAGATGTGGTAGAAAAGACAGTAGGTTCAAATGAGAGAGTTTAGGAGAGTAGTAGTAAATTTTCGTGGAGCAATTTATTAAGGTATGCAGCATGATGGGGTGGTAACTAGAGATGAGCGGGTTCGGTTCCTCGGAAACCGAACCCGCCCGAACTTCATGTTTTTTTACACGGGTCCGAGCGACTCGGATCTTCCTGCCTTGCTCGGTTAACCCGAGCGCGCCCGAACGTCATCATCCCGCTGTCGGATTCTCGCGAGGCTCGGATTCTATCGCGAGACTCGGAGTCTATATAAGGAGCCGCGCGTCGCCGCCATTTTCACACGTGCATTGAGATTCATAGGGAGAGGACGTGGCTGGCGTCCTCTCCGTTTATAGAGAAGAGAAGAAGAGAGTGAGACTAGAGTAGAGAGAGACACAGTAGTAATTTTGGGGAGCATTAGGAGGAGTACTACTACTTGCTGAAGTGATAGATAGATAGTGTGACTGTATAATGTATATCTGACTTGTGGGGGAGACACTGACAGTGGGGAGCAGTTAGAGTCTGAGAGCAGGACTCAGGAGTACATATAACGTACAGTGCACACTTTTGCTGCCAGAGTGCCACACTGCCATTGTGACCACACTGACCACCAGTATAATATATATTGTGATTGTCTGCTTAGGAGTACTACTTGCAAGTTGCTGATAGTGTGACCAGTGACCTGACCACCAGTTTAATAATCACCACCAGTTTAATATATATATATATATAATTGTATATAATATATATATAATATTGTATACCACCTACCCGTTTTTTTTTTGTTCTTTCTTCTTCTTTATACATACTACTATAGTAGCTTACTGTAGCAGTCTGCGGTGCTGCTGAGCTGACAGTGTCCAGCAGGTCCGTCATCAGTCATTACATAATAAATATATATACCTGTCCGGCTGCAGTACTAGTGATATTATATATATATATATATATTAATTTCATCTCATTATCATCCAGTCTATATTAGCAGCAGACACAGTACGGTAGTCCACGGCTGTAGCTACCTCTGTGTCGGCAGTCGCTTGTCCATCCATAATTGTATACCACCTACCCGTGTTTTTTTTTTTCTTTCTTCTTGATACATACTACTGTAGTAGCTTACTGTAGCAGTCTGCGGTGCTGCTGAGCTGACAGTGTCCAGCAGGTCCGTCATCAGTCATTACATAATAAATATATATACCTGTCCGGCTGCAGTACTAGTGATATTATATATATATATATATATTAATTTCATCTCATTATCATCCAGTCTATATTAGCAGCAGACACAGTACGGTAGTCCACGGCTGTAGCTACCTCTGTGTCGGCAGTCGCTGGTCCATCCATAATTGTATACCACCTACCCGTGTTTTTTTTTTTTCTTTCTTCTTGATACATACTACTATAGTAGCTTACTGTAGCAGACTGCGGTGCTGCTGAGCTGACAGTGTCCAGCAGGTCCGTCATCAGTCATTACATAATAAATATATATACCTGTCCGGCTGCAGTACTAGTGATATTATATATATATATATATATTAATTTCATCTCATTATCATCCAGTCTATATTAGCAGCAGACACAGTACGGTAGTCCACGGCTGTAGCTACCTCTGTGTCGGCAGTCGCTGGTCCATCCATAATTGTATACCACCTACCCGTGTTTTTTTTTTTTTTCTTTCTTCTTGATACATACTACTGTAGTAGCTTACTGTAGCAGTCTGCGGTGCTGCTGAGCTGACAGTGTCCAGCAGGTCCGTCATCAGTCATTACATAATAAATATATATACCTGTCCGGCTGCAGTACTAGTGATATTATATATATATATATATATATATATATTAATTTCATCTCATTATCATCCAGTCTATATTAGCAGCAGACACAGTACGGTAGTCCACGGCTGTAGCTACCTCTGTGTCGGCAGTCGCTGGTCCATCCATAATTGTATACCACCTACCCGTGTTTTTTTTTTTTCTTTCTTCTTGATACATACTACTATAGTAGCTTACTGTAGCAGACTGCGGTGCTGCTGAGCTGACAGTGTCCAGCAGGTCCGTCATCAGTCATTACATAATAAATATATATACCTGTCCGGCTGCAGTACTAGTGATATTATATATATATATATATTAATTTCATCTCATTATCATCCAGTCTATATTAGCAGCAGACACAGTACGGTAGTCCACGGCTGTAGCTACCTCTGTGTCGGCAGTCGCTGGTCCATCCATAATTGTATACCACCTACCCGTGTTTTTTTTTTTTTCTTTCTTCTTGATACATACTACTGTAGTAGCTTACTGTAGCAGTCTGCGGTGCTGCTGAGCTGACAGTGTCCAGCAGGTCCGTCATCAGTCATTACATAATAAATATATATACCTGTCCGGCTGCTGTACTAGTGATATTATATATATATATATATATATATATATATTAATTTCATCTCATTATCATCCAGTCTATATTAGCAGCAGACACAGTACGGTAGTCCACGGCTGTAGCTACCTCTGTGTCGGCAGTCGCTGGTCCATCCATAATTGTATACCACCTACCCGTGTTTTTTTTTTCTTTCTTCTTGATACATACTACTATAGTAGCTTACTGTAGCAGTCTGCGGTGCTGCTGAGCTGACAGTGTCCAGCAGGTCCGTCATCAGTCATTACATAATAAATATATATACCTGTCCGGCTGCAGTACTAGTGATATTATATATATATATATATATATATTAATTTCATCTCATTATCATCCAGTCTATATTAGCAGCAGACACAGTACGGTAGTCCACGGCTGTAGCTACCTCTGTGTCGGCAGTCACTGGTCCATCCATAATTGTATACCACCTACCCGTGTTTTTTTTTTTTTTCTTTCTTCTTGATACATACTACTATAGTAGCTTACTGTAGCAGTCTGCGGTGCTGCTGAGCTGACAGTGTCCAGCAGGTCCGTCATCAGTCATTACATAATAAATATATATACCTGTCCGGCTGCAGTACTAGTGATAATATATATATATATATATATATTAATTTCATCTCATTATCATCCAGTCTATATTAGCAGCAGACACAGTAGATCCTAGATGGGCCAGGTGTTTGTGTCGGCCACTAGGGTCGCTTAGCTTAGTCATCCAGCGACCTCGGTGCAAATTTTAGGACTAAAAATAATATTGTGAGGTGTAAGGTGTTCAGAATAGACTGAAAATGAGTGGAAATTATGGTTTTTGAGGTTAATAATACTTTGGGATTAAAATGACCCCCAAATTCTATGATTTAAGCTGTTTTTTAGTGTTTTTTGAAAAAAACACCCGAATCCAAAACACACCCGAATCCGACAAAAAAAATTCGGTGAGGTTTTGCCAAAACGCGGTCGAACCCAAAACACGGCCGCGGAACCGAACCCAAAACCAAAACACAAAACCCGAAAAATTTCAAGTGCACATCTCTAGTGGTAACAGGCATGAGCGAGTACAGACAAAGAGAAAGGAGAGGTCTTCAAGTTGCCGGCGGTCGGGGACCCAGCGACCAGCATACCGGCGCCGGAATCCCGACCGCCGGCATACTGACATCTTTTCTCCCTCTTGGGGGTCCACGACCCCCCTGGAGGGAGAATAGATAGCGTGGTGTGCGTGGCGCGCGCAGCATGGCGCGCGTAGCGTGCCACCGTGCCTGCAGTGTGGCGAGCGCGGCGAGCCCACAGGGGGCTCATTTGCGCTCGCTCAGTTGTCGGTATGCCGTCAGTCGGGATTCCGGCGCCGGTATGCTAGTCGCCGGGACCCCGACCACCGGCAAACCATGCTACACCCAGAGAAAGTAGGATAAAAGATAGGAAGATAGAGAGCGCATGTAGCAAAACTGAGACTTGAGTATTAAGTGTCCTGGGGCATGGAATTTGGGGTAGGCTTCAGGAAAGCCATCAGGACAGATATGTAGAGAAGGAGGTTGTTAATGCTTACAGGCTGGTTTAGGGTTTCATTGGAACAGGGCAAATGTCCACTTTGCTGGAAGAGATTATGGAAGATTATGGAGGCAGGAGCCAAGCAAATGGAGATTGTTGAACAGATATTGCTGTGTCTGATGGTTGAAGACTAAAGTGAGCCGCAGGTAGAATCTGATGTTTTACTGTTATGCCTTCACTATGATGTTTCTTTCACCAAATTCAGACAGCATTACCACCTCTACTTTTCAATAATCCCAGTCAGGTGTGATGATCTGAAGAATAATTTGTATTATACAATAGAGGAAGGCATAACAAACACCATTATGTAGCAGGCAGAGATGCATATGGACGTGTAATATAAAGGATGGTTAAGGTGGACATAGAATTTTTCCACTCTTTCCACAAATCCCTTTTCTGTGGAGACAGTGGGGCATCCCAGTCAGATGACTCATAGGTTACATCTCTGAGCAGGGCTTTACCTTAAATAGTGACAGGAGCTGTAAATCTTAAGGGATCAAACAAGCTGTTAATAGCAGACAAAACACCTCTGCGAGTGAAGGGCCTTTTTTCACTGATCACTTGGAAGGTAAAGGAGTCAGATTTCAAGTTCCATAAAAGTCCAAGGCTACATTGAGCTGGTGGAGAATCAGTTCCCAAATCCAAATCTCTTAAGTCACTGGTATGATTTTGAGAATGGGCGGCTTCCATCACTCCTTTGCTGTTGGAGGCTATTTTGTGAAGTCTGAGACTCTTGAGGAAGCAGATTGCTGTGTCATCTGTTGGTGTAGATTTTAAACAGTCATCCACATAGAAATCTTTTTCTGAGTTGTCGCACATCAGAGCCATACTCTAGTCCACCCTCCAGGTTTGAAAGTCTGAGACCGTAGATGACATCTGCAGGGAAAGGGCTGTTACCAAAGATGTGTACCTTCATGCTGTACTGTGCAATATCTTTAGAAGGGTCATTGTCTCTGAACCAAAGGAATCTTAGGAAATGTCTGTCTTTTTCTCTCATGAGGAAGCAATAGAACATTTGTTAAATGTCAACTGTGAAGGCAATAGAGTTCTTTCGTAAAAGTATAAGTACTCCAAGGAGTTTGTTGTTAAGATCTGATCATGTTAGAAGAACATAAGATGCTTTTGAACTTGGCACTGGAATCAAACACAACTCTGATCTGACCTGGTTTCTTTGAGGGTTATACTCCAATCATTGGCAGATACCAGCATTCTTCTGTGTCTTTAAGAATGTGAGATATCTCAGCGTGACCGTTCTCAAATATTTTGCCCATGAAAGAGAAGAAATTATCTTTCATCTCAGGTTTCCTGTGAAAGTTATGTTTATATGAAGAGAAGCACTTAAGTACTTGTTCTCTGTTGTTAGGTAGGCATCATCTGTGTGTCCTAATAGGTAGTGGTGCAGGCCAGCTGTTGGCATCATCTTTGACTAGTCCATCTTCCATTATTTCCAAGAATAGTTTGTCCTCTATGCACATTACCACCTGGTCCTCTTTTTTTGTACTTTGGAAGACTGTACCCCATAAGATCTTGGTAATTATTACAGATGTGGTTGTCACTAGGAGAGTCTGTTATAGTACAGTGTGGTAATTATTTTATGAGGACGTGGTTATGGCATAACTGGAAAAGGGAAGGTCATCCATTTTCTACAGTACAGGTAAGCATGCTGTTGACAGAAGCTGGTCTATGCACATCTCCAAGACATACTTCTCCTATTATGACCCATCCTAGGTCTAGTCATTGAGTATAAGGTGCAGTGTGTGAACCATTAATCTGATTTCTGGCTTTGTGGACTATAGGATATCTCTCCCAATGAGTAGAATTATCCAGTTCTGGTATCATATGTGCTATACGTTTCAAATGTGCATAATGAATAGCTGCGCCTGGTGTCGGAATTTCAGACTTATTATCTGGGATTTCATTGCATTCATTGATAGTTGGTAATGCGAGGCATGTCTTTCCATCTATGGACTTGACTTGATAGCCAGTAGCTTCTCTTCCTGTTTTCTCAAAACTCCCTGCACAAGTTCTTAAGGAGTAAGGAGTGCTGGAGCCTTTGATATTAAAGGTTTCAAAGAAGGTTGATCAGGCTAGAGACTTTTTACTTTGGTCATCTAGGATGGCATAAAGTTTGATAGCTTTCTATGGCTGGCCTTTGGTGTAGACTCTGACTAAGAAGATTTTGGAGCATGATCTGCTGATTATAGCAGCTTATCAGACTTCAGTACACTGTGAAGTATTCTTTGGTGTGACTTCAGTAGTGTCCCTTTTCTCTACACTGTGCTTCCCGCCATTCTTGGTGTCACCATAACTGTGTTGTAAAATGCATGGGGGAGGCCCAGGGTGTTGAACTATGTTGTGATCTGTGCTGTGACATTCTGTGCAGTTAGCACTAACGTTGGGGAGTGTGCAATATGGAAGCGAAGTCCCTGGGGAGGTGAGATGTGGAAGAGAAATCCTTGGGGCGGTAAGATATGGAAGAGAAGCACTTGTAGCAGATACCATTTACTCTTAAGAAGGCTTTGTGGTTCTCCAGGGACTTTTCTCTGAAGGCTCTGCATTTCTGGAGAGGATGCAGTTTGTGATACAGAGGACACAGAGGGTCTTTATCTCTGGAATCCTGGAAAGTAGAGCTGGTAGGCCTCTGGGAAGAATATGAATAATGCACATTCATCTTGTGAACTGTGACTGACGTTTTGCGGAAATTAGGTAGCATAGGGGCAACACCTGTTAGGGTAAAAGCAAAAGTAGGATCATTCCTGGTGTAAAGAATCCACAAAAATAGAGAATGGTGGAAATGGTAGCTTGTTCCATTGTTTATTTATGGAGCCATGGATGACTCATTGTTCCTGCAGATTATAATGTAGCTTTTGCACTATAGGGTTCAATGCCTTTGGCTGTGTCATGGAAAGCAAGTTCTGGTAAGTCTCCCTCACACTTGGCTACTTGAAGTTCCATTTGTAAGTCACTTCATTCTCTGAGTCTCTGATAGCCCTTGTTATGTAACCTAGAGAAATGATCAATTATTTTGAACAGTGCACTTTCAATGATCTCTGGTGAGCCATAGCACTCATTAAGTCTATCCCAGATCATTTTAAGGCGATTTTCAGGGTGGTTAATATTGATCACTCTTATCCTTCTAGCATATTCGGCAGATTCATTCCCAAGTCATTTAATTTAGTGGTCTACCTCTTCACTACACGAAAGGCCTAATTATTTGATTGCATTTTGGACTGAGGATTGGCAGGTTATGAAGCTCTCACGGTGATCATTGAACTTTGAAAGTCATTCTGTCACTAGCTCATGTCGAGCAAGAAACTTAGCAAAGTCTAATGTGCGCTGATTTTCTCTAGGAGATGCTATTGGTAAATTAACATGGTGGCTAAGTGGTGTGTTATCATACCTGCTAGGATTGAGTGGTTCCTGCCGGCTTGTATCATACCACTTTTGTGTGCAGCAGGCCGTGTCTTTGTCGCAGTTTGCAGTTTCAGACACCTGGCGTAAGGGAGAGTTGTCACTCGTGGGTTCACTATATCTAAAATAATCTTGCTAGCAAATGTGCAGTTTGTTGCTTACTTGTGGTGGGGTTGTGCAGTATATTTGGCTTGTATCGCTAATGGAGTCTGGTTGTATACCTTGTACTCGTGGGGGGATGCTGCCTATTTTGGAGATGTGATAGACATATCCTGATCCTGAAAAATTGGGGGGTTTTTATCTGCGCACCAAGTCCTCTCTGCTTCGGACAAGCTGCCGTACTAAATAGGTGACCACCTACGTACGTAAATCTATAGACAGGTAATTGTACTGCGCTCAGTCCTATGTTCATCTGTAGATGATGAAAGTTTATATATGGATAGTGTTCTGTGTAGTTGATAAGGGTAGTAGTAATAAACGATAACTGAAAAGGAGATTTTGTGTCTGTGTGTACCGTTTGCCTTGTGAGTTTAATGAACAACAGACCTGAAAGAAGAAATTAATAGGATTTTATTCTAATCATAAACTGACCTCCGTTATGGTGCGTTTTAGTACCAGAAAAAAATGAAAATGAAAACATAAAAATAAAAATAATAATAATAATAATAATAAATGATAAATATTAATGCAAATTTCTAAAATGAAAAAACAAAGATAAATCAAGAATAAAAAACAGGTCAAAAATAGAAAAAAATAGAAAGAAAAAAAAAACCAATAGTGCTTGAGCAAATGCTCACAGTCCGGAATGATGGGGTAGTGTGAATTTTCAAAAAAAGGTCTATTAAACGTTGGTATCCGAAGTTCAGATGCAGTTCATACAATTTGCGGCGTCCCGCATAAATTTTCTCAGAGCGCTCGAGGGAGTGCATGATATCAGGGTACGTGATAGTATATGAGGTTAGTGCAGTGCTGGATATTGTGAGCTGGCAAGGAGTGGATGAGTTAAAGCTCCGGGCTAGTTCGTCCACCTCTCCCCTGGTCCCGAGAGTCGCGCCCGTGTTCAGGCGTTCCCCTGGTACCTGATCGGTTCGAGGGACGAACAGTGCCTAGGGTTTGGGTGATCACGACCAGCGCTCTCCGGAGCGTCTGCTCGTGAAATCCCTCACCGCGTTCGGAGACTCACCTGCTGCCGCTTCCTGCCGTCCACCGTGTCTCTGCACTGGCTCCCGTCCTCCTTTACAGCGTCCTCCTGGTTGTTAGGTGACGTCCTGTTACTTTCGTTCTTCGGGGTCACGTGACCGGGATGTCCCGTCTTCCGCTCGTGGCTCTCTGTTAAATGTAGGTCCTGTTTAGCAGGGTGTATTAGTGGCCCCAACGCGTTTCAACCCCATAGGGGTCTTCCTCTGGGAGAAGTGTAGATAAGGGTTCAATTCCCTTGATCTTTTGAGTCCGTGCAAGGTCACGCCCCTCATCATGTGATATCTTTATGTTCCTCTCATTGGTCCTCTTTTCTGTCTATCTAAATAAGTGTGGAATCAGTTTGATTCGATTTTTTAAAAACTTTTTTAAGAATCAGTGGTGGTAATAGGGGATATTCTGATCCTGGCATCCAAGCTCTGCATCAAGTACATTAATTCCTTTTTGTATCAGGTTGTTCTGCAGTCTCTAAGAACTCTTCTTCAGCTATGGCAGCGGGATATAGATATAGGACCAGTGGTCAGGAGACTGCCGGCCACAATACCTACGCCTACATCCCGCCTCCTCGAAATCCCGACAGTCGGCATGCCGACTAACAGGGACTATCCCCAATTGTTGGTGTCCATGACACCCATAGAGTGGGCTCGCCATCGAGAAGACACCACTGCACCGGCTGGAGCCACTAGAGCTACTACTAACAAAGTGAAGTCATTGTACTGCAGGTACACACAGTTTTTTTGACATTCATGTTGATATTTCATAGTAACATAGTAACATAATGAGGTTGAAAAAAGACTAGTTGTCCATCGAGTTAACCCTTTTTTTTTCTTTCTTTTCTTCTTTTATGCTATACTATTCTCTATAACCATAGATTTACCCGTAATTACTCCAACGGAGTTCATTTTTAGTCTAGTTGACAACTCATTCTTCATTTTAGATGCTATACCCTTGGATAGATTTTTCAGTTAGAAATTGATCTAACCGTTTTTAAACTTACTGACTGAATCCTCCATTTCTACCTTCTCTGGTAAAGAATTCCAGATCCTTACTGTGAAGAACCCCCTCCTTCGCTTGGTATTAAATTTCCTCTCCTCTAACCTCAGAGGGTGTCCGTGTGTCCTGTGTAGAGATCTCTATATAAACAAATCTCCTGTTAGCTCCTTGTATTGTCCCTTTTTCTATCTATCTATCTATCTATCTATCTATCTATCTATCTATCTATCTATCTTTCTATCTATCTATATATATATATATATATATGGCAAAAAAAGGAGATTGACTCACTGATTGACTCATCACGAAATCTCTTAAACCACAAGGCCTACAATCTTCAAATTTGGCAGGTAGCTTCTCCTTAGGTCACAGGTGCCTGCTAAGAATCGGTTTTACAAATGTCACTGTCCATCCACAGTAATTGCCAAAAATGGATGTGTGTATGTATGTATGTATGTATGTATGTATGTATGTATGTATGTATGTGTATATGTATTTTCCAGCATAACTTCGGAATGCCTGCAGCAATTTACACCAAACTTGGTAAACATATGATTTACAATCTGGGAAAAAACACTGTGGGGGTAAGACTCCCCTAGCATCCCCAGGGGTGAGGCAGCAGCACAGACTATATTAGGACATGCATGATATGTCAGTGATGACAGGGCTGCATGTCACAGTGGTAGTCACATGATGTGATGAGGGGAATGGAGGTAGCAGGAAGCCACACACTGACAGTTATATAGTGGGAGGAGCAGGGTCCACAGCAGCACTCAGTATATCAGGAGATGCATAATATCTGACATATTATTCATCTTTTGATGTACACCTGATATACAGGACAGGGCTACATGTGACAGGGGTAATGACATGATGTGAGGAGGGAAATGAAGGTAGCACAAACCCGCACACTGAGAGTTATGTGGTGGAAGTAGCAGGGTCTCCCAGCAGCACAGAGTATATTAGGAGGTGCATAATGTGCTGCGCTATATAAGAAACTGTAAATAAATTGATAATTTCACAGGGGCACTGACATGATGTGAGGAGAGGAATGGAGGCAGCAGGAGTACACAGACTGAGAGTTGTATAGTGGGAACAGCAGAGTCCCTCGGGGGACCAAAAATGGGGCCGGCCACTACACAAAGTGGGTCAAGGAAGCAAGATATGCCTATATACTAGATCTCCAACCAACATAAATTAAAAAACAACTAAAATTCTAATTTACCATCCTCATCCCGTAGCTAAGCACAGGTATTCAGCTAGTATATTTATAAATATTAATAATGTCTTCTCTTAGATGCCTTTTTCAAGTGTAAACATATTTAGCCTGGTAAACCTTTCCTCATAATCCAGTGCCTCCCCTTAATCAATTTTGTGGCTCACCTCTGTACCCTTTCAAGCTTTAAGATATCTTTGTTATAGTGAGGTGCCCAGAATTGTACACAATATAGCAGGTGTGGACGTACTAATGATTTATACAGTGGTAGGATTACACTCTAATCTCTTGTCTCAATTCCCCGTTTTATCAGGGACGTGCAGTCAGGGGAGGCAGGGGAGGCAGTGCCTCCCCTGTCATTAAAGGGATTACAAGAATACAGAGAAGGTACTTATGACATGTTCTGTGTCATAAGTATCTTCTCATAGTAACCTAATCTTTTTTAGCATAAAAAAAAAGATTTCGGAGGCACCTTGAACGGTGCCTCTCGCTGCTAACTGTAAATGGCCGGAAGCAGGGGACGGGCAGGGGGCATGGCCATGCAGAGGGCTGGAAAAGCCCATTAAAAAAAGCATTGAAAGCGGCACCTATAGAGGTGCCTCAGTGCAGCAGGGACGTGCTTTCAGCCCATGAAAGCACGCCCCTGTCACAGTGATTGGCAGGGCCGGATTAACAATGGGGCGGGTGCAGGGCCGGATTACCGCAGCAGCCATCAGTGGACTTGCCTGCTGGGACGACGATTGACTCCGGCTGTCCTGTCCTGTGACCCCACTGCGTGGCAGCTGCCTCGTTCGGTGCTTGCTGCTGAATGGTAGGAGGATGGAGTGGGTGTTTCTCAAAGGAGGCGTGGCCACGGGTCCGTGATTAGGCCACGCCCCGACTTCTCCTGGTCGTTTGTATGTGTCCCTGCCTACTCCTGCTGTGTCTGGAAGGCTTAGTGACTGACTGGGGGAAACGGGGGAGAGTGGAAGGGCAGAGGAGAACAGGTATGTGTGTTGCTAAGTACAGGCAGGGTGTGTGGCTGGAGGGGACAGGGTGTGTGTCAGTGTATATTGGGACTGGGGAAACTGGCTGTGTATATGTGTAGGGCATTGAGGGGGGGGGGGGCTGGTGTGTGTGGTGATATGGGCATGTTGCTGGGGTGGGTTGCTCACTTGGAAGCTATGCTCAGGCGGGTGATCTTCACGTCTGTGGATGCTCGGTCCTTGTGCATTCGGCTGCACTATGTGCACTGAGAGGGGCTTTGTTGGCTGCGTTGTTGGCTGTGGGGGAGGGATGCGGGGAGGGTCGCTGCTCGTCCGGCTCAGGGGATCCCACCAGTGGCGGTTCTATGTGCGGGTGGGCGTCCCAGTCACCTCACCAGCGCCATCAGCACCCATCTGCTGCCCGCATCACAATGCTTCCTGCTGCCGGCCGGCCACCCCCAGTCCTGGCCACTTCCTCCTGACGGCCACCCCACCGTCCTCTTTTGCCCGATTCCTGCTGCCAGCCGCCCCCTGGCCACTTACCACTGCCGGTCGCCTCCTGCCATTACTCACTCATGCTCAGCTTCAAGCTGGGTGGAAGTATGAGAACATAGAGCCAAGGGACCACAGGCGCCGTATGTGAGTGACGGCTAGCTGGTGCAGTGTGTTTAATGGGCTACCTGGTGCAATGTGTATAATGGGCTACCTGGCGCAATGTGTATAATGGGCTACCTGGCGCAATGTGTATAATGGGCTACCTGGCGCAATGTGTATAAGGAGCTACCTGGCGCAATGTGTATAAGGGGCTACTGGGTGCAATGTGAATAGTGGGAAACCTGGTGAATTGTGTATAAGGGGCTACCTGTGTATAATAGGATCTACCTCATGCAGTGTGTATAATGGGCTACCTGATGCAATGTGTATAAGAGCTACCTAGTGCAATGTGCCCCTGGGGCAACTAGGTTGTGGGGAGCGCCCCCAGCAAATTTGATCCTGCGCTTTAGCTTACCTGCTACAGAAAGCAGACACTAGGGGGTATATTTACTAAAGGTTCTAAAAATGAAAAGTGGTGATGTTGCCCATAGCAACTAATCAGATTCTGTCTGTCATTTTCTAGGATGCAATAGAGAAACGATAGAGAGAACTTGATTTTTGTTGCTGTGGGTAACATCACCACTTTTAATTTTTAGAACCTTTAGTATATTTACACCTAGGACCCAGAGCGGTTTTGACTCAGGCAAGGAACAATGTGTGGCGGGCCCTGCGTGACACAACCCCTAGTCACAACCCCAGCTGTTGCTGGTCACATCCCTTGCAACGGTACACAATAGGCCCTTCATAGATTTCAGCTCCAGGCCCATGTGGTCCTTAATCTGGCACTGGTGATTATGCAGCAGCAGCACTGACAGTGACCTGCATGCGGCTGTCACTGTCAGTGCTGCTGTTACAGGGAGAGATGAGAGAGATAGTGCCAGCCAGTGTCTTCTGCAGTCAGTGTCAGTGCATGTAAGTGTTTAGTTTACACACACTGTCACACCACTGCTTTATTCTTGTTGTCCACTGTCCAGGTCTTTCAGTAACTTAATAGCGCCACAACCGTGGCGCTGCTAAGTTAATGAAAGGAAAAAACTGTGTTCCCTAATGCACACCGAGTGAAAAATATTAGTCAGATAATACGGAGATCTTAGTTGCGTATATCTGCAGATATAGGGTTAAGCCCCCAGGCCGATCGACAAGGCTTCTCCGTCACTGGGGGTCCCTAATACTAGGTATGGGTCCGGGGTGCAGGACCCCACGATGTCGGCACAGGTCGGCCACCCCAGGTCAGCACACAGGTGAGAATTATTAGGGGTTAATAAGAAGCACAGAAGTGCTATGTAAGTGGTGTGATTAAAATAATATATACAAAGTGATAGGGAAAATCATAAGTGTTAATAAAGTGTTAGGGTGTGCCGAGATGAAGCAGCCCAGCCATACCGACACAGGGGCCACCGCACCCCACACCCACCCCATAAATAATTACAAGTATGTCTGGGTTAAATTCCCAGTGTAAGGCCACATGGTAATGGCTCCTACAGCATCTGAGAGCCAGCTTACCTGGGGATACCCCTGGCTTCCCCTATGGCACTATGGAGTCAGCAATCCCTCCTAATGCTGACCCATCTATGCCTCTCTAAATACAATACACAAAATGGAAAGCTGCTCAATCAGATTGTAATGTCACTCAGGTGCTAAAAGGGAGGGGTAATTCTGTGTAGGAAAAAACTGTGTTCCCTAATGCACACCGAGTGAAAAATATTACTACATAATAGTCAGATAATACGGAGATCTTAGTTGCGTATATCTGCAGATATAGGGTTAAGCCCCCAGGCCGATCGACAAGGCTTCTCCGTCACTGGGGGTCCCTAATACTAGGTATGGGCCTGGGGTGCAGGACCCCACGATGTCGGCACAGGTCGGCCACCCCAGGTCAGCACACAGGTGAGAATTAATAGGGGTTAATAAGAAGCACATAAGTGCTATGTAAGTGGTGTGATTAAAATAATATATACAAAGTGATAGGGAAAATCATAAGTGTTAATAAAGTGTTAGGGTGTGCCGACCTGAAGCAGCCCAGCCATACCGACACAGGGGCCACCGCACCCCACACCCACCCCATAAATAATTACAAATATGTCTGGGTTAAATTCCCAGTGTAAGGCCACATGGTAATGGCTACTAATATTTTTCACTCGGTGTGCATTAGGAAACACAGTTTTTTCCTACACAGAATTACCCCTCCCTTTTAGCACCTGAGTGACATTACAATCTGATTGAGCAGCTTTCCATTTTGTGTAAGTTAATGAAAGCCCTGAACAACATTGAACAACAATTATACATTAATGTCCCCCCTCCACCCCTGCCTTCCCCACTCCAATTCCAACTTAGTTTTTTTTTATTCATTAAAATTCCCTACACAACACATACACAAATACACTTTGCGGCGCGGAACCCGGCGTTGGGCTGTAGAGGGCAGTGGCGGCGGGCGGCATGACTTGACTTGTGCGGCGGAGGCGGGCAGCGGGACTTATGCGGCGTTGGGAGTTATGCAGCGGTGGCGGGGCTTGTGCCATGGAGGTAGGCAGCGGGACTTCTGCGGCGGCGGGACTTCAGCGGCAGCGGGACTTCTGCTGCGGGACTCAGCGGGTATTTTGGCTGCAGGTCTGGATCATGGATCTAGTCCCTGCAGCCATTAGGGCACCATAGTTGAGGGCTTTGCCACTTTCAAAAATGGTGCTGAAGTGCAGAGCCATTTCTGAAATACAAGAGGGCCACCGCGAGCCAATCACGGCTCGCCGCGTCATCACCCCGCCCCCCGGCCAGTGCCTCACCAGCAACTGACCTCACCGCACGCCAATGCGTTTTATGCATGCTAATACTGTACATTATTTGCCTTTGTTGCTGCAGTTTGACGTTGGGTACTGTTAAGTTTATTATCAATGAGCACCCCCAAATCTTTTTCTAATACCCCTAAATTCTCCACATTTAATTTGTAGGTTATATGATTATTATTAGTCCCAAAGTGCATGACCTTACATTTTTCTATATTAAACCTCATTCTCTATTTAGCTGCCCAAACTTCCAGTTTAAATAAGTAATTTTGTAGGGAATCTGAATCTTTATCTGAGTTAATTACCCTGCATAGTTTAGTATCATCTGCAAAGATTGACACTGTGCTTTCCAGACCTATTCCTAGGTCATTAATAAATATATTAAACAGTAATGGCCCTAGTACTGACCCTTGCGGTATCTCACTGGATACCATGGCCCAGTTGAAGAACATCCCATTAACTACCACTCACTGTTCCCTGTTATCCAGCCAATTACTTATCCAAGTACAAATAGTGTTTCCTAGGCTGAGCTCTCTTAGTTTGACAGCCTCATGTGAGGCACTGTGTCGAAGGCTTTAGTAAAATCTAAATAGACCACAACAACTGCATTACCCCGGTCAAGATTATCGCTCACTTTCTCGTGATGAATGTTGACATGGTCAATGATTAAATGATGAATGTCGACAAAACAAACCCAGCCCCTGTATAAAGTAATTACAATAAGATTCAGTTTAGGGGGCGTGGCCTGGCACTGGAGGAGAGTAGTAGCAGCTTTCCTGAGCTCCTGCTTATTTATCATCATTCCTGCCCTCATGGCCTGCTCAGACCCGCTCCTCCACCGTATATAACTCCCTCAAGCCCCCTCTACTTCCCCCTGCTACAGTCTGACAAGAGCCATGGAATCAGGGAGCGCCGTGGAGGCTCCCGCGGATTGCGGCCTGGTCCCCACATTGAAGCCGGGGCCTCGACTTTGGCGCGGTCCCGCTGGACCTCCGGGCATACTGCGACCGCACCTCACGGACCATCTCTCCCCCATTAAGACACCCCTGAGTGACCCCACATTGCCTTCTCTCACCACACTGCTGCTTGCCGCCTGGAGCCATGCAGCGGTGTGGCCGGGTAGCGACGTGGAGGCGGCCTGGACGCGTACCCTGCAGCCAGAGCTGACCCACTGGCGCCGAGTAGCTGGGCTGCTGGGCGGGGCGGGATGGCGGGGAAAGTGCTCCCTTCACCCCCCATAAAGGAACTGCTCTACCTACCCTGCTGGAGCTCCATCTGAGATTGGGGTCCTGCCTCTGCCACTAGAAGGGGATCCTTCACCTTACATGCTGCCCAGACTGGCAGCCATATAGTCGCTATTACTCACTGCGGTGTGGGTGGGAGAGGAGACGCCGCTGCTCTGCACTATCTGGCCTGCTTGCTAAGAGGTGGGCGGCCATTAAATCTGCACTGCTGGCCCCTAGATTGTACCTACCTCTCCTGGATAGTCAGATCCATTTGCCCTGCACCCACTTGTCCTGAGGATGGGTCCCGGCTCCTGTTGCCCCTCCGCTGATCATTCTGGTGACCATCTTCCCCAACCCCTTCTGCATGGCTGTCTGCCTTGAGGATTCAGGAGTGGGAATACTGTAGCTTTGCACACACCGATTCACTACTGCCTTGGATCACATCTCTACTTCAAGTGTCATCTCTAGCCCCGGCTGGGGGACCTCCGCACCTCTCTCACTCACTGAGTGCCGTAACCAAGATGTGGTTACTTTGAATTTACGTGCCTAGTATGTGAGGCCCACTACACCCTTTACTACTCAGGCTCTCTGCGCTTTATGGTCACTCCTTTTCGTAAGGTGCCCGTGCATGGAAAAGTTCCTGATACCTTTGCCCATAATGTCCACAGCACTACTCAGCAATCTCGAGAGGACACTCCCTGTGGCAACTCATCTGATTCCGATCACTCGACTACACGCTCACTGTTTCAGCGCTCACACAAATCACGACCGCTTGTGAAACAACCTAAAATGAAACATAAGGACTTGCTAGCGGTCCTGGGGCTACTCCTTGATTAGAAATTGGTGGGCATCAAAGAAACCATAGAGTCCTCCTCGACCCTGCTCAATCAACATTACACCCGCCTTGATGAAGCGGAGCAAAGGATATCGACTCTGGAAGACAACTTGGAGGAAGCGCAACGTTCCCTACAAGCCAGGCAACTAGAGGTCTCTGACCTCTCAGGGAAGCTAGGTGACCTCGAAAATCGCAGTTGCGTAACAATCTGCGGGTCATAGGCATCCCAGAGTCGATAAGAGGCCCTGAGCTCCTAGATCTCCTCTCGACAAGCATTCCGGAACAACTATCCATGGATCTGAAAGGAGCCCCTCTCATCATCGAAAGAGCCCATAGGCTGAGGCCTGAACGCAAAAATTCCTCTGGGCACCCTCGCCCAGTCATAATGAGAATCCTGAATTATGCCGACAAGTCAAGACTTCTTGACCATTACCGCAAGACTGCCAGCCTCTCAGTCAACAGTGACTGTCTCCTCATCTTTCAGGACTTCTCTGCATTGGTGGCCGCGAAGCGCAGAGAGTTTGCCCCATCTGCAAACACCTATTTGATGCAAAGATCAAATTCTCCTTGCTCTACCCAGCTCAACTCAGAGTCTTTGAAGACAGCAGGCCGTGTTTTTTTGATGATCCCGAGGAGGCCCGACGGCATTTCCCTCTAACTAGCACTTGATCGATGTCTGACCTTAACAAGAAAAGGAGCGACCCGGCACTGGTCATATAGATAATACACATTTAATCAAGAAGTACCAAAAGTGGACAATTAGATTGGTAAATCCTAAATTCCGTGTCCAGCTTGGTGGTGCGCCCAGAGCTAGAAAAGACATATGTAAGGCAGGGGAGAAAAAAGAAAGCTCTTGTGTGGGCGCACTCTTATCTAATTGTAATCACTTATCGTGATTGTCCAATTAATCATACAAAGTACTGATAAAACATAATTTTATTAAGGTATTCATTAAGATCAATGTAATTGCCCGATCCAAGGTGAACTTCTTTACACACATAGGATTAAATTAGGAAAATGTAATAAAATGTTCTGGTCCTGCCTCAGAGAAATGAGATAAGAAAGGGTGTAGACACTGTAAAGTCATACGCCCATTTCTACCCGACCAGTACAGGCAATCTGTATTAATGAGACCTATTTGGTCAATTTGAGTAATAAGTCTGTCAACAATCAAAAGAAATTATTGTCATTGACAGGACAATATCAGATTTATGCTGTTAATTGCTCAACTGCACACGGTAAGCTCAGGCTGTATATATACTAGGAGAACTTGGTTGGTTTTTCAACCTAGGATATGCACTTTCCCAAAGAAAAAGTAGGTGAAATTTAAGTAACAAGTGGTGATACTGCTGTTGAAGTCACATACCACACATCATATGATATGATTGATGCTCTACAACACTGGGTATTCCCTGTGAGTCTCCTCCTCAGGTACTGACCCAGCCCAACACTGTTTCGCTTCCAAGATCGGACGAGATCGGGCATTAGCAGTGTGGTTTGATAGTAGAGAAGGTGGGTCAGACTCCAATGAGAGTGCACCTATATAAGGGAAAGGTGACTGTTTTAGTCACAAGAGTAAAGTGTGGATCTGCTTTTCATGTTAGGCAGGAAACATCAAATCCCACATTGGTGGTATTGTGTGCCTGGATCATAAATGAGAGTCCACGGAAGGAAAAGTAATGAAAGAGAGAACACAATTAATTCTTTGATTACTATGTTGCATGCAATAGTAAAGCAGCCATATATTGATTCAATTTAGACCGGGAGGTGCACACAAAATGATTCTGCTACAAAGTAGCAGCTGGACTTTAAATTCATATAATGTGCAGAATTGCTCTAAATGATGTTAGTACAGATTATGTATATGGTTAAATATTTCTGCATGCAAAAAGAATACACATGTACAGAGATTCGAAACACATAGAAATCACTGTAATCATATAAAATGACAATGTTGTGGGTTGTTAATACTGGTACATGAAGTTGAATCTTAGTGAAAAAATACACCAAGGAATATTACTGCATGCAAGCACAAAAAAAGGCTTGTACCGAAATTAGAAGCACAAAGAAATCACTGTAGTCATATAAAATGACGATAGTATGGATTACTAGTACTGGTACATCAAATTGAATCTTGATAAGAGTCTCAGTAAAAATACACTAAGAAATAACTATAGTCACGTGAAAAAATGACAAAGGCTGTAATTTGCTACTGCTGGTGTATGCAACTGAATCTTTTAGTGAAAAAATGCACTATTATGGACTGTGGCTAGAGTCAGAAAGACAATTGTAGCCACATAATGGAATACCTGACCTGAATATTTTCAGGGATAAGGTGCAGTTTTCTGATGCAGCGGCTGAGGCCAGTAAGCTGGATTTAACAATCTTGTACTGAGGCAAGGACCAGGGATCCAGTGTGACCGGATAGAAGGGACCCAAAGTAACGGGATTGGAAAACGCGTTTCACCCCATAGGGCTTGTTCACTTCCTAGCCCAGGAAGTGAACAAGCCCTATGGGGTGAAACGCGTTTTCCAATCCGGTTACTTTGGGTCCCTTCTATCCGGTCACACTGGATCCCTGGTCCTTGCCTCAGTACAAGATTGTTAAATCCAGCTTACTGGCCTCAGCCGCTGCATCAGAAAACTGCACCTTATCCCTGAAAATATTCAGGTCAGGTATTCCATTATGTGGCTACAATTGTCTTTCTGACTCTAGCCACAGTCCATAATAGTGCATTTTTTCACTAAAAGATTCAGTTGCATACACCAGCAGTAGCAATTTACAGCCTTTGTCATTTTTTCACGTGACTATAGTTATTTCTTAGTGTATTTTTACTGAGACTCTTACCAAGATTCAATTTGATGTACCAGTACTAGTAATCCATACTATCGTCATTTTATATGACTACAGTGATTTCTTTGTGCTTCTAATTTCGGTACAAGCCTTTTTTTGTGCTTGCATGCAGTAATATTCCTTGGTGTATTTTTTCACTAAGATTCAACTTCATGTACCAGTATTAACAACCCACAACATTGTCATTTTATATGATTACAGTGATTTCTATGTGTTTCGAATCTCTGTACATGTGTATTCTTTTTGCATGCAGAAATATTTAACCATATACATAATCTGTACTAACATCATTTAGAGCAATTCTGCACATTATATGAATTTAAAGTCCAGCTGCTACTTTGTAGCAGAATCATTTTGTGTGCACCTCCCGGTCTAAATTGAATCAATATATGGCTGCTTTACTATTGCATGCAACATAGTAATCAAAGAATTAATTGTGTTCTCTCTTTCATTACTTTTCCTTCCGTGGACTCTCATTTATGATCCAGGGACACAATACCACCAATGTGGGATTTGATGTTTCCTGCCTAACATTAAAAGCAGATCCACACTTTACTCTTGTGACTAAAACAGTCACCTTTCCCTTATATAGGTGCACTCTCATTGGAGTCTGACCCACCTTCTCTACTATCAAACCACACTGCTAATGCCCGATCTCGTCCGATCTTGGAAGCGAAACAGTGTTGGGCTGGGTCAGTACCTGAGGAGGAGACTCACAGGGAATACCCAGTGTTGTAGAGCATCAATCATATCATATGATGTGTGGTATGTGACTTCAACAGCAGTATCACCACTTGTTACTTAAGTTTCACCTACTTTTTCTTTGGGAAAGTGCATATCCTAGGTTGAAGAACCAACCAAGTTCTCCTAGTATATATACAGCCTGAGCTTACCGTGTGCAGTTGAGCAATTAACAGCATAAATCTGATATTGTCCTGTCAATGACAATAATTTCTTTTGATTGTTGACAGACTTATTACTCAAATTGACCAAATAGGTCTCATTAATACAGATTGCCTGTACTGGTCGGGTAGAAATGGGCGTATGACTTTACAGTGTCTACACCCTTTCTTATCTCATTTCTCTGAGGCAGGACCAGAACATTTTATTACATTTTCCTAATTTAATCCTATGTGTGTAAAGAAGTTCACCTTGGATCGGGCAATTTCATTGATCTTAATGAATACCTTAATAAAATTATGTTTTATCAGTACTTTGTATGATTAATTGGACAATCACGATAAGTGATTACAATTAGATAAGAGTGCGCCCACACAAGAGCTTTCTTTTCTCTCCCCTGCCTTACGATGTCTGACCTTGCCAGCTGGTGACTCTATGCCATCCGAGCCTACGCTCGGGTCTCACATACAAATTGCCCAGAGTGTGACTATTGCACACTCTCTATTTATTTTTTCTCTTTCTTGTGTTTTTTTTATGTTCTTGTTACTGTTTATGTGTTTTGTTAGCTGTGTTTGCCTAGGCCGAGACCCCTTCCCTCCATTGGGGGAGCGCCCCCCCCCGCCCCCTGCGCTCGCTGGGACGGGATGGGACCCTATCTTATCCTTTACATTTTGTCGCAAATGTTTTTCCCAGTAGGGGAGGATTGATATGTCTTCTGACGCCCACCCTCTATCTCATGTAGATGGTGACCCAAATACTACGTCACTCCGTGTTATCTACTTGAATGTGGATGGTCTTAATCACCTGGTAAAAAGGAAAAAGGTGATATCTCACCAGAAACGCATGTCTCCCCATATTGTTTTTCTCCAAGAGACGCATTGGTTAGACGACCTTAGACAAACCTTAAGTGGCCCTTGGATCGGAGAATGTATCTCATCTCCGTATCATTCTAAATTTAGGGGGGTAGCGGTACTACTCCACGCCAATCTTCAATATTCTGTACTCAGAAAACTCTGTGACCCTGAGGGTAGATTTCTACTATTGGACATAAATATTAATAACACTATTTATACCCTTCTTAATCTTTATGCACCTAATGTTTCACCTGACTCCTTTTTTGCAGATCTTTTAACGATTCTCTTTAACTGGGGTAGTCAAAATGTGGTTGTCGGTGGGGATTTCAACTTGGTAGTCGACCCATCCATGGACAGATCCGGGGTAAGTACCACCACTCACACATCCTCTGCTCAGCTGCTTTCCTCCTTCTGCACTCAACTAGACCTTTTAGATCCCTGGCGTATACTTCATCCCACCCTGAAAGATTTCTCTTTCTATTCCCACCATCACTCCTCTCATTCTCGAATAGATTACATTTTTACTGTCACTGACCTCCTCCCCAAGGTTTTTCACACCTCCATTGAGAATATTATTATATCCGACCATGTCCCGGTTTCTCTCCACATCCGATTAACTCTGCCTCCCCGTAGTATCCCTAGGTGGCGTTTCCCTGCATATTTACGCCACTCCACTGACTATCTTCTCCATCTTAAACAGTCCTGGCTCAATTACATTTGGATAATAGTGATCAGAACCTAGACTCGACAATATTTTGGTGCGCGGCTAAGGCCGTCCTTCGAGGCCACATAATACACTCATTCTAAACGGAAGAAGTTTTCTTCCCAATTACAGACCTTAAGTGCCACACTCACCTCCGCGTAAAGGCGATATACCCAACATGACACCCCCGCACATAAAGAAGCTTACCTTTCTGCCAAACTTATTTATGATACATTCCTCACGGAACGAGCCCAATTGTCCTACGACTACCAATGAAACAGATTTCACAAAGGGGGCAATAAGTCGGGTAAACTGCTGGCCAATCTAATCAAGGGCCCTAAATCCCGCACATGGGTAAATGCAATCAATAGCTCGGGTACACTGACTACTGACCCCGAAATTATATGCACCGAATTTTGGAGCTTTTATCAATCTCTGTACGCCAAGGGCCCTGATGACCTAGAGGCCAATCACTCCTTTCTGGAGGCGGCTGCCCTCCTGGTCTTGACCCAAGAGGAGAGGGACTCTCTAGAATGTCCGGTCACGGTTGAGGAGGTTGTTGAAGTCATTAAGACTTTACCAAATAATAAAAGACCTGGTCCTGATGGCTTTGGCATGGAGTTTTATAAGATGCTTTGAGATGAACTAGCTCCCACTCTTACGTCTCTTTATAACCAAATTCTCACCTCCAAGACCACGCCACTTAGATTTAACGAAGCAACTATAATAATTCTGGCAAAACCTGGCAAAGATCCTTCCCTGCCCAGCTCTTACAGACCGATTTCCCTTCTCAATCAGGATTTCAAAATTCTCATGAAATTGATGGCCAACAAATTACAGCCCTGCCTTTCCCATGATGTATTGCCCGCGCAGATGGGCTTTATTAAAAATAGACAATCTGTACAGGGTACCAGAACCGCCTTGGCGGCCATCACTTACTCGCGCACTCACAATATCACGGATAACATCCTGATAAAGCTTGATGCAGAAAAGGCTTTTGACAAGATTGCCTGGCCTCACCTAACTAGAGTTTTGATTCATCAGCAATTTGGTGAGAACTTCCGCGGCCTTGTCAATTCCCTTTATGATAGTCCCTCTGCGCAGGTGTTAGTCAATAATGTCCCCATATCTCCCTTTATTCTTGAAAGAGGAACTAGACAGGGCTGCCCTCTTTCCCCCCTTCTCTTCAATTTGTCTCTAGAACCTTTTTTAAGATATATCCTCAATTTATCTGCCTTCCAGGGTATTAGGATAGGCAACGGGGAGGTGAAACTGATGACATTTGCGGATGATTTACCTCTAACCCGAGACAATCTATTCCGGCATTACAGAACATTATTGAATGTTTCTCCTCCTTTGCCGGTTTTTCCATCAACTATGACAAATCAGAGGCTCTGGCCATGTCTGCTCAGGTCACCATGGGTTGGGACACTCCTTTTTCATTTCGCTGGGCCCCCACCCATATCAAATATCTTGGGGTCCTCCTCCCCTCCGACCCTACTCGTCTTTACTCTGACAACATACGCCCTATCCTCGCTAAAATCCAGACTGAACTAGCACTCTGGCAAAAACTGTCCCTCAATTTAATGGGGTGCTGCAACCTTGTCAAGATAGCTAGTTTCCCCAAGTTGCTCTATGTCCTCCAGATGGTTCCAGTCATGCTCTCAAAATCTGACTTATCCTCCCTTAATTCATCTATTTCTAAATTTATCTGGGGGCGATAAACGACCCAGAATAAGCTTCTTCAAATTGTCCCAGATGGTACAGAATGGGGGAATGAATCTGCCAGACATAGAGCAATACAATAGAGCATGCCTTCTTCGCTTTGCTATGGACTGGCTTAGAGGCACATCAGTCTCTACTGACTCGCTGATTGACTCCCAACTTTGTGCGCCCCTGTCCCTCAGTTTTCTTCTACACGCAAGTAGATCTGAATTATCGCCCCCTCACCTTGACAACTTACTCTTAACCTCTACCATTATGGCATGGCGGTTGTCTAGAAAATCTCTAAAGCTACAATGCACTTACTCTTTATTTCTCCCTCTGATTGGTAACCTGCAATTTCAGAGGGGTCAGGCCTCCTTTCCTTTCACTGATTGGCGCACGGCTGGGATCACACAAGTTGGTGACCTTCTTGACACTAGAAAAAAGATACTTTCTTTTGCTGAGGTATTAACCAAATGTAACATTAATCCCCACCATATATTCTACTTTTTTCAGGCCTCACACTATGTACAATTGGTCCTCTCCCATCTCCATCCGTCAGATTTTATTAACTCCCTAGATACGCTCCTGTGTTCTGGGACATATTCCATTTCGACTATCTATGCCCGTATACGCACACAACATATACCCACTACTGATCTCGCTCAAGTTCAGAAATGGTCCTCCCAAATTCCCTCAATGTCTCCCGATGCCATAATGGATAGTTTTACTGCCTCTTTAAAACTTATTCTGGCTAGCTTATACCAAGAAATGTCCTATAAAATTCTACATAGAGCCTATATTTCTCCAAAGAGGAACTCCTTGATGGGTTTATCTGACTCGGCGAACTGCAAAAAGTGCTCTGCACCATTAGCTGATCTTATGCATTGCTTTTGGCATTGCCCTTTCATTCAAACTTTCTGGGCTGAGTTGAGGGACTATGGTATGTCCGAGTTGGGTTTACACTTTCGATGTACTGCCTCTTGGGCTCTCTTTGGACATGTCCTTGATCAACCCGATCTTCCTTCTCAGGACACGAAACTAGTAGTAATTCTTTCAGCAGTAGGCAGGAAAGCCATACTTCAGCAGTGGATTTCTGATGCCCCCACGCTGCCATTGGCGACCTCCAGGCTACTTTTTCTATTCACGATGGACTGGCTAGAAACATCTCTCAATAAGGAAATACTCACCCCTGCGCTGTTTCAATGCTGGGGACGGTTTATTCACAGGTTGCCCAATTTAACAAAACTAGCCATTCAGCAGAGTTTTTGTTGCACCACATGGTATGGCCAACAACTCCTGGCTGATAATCCTCCAGTTTCTTTCTCTCCCATAACCGCCTAATCCCTCTCACCTCCTCACTTCTCCTCCTTTCCTCTCCTCCTTATCGCACTAATCTCCGAAGCTCGCCTTAGCTTTCTCTATTTCTTTTCTATGGCTCTCCGTCAACTATATACTCTCTCTGGCTCTGATGATGTCTCCATGGATGGATGGGTCAGCGGTCCCCTAGCCTGGGCAGGTACTACTTTACTCTTTATATTAGTTTATTGTTTTTGGTTTCTGTGTTCCCCGAAGGGATGAACACATTAGTATGTTGTACTGTTTATATTTTTGTTTTATGTTTATACCAGATTTACGATCGATATTTTTGCAGTAAAGCTGTTATATGACCTATGTAATTCTGTTGTTTATAATTTTGATGTCTTATATTAGAAAATGGAAAACATGGGGTCCTACTCTAGGCCCCACTACGCTTATGATTAGTTACTATATGATTCTATATATTCTGTATAATGGTCATGTCCTATGCTTTTTCCTGCTGTTAATTATTGTATTTTGTGAACCTCAATAAAATATATATTGAAAAAAAAAGATTCAGTTTAATTTTAGATCTAATACCAATATTGAATTACAGCTTTATAGTTTTTTTGCCTGCATAGCTTCAAACGGGTACACCTGTACAACAAAAATATACCACTCCACCCCTTAACCTTGTAACCACCTAGATTACCTCACCCTCTTACATCCGCCAACTCTCCTACTGCTGCTGATTCCTGTCTCAGCTTCATTTTGGTTCTCTCCTCATTACCTACTTCTCTTACATACCAGCTACACTCTACACCCACCTCATTGGGCTATCTGCCCTCGGACTTCACTCCTTCATTGTTTTTGCACCTCTATCAGTGTCTCTAAAGGTTTTAGTTGTGACAACACTAATGGTTACAGGTTTCATCTTATGCTGTATATTAGCTGTGTTGAGAGTTATAATTTGTTTTCTGCATTGTACTGTTTACTGTGTTGTACTGTTCTACCTTGTACTGTCTTATTGCTTCTTCTCTGTACAGCGCTGTGGACCACTTGTGGCACCCTATAACAATTATTATTATTATTATTATTATTAATAATAATAATAATAATAATAATAATTCTGTAGCAGTAAATGTGGTTATTCCTCCCCTGGCACTAACACTATTACATGAAAATCACTACTCAGTGTGTTACAGTTTTAGAGTTCCCTTTCAGTGTGGGCTCCAAGGATGATACACAATAAAGCTGACATTTGTTTTCAAATGTATTTTTTGCAGTAACAAATTGTGCTTTTGTTTTTTAAATTAAAACATTCCAATAGACCATAAGTCACGGTCATAGTCTACAACAACATTCAAGAGAGGTAAAAATAGACTTATGTAAAGTCATTAGAATGAGTGTCAGATGTATTTTTAGTCATTTGGAAAAATCTTTGTTCCATGTTTTACTATAGATCACAAAACACAAACACACAGAAAGGTGACTTATTAATTCATTGGTTCATGCTGTAATGTTCAAGGGCATGAGAATAAAATATCAGTGGTCCTTGGCCAATGTGATGCTCCCTCAGCAGGCGTTCAGCTACCCATCCAGCCTAGCTAGTATAGCAGCGGAGACAGTCGCCTCCTCCATAAAAATTTTGAGGCCTAGCCATTGGTCACCGCGGAGTTGAAGCCCCTTTAATGTAGCTTGGTCACCGTGTACTGACTGTGTTGTTAATCAAACAGTGATCATCCTGCCTGCACTTCCTGTGCCTCGTCCAGGGGTGGCCTTGGCTGGGTGGCAGAGGAGCCAGAGGGGTAACTAGGGATGATAGCACCTAGGGTAAATTAAAAAAATGTTGCCCCTTGAAAACTGTTCTTTATAATTTCTTACATTGGTACTCCAATAAATACACACTAGAAAGGGAATAAGACAGGGATGAGTACCACATGTATGTACCATATGCCACTCAGACCTTCCACTTGCCACATTTATTATTTAATACCAGTTATTTATATAGCGCACACATGTTCCACAGCGCTGTACAGAGAATATTTGCCCTTTCACATCAGTCCCTGCCCCAGTGGAGCTTACAATCTATATTCCCTATCACATGCACACAAAGACACATTCAAGCTAGGGTTAATTTTTTTTTTGGAGGGGAGCCAATTAACGTACCAGTATATTTTTGGATTGTGGGTGGAAACTGGAGTACGCAGAGGAAACCCACGCATGCACATGGAGAATACACAAACTCTGCACGGTTAGGGCTATGATGGGAATCGAACACATGACCTCAGTGCTGTGAGGCAGTAATGCTAACCATTACACCTTCCGCACATGCCCCCAGATCCCACAAGTAACTTAAACTCATCTACATGATATCCTCATGTGTCTCCATACAGATGTGTCCCGCTGCAACTTCACTGTATATAGCAGCCATTGCGGCATGCAACGCACATATAACTCAATGGGAAGCAGGTGAATGCACCCACCAGCTCCCATTGCAGTGAATGCATAGCAGGAGCGTACATATGCACAGTCTCTGCTATGCCCCCGCTAGGGGACACATCTGCAAATCACATGCCATACAAGCCTCCTCACCAGCCACACAGACCTCCCAACAGGCCACTTACTTTACCAACTCGATGAACTTAGGCTTGCCCCAGGAGTAAGTGTCACATATGAGACACCTATGACAGCCCCGGACATGCTGATGTTTGTGGCCACATAGGCAAAGGGGGTTATTCAGAGTTGATTGCAGTTTTTGCTAAGTTAGCAAAACTGCGATCATACTACTGACATGCTGAGGGACGCACAGTGCAGGGCAAGGCCACTCAGCAAGTGTGCACTGCCCCGCAATGCGATCACAATTCAGTTGCGATCGCATCCCAAAAACCTCAATATGGGGTTCACCATGACATGCTTACGTTTGCTGCTCTCCCCAAACCCCCCCCCCCCCCCCCAATACCACGTCACTGCCCCCTGGACACCCGTCCCCTGTCAATCACGATGAGAACGCATCCTTCTGGGATCACATCATGACAGTGCGCGCATTGAGAGTGATCACAGCCATAGCAATCAGCTCTGAATAAGGCCCAGAATCTCCATGTCTGAGATGAGATGAGTTGATGCGCTATTGGAACATTGGTATTTCATATTTTATATTAACTTGAATAATCAAGCAATGTGGATATATATACAGTATATGGTATAAAGATGAGTGCCACGCCAATGTTTGTAGAAAAACACAATTGTGTTTATTAGGCTTAAAGCATAGCCAAAGATACAGTACCAGCAAAGATTTGAGCATACAGTAGCTTTACCCTTTATGATGTACTGATGATGGGCAAAGCTACTGTAGTGTCCTAAACGATGCTGATATATTAGGCTACGCTTAAAGCCTAATAAACACATTATTAAATTAACACAGGGTATTAAAGGTACCAGTGACGTGTGGTGAGGGCAGTGACTGGGGAGGCACTGGCCGATTCTCCCCCCCCCCACCCCCCCAAACAAAAAAAAACACACAGGGTTTCCCTTATTTAAGAAAAACCAGCACTAGGCTGAACCAGGCTTGGGGGAAGGGGGATAATGCCATAGCAGGGGAGACACTTAGTATGGGGTCCCCCTGTCATAGCATTAAACACCACCCTAAACCAGTCAGTACAGGGTTGGAATTCCTCAGAAAGTGGGGACCCCAAAAATTTAAATGGGGTCCCCCCTCCGGAGCAACAGCTATGCCCCGAACCCCTGGTCATGGTGGGTGCGGGTTTAATGATATGCTAATATTGTTCTTTACAGGTGGCCTACAGGTCCAAGCAAGCCTGCCCCAGCATGCCGGCACTTGGAGAATCACAAGTGCCAGCATGCCCGGACATTAAGGGCCCACTGGCACCCGTAGTCCGCCTGTAAAGAAAATATTAAAATAAAAACACAGCACCTAATGTTTAAGTAGTTTATTAAGCTGCACCTTCCCCAAGGCTTCCGGCGTCTTCTGTCTTTGGGAACTCTTGCCTGCTCCCTCCCCGCCACCGGACTGACTGCCGCTACCTCGCCGCTGGCTTATATAAGTCAGTTGAGGGGGTGGTGTGATGACATGCTGAGCCATGATTGGCTCACGGCGGCCATCCTGAATTTCAAAAATGACGCGGAAGCACCATTTTTGAAAAGGGAAGCCGGCTCTCCGGCTGCTGAACTCTGCAGAATGGCTGGCAGGAACTGGATCCTCTCGGAGCCAGGTCTGCCGCCAGTCACCCTTTCTCCGCCGGGTCCCACCGCCACGTCGTGCCGCCATGTCGTGCTGCCATGTCGTGCCGCCATATTTGTGCCCACTGGCCAGCGGATCCAATGGATCCGCTGGTCCAATCGTATCTGCGGGACTGACAGGGGCTTGCATTCATGTGAGCTGAATACACGCCTCTGTCATTGAGGCACCTGTACTGGTGCCGCTTCACTATGTTTTTTCAATGGACTTTTACAGCCCTTGGCTTGGCCCTACCCCCTGGATGCGCCCCGCTTCCCGAATTTTAGCGTTAGCAGCGGGAGGCACCTCTCCCGCTGCCTCCCACCCCAATATGCAGCCATATTCCCAGGGGGGAAATTATTAGAATAATAAAAGAAGATATTTATCACAGAATCTGTGTTATAAATATCTTCTTTGTATTATTTTAATCATTATGACAGGGGAGGCTCTGCCCTGAAAGGTACATATTATCTATAAAAAAAAAACTATTATTACTCCATGTATATTTTTGAGTGTATGAATTCACCTTATCAGATCACTGGACATCCTAAATTAAACCTACCATAAATGCTGCACTATAAAGGTTATTGAACCTCAATATGGATTGTGTTCTAGATTCTGAGTACAAGCCTGTGCAGCTTCAGTGGGTGATTTGACAGTAACTGGTTACATTGTAACCTGTATTCATCATTTGTGGTTACATACTGTAGTGATACAATTGTAGCACATTGCTTGAATTTCACTGAACTTATATTAATCACTGTTGGGAATTCATAAATGGCAACAGTGATACAATGTTAAGCCTTTATGTCCTGCTAGCGAAGATATTATATTGAACTAAGGGGGTTATTCAGGTTGGATTCCAGATTGTGCTAAAAAGCAGAATCTGCAATCCATTCTTTCGCATCGCATGGCAAGGCCACCCAGCGGCAGTGACCACAATTTAACTGCAGTTGCAGAAACTGTGGACGACCCCTACCTCCACAGCCAAGCTGCGAAGGCAGGTGGCCTGCCATCATTTTTTCCATTGGAGCGACTGCGTGTGACGTTATGCAGCCACCCCAAAACCGCTTCCGAGCCTCCCCTGTTTTCCCTGCACTGCCCCCGCAATGGTCCGCCGCCGCCACAGCCCACCCTGTGAACGCCTCTGCCTATCAATCAGGTAGAGGCATTCACATTGCATTGGCTGGGGCACGCACATGCAGATCTGGTCCTACATATGCGCATTGGCATCGTCTCAGGCAGAGCCGGCCCTAACTAATATGATGCCCTAGGCAAGATTTTGGCTGGTGCCCCCTAGTACCACCGCTAGTTCCGCCTCTGACCCTGCACCCCTTTCCCAGCACCATCACCCCCCACCCATAGCAGTCCTTTTTTTGTTTTTCTACCCCCTGTAATTTATATAAGAACAGTGTGCACATTCGGCGCACTACCCAAAAAGGTATGTGTGTTTGCTGGCAAGGGGCATGGCCACACAATAGTACCCCCAATTCAACTTATGCCTCACAGTAGTTCAACTTTATTCACAATTTATAATGCGATAGTGTCCCTTATTCACATTACATCACACAGTAGTACCACTTTACCTTATATACGTTACTCCTCACAGTAGTGCCCCTCATTCACATAACATCATACTGAATTGCTCCTTATTCACATTACACCACAGCATATTGTTCTTTATTCTCATTATCCCACACCATATTGCTCTTTATTCACATTAGACCACACAGTAGTGCCCTTTCTGTACGTTACGCCACACAGTAGAGCACCTTATACACATAATGCTACACATTGGTAATGCATTTATACACATAATACCACACAGTAATGCCCCTTACACATATGACACACATTATTAATGTCCTTATAAACATAATGCGCCTTACATATTATGCCAACCCTTATAAATGCCCTTATGCACATCATTTCCCTTACACATATGCCGCATATTGTTAATGCCCATAATGACACACTTTGGGTGAGATTCAAATGACATATCACGCCCAATTTCCTTCTAAAATGATCTTCGTTATTGTGCATATTGCGCCCATAGTGATCAGGTTTAGCTGTGTAAAGGGTTGGGTGCCTCCCTACTCCGGAGGTAGCAAGCTGAAATAATGATACTACGCCCCTGAGGGCAGAAACAGAATGGGTGTGAAAAGGGGTGAAAAGAATTGAATCTCCCCCATAATGTGCCTTACACATATGCCGCACATTATTAGTTCCCTTATACACTTAATGACACACATAGTGCCCCTTACACATATGTTACACATTACTAATGCCCTTATACACATAATGACACATATAGTTCCGTGCGTGAGTCAACTGGCAGCTCTACTAACGTTGGGTGCACATTTTTTTTATGAAAAGGCATCTTATTTGAATTTCTATGTGGCTAGGATGCACAAGCAGTTTCTGCTGATTAAAATGATATGTGGCATGCCTATATACTGTGTGCGACTGTGGCTGTATCTGCATATGAAATGTTACACACAGAATATAGGCATGCCACATATCATTTTAATCAGCAGAAGCTGCTTGTGCCCCTAGGCATACCAGATACCCTAGGCAATTGCCTAGTTTGCCTATACCTAAGGCCGGCTCTGGTCTCAGGGAAATTGCAGTGCAATGCGACCTCAATAACCCCCTAAATACACTATTTTCCAACATTAAAAATCGTATTCGTTAATGAATGCTTGGATAAGAAATGGTGATGATAAATATGGAGTTTAAGAATGTTCATCACATAGGGGAGATGTATCAATCACTCTGGGATATCTTTGAAATGATTATTACTAACTGTTCCAATACCATTTGTTGAGACATCCATTATGTAAGATAGCCTGTGGAGTAGCCACTGGGAGTAATTCAGAATTGATCGCAGCAGCAAATTTATTAGCAGTTGGGCAAAACCATGGGGGTCATTCTGAGTTGATCGCTCGCTAGCTGTTTTTAGCAGCCATGCAAACGCATAGTCGCTACTCACAGGAGTGCATTTTCATTTTATATGTGTGTGAACGCCTGTACAGCCGAGCTCTGCAAAAACATTTTGTGCAGTTTCTGAGTAGCTCAGAACTTACTCAGCTTTTGCGATCACTTCAGCCTGTCCGGGCACGGAATTGACGTCAGACACCCGCCCTGCAAATGCTTGGGACACCTGCGTTTTTCCAAACACTCACAGAAAACGGTCAGTTGACACCCATAAACGCCTTCTTCCTGTCAATCTCCTTGCGATTGGCTGTGCGAATTGATTCTTCGTTAAACCCATAGCACAGCAACATTCCGCTTTGTGCACGTACAACGCGCCTGCGCATTGCGGTACATATGCATGCACAGTAGTGACCTGATCACTGCGCTGTGAAAAATTGCAGCATTCGATCAGGTTGGAGTGACACCCCCCCCCCCTCTCCCCCCCATGTGAACTGCAAGTGTGGCAGTTATAACATTTGCAGAGAGAGTTACACTTGGGTGGGTTATTTTGTTTCAGTGCAGGGTAAATTCTGTCTGCTTTATTTTTACACTGCAATTTAGATTTCAGTTTGAACACACCCTATCCAAATCTAACTCTCTCTGCGCATGTTATAACTGCCCCCCCTGCAGTGCACATGGGGGCTAATTCAGACCTGATCGCTAGGCTGCGTTTTCATACAGTGGATGATAAGGTCTAAACTGCGCATGCATATGCACTACAATGCGCAGCTGCATCGCACAGGTACAAAGAGGATTGCCGCTCCACGATGGGTTTGTGCGAAGGATCCGTTCGCATGGGCGTTCGTAAGGGGATTGACAGGAAGAAGCCATTTGTGGGTGGCAACTGACCTTTTTCTGGGAGTGTTTGGTAAAACGCAGGCGTGTCCAAGCGTTTGCAGGGAGGGTTCCTGGCGTCAATTCCGGTGGGACAGGCTGAAGTGTTCGCAGCGGCTGAGTAAGTCCTGGGCTACTCAGAGACTGCACAAAATCTGTTTTACAGATCTGCTACACATACGTTTGCCACACTTGCAAAGCGAAAATAAACTCCCCTATGGGCGGCAACTATTCGAACGCAGGACTGCATAAAAACCCTAGCGAGCGAACAGGTCTGAATTAGCCCCATGGTTTTGCCCAACTGCTAACAAATTTGCTGCTGCGATCAACTCTGAATTAGGGCCACTGGCTCTTCAGGACAAGGAAGATTAATTGTACAACTTTCTAAAGTCACTTGATACTAACAGACCTCTTCGGTCATTGATCATACAATATAAACTAGTACTTTATGACTTGAGTGGATGCATATGAATTAATTTCAACACACAATAATGCTTGTTATTTCACCAATCCCTCATGTGTTTTTTTATTTCTTTATTTTTTTCTCACTATTGTCACTTAAACACTTGCTTAAGAGATATTTTATTATAATATAGATTATGTCTAATGTTACAAATCCGAATCCTTGTAATAAATTATATTATTATTATTATTATTATTATTATTATTATTATTACTATTATTATTATTACTTAACCAGTTTACCTAAATAATCCAGCGAGTGTCCCATATAGGAATACTTTTTGTCAGTGCTTTTCCTATGTCCCATTTATACCTGGGTGCACCTTCCATATAATATAATTTACTAATTAAGTTACACAGTACCTCAATATGGTTTGGGTTTGTGTGACCGGAAGTTGGGAGACCGCCGGCCACCATACCGACACTGGGATTCCAGCTTTTAGATGCCCAGTGGGGGGCATCTAAAAGCTGGAACACTGCCCTCGCTGCGCTGTGGGCTAGGTGGTAAGCTGCACTTGCCACATGTTCTATTCCCACTCTATGGGTGACGTCGACACCCATGAGTGGGAATAGTCCCTGTTAGTCAGCATGCCAACTATTGGGATTGTGAGGGGGTGGGATCCCGGTGTCGGTATTGTGATCGGCATTCTCTTGACTGCTGGTTACATAACTACAGTACATCCCCTCAATATAACTATAAAATTCTAAATAGGGAATGGATGATTATACGCTAAGAATTTAAGGGTCTATACCGACAATGTTTTCTTTTTCTATATAAAGTAGATATATGTATACCCTGAATGATGTACTTGCTGAGTGGAGTGACCAAATACTCACCTCCTCTATATAAAGAGGTGTCCCTTTACATCTTACATGTGTGGCACCACACTAGGGTACTATAAGTTCAGAGCCAGTCCTAGGCATAGGCAAACTAGGCAAATGCCTAGGGCATTTAGAATGCCTAGGGGCACAAGCAGCTTCTGCTGATTAAAATTATATGCAGCATGCCTATTTTCTGTGTGTCACTGCGGCTCTATCTGCGTACGAAATGCATTACTAATGTGCCGCATATTTGTAAGGGGCATTATGTATATAATTTTGCATAAAAGGGCATTACTAATGTGTGGCATATGTGTATGGGACATTACTGTGTGGTATTATGTGTATAAAGGCATTACTAATGTGTGGCATTCTGTGTATAAAGTGCACTACTTTGTGGCATAACATAATGAAAGGACACTACTGGTAGTCTATTGTAAATAAAGATCACTATGGTGTGGTGTAATAAGGGGCATTACTGTGAGGAGTAACGTGGTACTACTGTGTGATGTAACGTGAATAAGAGACATTATTGCATGATATAATGTGAATAGAGTTGCAGTACTGTGCAACATAGTTTCAACTGGGGGTATTATTGTGTGGCCATGACCCTTCCCAGCAAGAACATGCCCTGTTTTGGGCTGCGCACTGAATGTACACACTGTTCCTATTTAATATATAGAGGGTAGGAGCACCAAAATGAGGACTGCTATGGGTGAGGGGTGATGGTGCTGGGAAAGGGGTGCAGGGTCAGAACTGGAATTATTGGTGGTGCTAGGGGGCACCAGCCAAAATCTTGCCTAGGGCATGATATTGGTTTGGGCTGGCTCTGTATAAGTGCCTGTATAATATTACCCCCGGCTCTGTATAAGTACCTGTATAATATTAATATGTATGTGCTCTACATAATTATTTATCCCAATGGATTCTGCCTATTTAGTAATATGAACAAAAGTGCATTGGTGACAGTGGGGAATGTTTCCAGCCCTGCTGTGGCTATACTAGACATTGGTGGCAGTGGACAATCAGGGATTACCATCCTCACTGGGGCAGTTGCATGAGGAGAAAGTTCTGGGACTGTCGCACGCCAGTCTCCAGGGGACCATGGGAACAGCAGAAGGTTCATGGGAGAAGGAAGTAAAGAGAGTGTGGACTGACCATAGAGTTGGAGAGGAACCGTGCACTTACCGGGTGATTCCTTAGGGGAGTAGGGCAGGGCAGCACGACTACGTTGGTGGCATAATGTACGGAGGCTTGAGCAGTACCTCAGTGCACTGTTCCCTACTGCTTTCTATGCTGCAGTGTGCGTGAGGGTGGCCCCATCTCTGGAGTATGAGGGAATGGAGATGGAACCCTGCAGGTGTGACAGGAGGGTGGGAACCTCAATATAGGCCCCCCTGAGAGTCATACTGGAGGCCAGAGGAAAGATGTGCTGAGAGGCAGCTTCCGGTGCAGGCAGAGGTGGGCTGGGAGGCAGAGCTTTGACTGGCTGATAGAGGTGGCTCCCTGATGGCTCCCTGCTAAAGAAGACCGCAGGAGGCATCTCCAGAGGTGGCATTCCTGTAGCGGCCACACCAGGAGGTGGACCGGAGGTGGTGACGAGGATCCCTGCTGACAGTGGAGGTGGGCTAATAGAAGTGAGTACCTCCTTGACAAAGACAACCCAGAGACAGGCTGTAAAGTGGCTCCTTCCCCATAGAGGGACAGCCAAGAAGCACCACCCATCCAATATAAGGAGAGAGGAGGTGGCTGTGGGTAAGCTTTGACAGCAGTGACAGGAAGCTGAGGGTGAGAACTGTGTAAGAACCATACCCATCACATGCAGAATAGACATTCACCTGCATACCTCATTATCAGCAGACAGCAGAACATTTTACAGCTGTAATTTTGTCTTACTGCTATAGCCAGGAAATAGTATAGAAGGACTCTATCCACAAGTTACACATATATACTTATACCAAGATTATTGTGCTGTCTTACAGCCAGCAACCTCATAAGTGGCCAGCCGAGCCACTCTGGACACAAAGCTCAGACAGTTACCAAACTATACCCCTGATTAGCATTTGGCATATTTCTAACAGAAGTGGTAGCTCTGTCCCTGACTAGAAACTGAGGAAAGTGTGGAAAACTGAATTATTGGGGTCCAGCACACATAGATTTTGTTCTGAACATCACCTATAGTTTTAAAACAGGAATCAATGAGTTATTAAGCAAAAATCTTCACCATCGCATGCCGTAAAAGTACAGTGACTGAGGATACTTCTCTGAGTTAGTTCTTTGCATCACCGAAACAGTCCTTTTTGCCATCCTGCACCACATCAGAGAGGACAGGAACTTCATTTTGCTATTGTGACATGTCCTATGGTTAAAATATATATGATATATATATATATATATATAACTCTCTACTAACCCAGACACTCTCTTAAAGGGTAAATGACCTGTGCACAGGGTAACGGACATAACTAGGGCCAGGGTTTTCCTCTCTTTATACTGAACAAGGTTACTACTGTATAATGTTTTGTCTTGCATGCATATTTTAACAGTTAATTGCCTAAACATGAATGTATATTCTTAATGGTATGTTAAATCAGCACTGCTGTTTTAGGAAATTGCTACACTGTTCATGAAAAAGCATACAAAGACATTCAGTTTCAGATTAATAATACTGTGCATTATTTTCATGTATAAGTTGTGACGTAGCGATTGACAAATTGTAGGTACATTGTAACTAGCTTGAAATTATATGGTGGTGTCAATTTCTTGAACTTACTATCTTATTTAATAAATACATTCCCTGTTGAGACGATTCAGTGAACTATTTTTGTAGCAAGGACTCTTATCCCTAATCACTCCAAAGTGTGTTAGCGAAACTGGTAGCTGGAACAGAGAGTCAGATCAACAGTTAACAGCCTATGCCCTTCTATTCACACCTGGGTATTGTAATAGTTTTTGGCATCCACGAACAGGATACATAAGAAATGTTGGCTCCACAAACTCACATGTCAATGTCAAGCTGGAGGCTTCTGCCTGCGGCCCCCAGAAGTGAAAGTTCAACTACCACAATGGCATCACCTATAACCATGCCAGTTTATTTCAGGGCTCCGTGGTTACCTACATATTCCGGAAACACACATTTCCCTTGGCACATGCACTCTTCATGAGTTTTAGAACACAATGGGGGGAGTTCAAATGTTTGAAAAGTCGGTAGGGTGTCTGTTTTTTCCTGTCTATTAGATAGGAAAAAACAGACACCCAACTGACTTTTCAAACAATTGAATATCCCCCAATTTATTCTATGTTTCGCATATACCGACTTACTGAAAAACAACAAGTGGAGGTTCTAATAAGACAGTTGAAAGGCCCTGCATTACGTGAGGTTAAGGCCTGGAAAAACAGCGAAAAAGCGACTGTGGAGTGCAACTTCAGGAAACTGGTGGGCATATTTGATTTGAAGACGGTGGCAGAAGTGAAAAGTCACCTATATGGCAGGAAACAGAAACCCAATGAATCATTGCTGGAGTTTGCCTTAGGTCTGCAGGAGGCCATGAAGGCAGTTCAAGCCCTTGATGCCTGTGAGGCTGGACAAACCGATTAGACTCTAATCAACCTGTTTATTTAAGGAGCACAGGGGGAAGTGGTTTGATCACAATTGCGAATGTGGAAGTGTTAACAGCCAAATAGCTCATTCTCTGAGTTTAAGGAGACAATTCTGCAAATTCTCGGATTGAATCAAAGTGATGATGCCGAGAGTGACACTTCATCTGAAAAACTCAAAGATAAAAGTCCCCACGAAGTCAAACTGCACAAAGCTTGAAACCTTGGTACAGAAGGGAGCAGTTTCCCAACAGGCTCGAGCTCCATCTAGAATGGATCCTATAAGCACTCTTAATAGCAAGCTTATGGAAATCACGGTAGATTTGGCTCGAATGGATCAAAGGCTGGTAGAGCTGGGCAGGGAACAAGGTGAAAATGAAAGCAAGGAATGGCACCAAGCGTGCAGTGGAAGAAGTCGTCCTCGCTGGGACATACCAAGGGAATCGGGCCAATGGCCGACAGATCAATTTGACTCCCAAGGGAGACCGATCTGCAGAGGTTTTCACCAGGTGGACATGTTGGGCTGAACTGTCCTAATGTTAATTTAAACAGGGACACTCCAAGGCAGGAGAACCATTAACCGGCCCATCACCGCAGGAGTGGTGGCGCAGGTATGTTGGCGAATGTCCACATCATAAACAAGAGAATGTCCGCATCTGAAGATCCGAATCAATGGTCGAAGTAACAGCACTTTTGAATACGGGCTCCCAAGTGTCAACCATTTGGCTCACAGAGTTTCTTCGGCATTGGGAGGAGACTGCCATTGTGACTCCACCAACTACCTGGCTACATCTACTGGCCAGCAATGGACAGCAAATCTCATATCGAGGCTATTGGGAACCTGACCTGATGATAGGACAAGCCAAATTGTACAAACAAAGGAGCCTAGTTACTGTTGCGCCTAATGCACATCTAGCTACGGTTATCTTGGGCATGAACATCCTAAAAAATTGACCCTACAAGTTGGTAGAAGCTCTTCGAGTAAGATGAGGACTGCGGCTCCTAGGGAGTGAAAAGCCTTACAGCAGATGGTGCAATTGCTGGAGAAACAGAGGAGATTTACCAACATCCGGGGAGAAGTCAGCAGGGCTAGGATTACAGATAGACAGCCTGTCCTGTTAAAACCCAAGTCCGAGCATGTGGTGTGTTGTAAAGCAAAGATTGGTCCCCTTGGACGAGACTACGAGGCTGTAGTAGAATCCTATGATTACAATGGACAACAGCCTTTCACCGTGGCTAGAACATTGGCAACCGTAAAACATGGTAAAGTACCGGTACGCCTCCTGAATCCACATAACTACCCTATACGACTCTACAAACACTTCCCGGTGGCAAGGGTAAGTCAAGTAGACTTTCAGGACATTGTGCGAAAAGGTATAACTATGACTCAAGAGGAGGCCACTGTGGGGGAATCACTAGAGACAAACAGTGAGACATCCTGGTGGGCCGAGATAAAAATCAGTGACGCTGACACCCCGGACAACCAGAGAGACGGTGTACTGCAGGTAATACGTTGAAATACCGCGGCCTTAAGCCAATTCCCTTCTGACTTTGGAAAGGCTAAGAAGGTATTTCATCACATTCTCATGGGAACAAATGCCATGATCAAGCAGCGACACCAACCTTTACCTCCAGCCTTGCACCAGCCTGTGCGGAACATGATTGCAGAAATTAAGAAGGCTGGAGTCATCCATGAAAGCCACAGTCCGTGCGTGGCCCCGGTGGTGATTGTGAAAAAGAAGGATGGTAGTCTTCCCTTTTGCATAGATTATCGCAAATTAAATGCTGTAACTCACAAAGACCCCTACCCGCTCCTTCAAATTGAGGAGTCCTTGACGGCCTTGAAGACAGCAGCATATTTCTCAACATTAGACCTTACTAGAGGGTACTGGCAGATTCCAATTGCCCTGGAAGATAAAGAAAAAACGGCCTTTACAACCCCAATGGGATTATTTGAATTTGCGAGGATGCCCATCAGACTCTGCAATGCCCCTGCCAAATTCCAACGGGCTATGGAGCACTGCCTTGGGGCATCACAATTTTGAAATGGTCTTACTGTACCTCGATGATGTAATCATCTTCTCTAAAAATTATGAGGAACACCTGCAGCACTTGGACGAAGTGTTTAATCTACTGGCCAAATCCGGGCTGAAGCTCAAGCCGGCAAAATGTCACCTGCTTAAATCAACTAAGTACATTACCTTGGTCATGTTGTCAGTACTGAAGGAGTAATGCCTGATCTGGAAAAAAATCAACGTTGTTTAGAGGTGGCTGGTACTCAGAACTGTCTGAGACATGCAAAGCTTTCTGGGATTCACTGGCTATTACTGACGCTTCATAGAACATTTTGCCAAAGTGGCCACCCCATTGCATGAACTCTTAAGGGGCAGATTAGGCATCGAAAGAAGAGGCTCGTCTTTCGACGATTCAGAGAAAGAACAACAGGCTTTTGATCAGCTGAAAGCCTTGTTGACGGAAGCTCCTTTACTCGCCTACACAGACTATGACAAAACTTTGAAGTGTATACTGATGCCAGTCAGCATGGGTTGTGGCCCGTATTGTCCCAGAGACAGAACGGACGTGAGAGAGATATTGCCTACGCCAGTAGGGGCCTTCGCAGGACTGAGCGGAACAGTGAAAATTAAAGTGCCATGGAAGCAAAAAGGAAAATTTTCATCCGCACCAGAAACACAAACTGGACTGCAGGGAATGTTGGTCCTTTTCAAATCGACAAGATGTGATGATTAAATAATTTGAACCACTTTTGTGGGTGCTACCCTCCGATTATACAACATGTTAAGAAATTTACAGAGAAAGAATCGGATTCTGATGGGTGCACTCCGTCCCTTTAAATACTATTGTTTAAAATACAATTTATTTCATTTATTAAAATTTTTTGGTATAGACATGCCACCCTTTTCTGAAAACCTGTAGGGCTAATATATTAATTTCTATTCAGCCTGTTCCAAGGCTGAGTAAAGCGAAGTATTAAGAAATAAATGAAAAAGAAGAAAACGTGACAAGAATAGTGTAATGAAAAACTAAATAAGTGTTAGTGAATAAAGTGTTAAAATTATTGTTATTATCCTGTTCTATCGTGTGGATATAATTTATTTGGGATTTGCCCTGATATCAGTTAATGGCTCTTGCTGCTAATGTTTGAAAGTCTAGAGCCCAGTATTTACATGCAGAGTGTTAATAGATACATTTGTCTCCACAATAACTCTGATACTTTGTATGTGAAGTGTGAAGTATTGTATCCAGAAGTGTGCCTTATTCTAAGGAGATTAACTCTCCTTTGTCAGCACTATAGGAGAAATGTGATTTTGATTGTATCGATCCAAAAGATATTGTTTAGGAAGGCAAGTAGTAAATTAGGTATATACACATTAAACCATAATGATGATGGTGAAATGCCTTTTTAAACAAACAAATGGCTGTGCTGTGCCAACTGTCTATAATGATAGTGGAATGCCTTTTTTGACAGGCAAAGGGTTGTACTGTATCAGCTGTCTATGGTGATAGCTGACAATTTGCTTAATATTTAATATCAATGGGAACTTATTCCACTAGTAATTATATTCTGTGCAAAGTTTTCCTCAACCTGTTATACATACAGGATTATTTGCACGTGATTTTAAAGCACAGTTCTCTATGTGTGTATTTATTACCCTTTGATCACGTTGATGGTTAACTTCAGCAGTATCTTATCATTTTTACTGTATGTAATACCAAGTCTATTTCTAGCAGACTTTATGTGTCCGCCGCTATGGTATTTAATGTTGATGTATTATTATTACACAAGTGATTGTATCATATACAGTACTTTTATTAGCTTATAAATATTTAAATTGTGTGCAAATAACGTTGGGTAAATTATAAGATAATAAAAGTACTGTACATGATACAATCACTTGTGTAATAATAATACATCAACATTAAATACCATAGCGGCAAATGCCTTGGGGAATGCACTACAAGCCTAGGGCCGGCTCAGTAGGACAGTGGGCAGCAGCAGACAAGCAGGGTGATCGTCCATGGCACTGCAATCACCCTGTCAGCGCCATCTAATCTGATGATGCCCACCCGCTCATGCCTACCATCATTATATTGTGTGCTGTCCCTTCTTCCCCCTGGGATCCCAGTCTCCCAGAATGCCAGTGCCAGGTATGAAGGCATCATGCCACGTTGCACATGGTATTATGTTAGCAGCCATGGGGGAGAGAGAACGGAGGAGCAGCAGCAGTCCTCACCCAATAGCTGCAACCTGAACCAGCCAGGCTGCCTGCCTGCTTGCCTCTGAGCCATTCTGCTTGAGGGACACAGGGGGCAGTGAGCAAAGGTGAGGCATTACTTATATGTAAAGAGGCATGACCTATGCTTACAGGGGCATTACTTATGTGTAAAGGTGGCATGATCTATGTTTAAAGGGGCATTACCTCTGTGTAAAGGGAATTAGATAGTGGGCCATAATGTGTAAAGGGCATTACTTGCATATGGCATTCTGGGAGTGGCTGCGGGAGAGGATGGAGCAGCAGCACACTGCAGCAGTGCATCACCTTTCTGCTGGGCATGCCCCCTAGAGTGATGAACAGGGGAACTGTCATGAAGCCACAAGCCCATTTTGGGAGCGTGCAGAAGAATGTCCTCCTTGGGTTTTTTTTTGGGGGGGGGGCACCAAAGGAGCTATGGGGTGGTGTAATGTGAGTAAGAAGCAATATGGGGTGGCATAATGTGAATAAGGAGCGATACCGGGTAGAGTAATGTGAATAAGGAGCACTATGGGGTGGCGTAATGTGAATACAGAGAATTACGAGATGGCGTAAAGTGAAGGAGGAGCACTACAGGGTGGCGTAAATGTGAATAACAGACACTACTATGTGATGTAACATGTATAAAGTAAAGGGGAAATAATGAATAAGGGACACTACTATGTGGCGTACTATGTATAACATAGAGGGGTACTACTGTGTGACGTAACATGAGTACAGTACAGTAAGTGGCACTATCGTGTGATGTAATGTGAATAAAGTTGCACTACTGTGTGACGTAATTTGTATTGGGGGTACTATTGTGTTGCCACGCCCCTTCCTAGCAAAAACACACCTTTTTTGGGGCGCACACCTTCAGTGTGCACATTCCCTGTTTAATATATGGGAGGTGGGTGCGCCAATGCTGATGCTGACACAGAGAACTAAAATGAGGAATGCATGGGTGAGCGGTCATTGGTGTTGCTGGCTGCTGCTGTGATCTGTGTTACTGGATGATGGATGCTATGGCAGTGCTAGGGGGAACCAACCATAATCTTGCCTAGGACATCAAATTGGTTAGGGCTGGCTCTGTCTCCATAATAATGTGACCACACCCTGAGCCCCTCTCAAATTTCTCTGGTCCCTCATAGCAGTGCCATAGCATCCTGAACCCACTTCTCTCCATATATTTTTGCCTCCCACCCAGAGGAGGATTTACCACAAGGCAACCAAGGTGGATGCTTAGAGCCCTGTGGGTCTCAGGGGGCCCCGCCGATAAGGCTGTATGGAGTGCATTTCCGGTGGACCGTGATCTCCGTCAAAATTGTCAGAGCACTGGGCTGGCTGAATACTTGAGTCCCGGCAGGCTGTCAGTAATTAGACAGTTAGATGCTGCCTCCAGCACATGCCTGCGTCTCCAGTCCCGCAGTATTGTAAGCCTCAATCACTCATATACAATATGGTCAGTGATTGAAGGTGTAATAATGGGGTATGGGGATCTGCTATATTCAGTGAAGATAGCACTGATCTAAAATGCAGTAACTGAGTGGTGTAATAATGGAAGTTAGAGGAGAGCGGACATTAATATACTGTTATAGAATATAAGGAGGAAAAACAACAAATGTAAGAGGCATAAATCAGGAATGAAAATATATGAATTGTTTGGGGGAGGGGGGCCCTAAATCGGTATTTTGCTTAGGGCCCCATGAGGTCTAAATCCACCTCTGCTCCCACCTCATCCAGCTCTTTATACTGTGTACCAGACTTATGTCTGTGTAGCTAGGGTAGGGTCCTACAAGGTGTGTCCTCATACATCTTACCTCAATACACCACATAGTGGGAGATGCCTGGCATGAGTGAGCTGACAGATCCTGTGCAACTCCATTAGCGTTGGGTGTCTTTTTTTCACTATGCAAATAGGACACACATGCAGACTCCGATGATTAAAATGATATGCAGCATACCTATATTCTCTGTACACCTGCATCTGTATCTGCATGCAAAATGCTATGTTACAGTGTTTTCTAAAAAAACTCTGTAGTGTAGCATTTTGTATGCAGATACAGCCGTGGTTGAATACAGAGTATAGGCATGATGCATATCATTTTATTCAGCAGAAGCTTTGCAAATAAAATGCATTTTAATGGAAAAAGTAAAACATAAATATGCTCGGCTCTACCAAGTCACACCACGGCATGGCGGGACTACAAGGGCTGTTTAACATGCAGGGAGGCTAGATGTAGGTGGACACATCTGTACCACAGTCACTGTGCTGTCATTGCCATCCTGAGATTGCTGATACCAGATAAAAGTACATTTCAAAAATGCTTTTTATATACAGTATATATATTTTTCATCTATTGTTTTTACTTTTTGATTTTGTAAAACTGGAAGCCCAAATGTAGAATTTCAGTTCCTCGGCACATGCACGAGCTGGCTAGCTGGCTTATGCAGGTGCCTATCTACACTGTTCATAGGTTAGCACGGTATGCATGTCCCGCAGGGTATAATGTGCCAACCAGCCCCTGGTGTGGACACCCTGATGTACTCCATCCATCTTCATCTATTTATGTACATTTATATCCATGCAGCTCTTTCACTGAGGTTCCGAATGCCTGGATTCCTTCATTATAAATGATTAAACTTTCTTTTATAGCCTTTTGGCTAAAGTACATACAGATGGAGCCATGCTAGTCGTGGCTCCGTCTGTGACTAGGGCGTGCCTATCACCGAGTGCGTCCCAGTCTGGCTGGGCGTGCGCACCTGCAACGGAGTCGTGCCCCATTCACTTGAATGGAGAGCGTCTCCGTCCACTCGCTCGGACAGAGACGCTCTGAATGGGAGGGTCTCTGTGCACTCCCGGCGTGACTAGGCGGACCGATCGCCTAGTCAGGCCGGGAGTGCTCATTTGCGATGGATCTGCCTCAGATGAGCGAGGCTTCATCTGTATCTCAGTCGTGCAGAACAAAATCTGTATTTTGGATTTTTGAATATGGGAGACATCCTTTATGTGCTAGTGCTAATTAAACTAAATTATGTTTAAGAGATGGTTTTATATTTTTGCAGATTAATAAAGCACTCATTATTATTTCTAATTTCTCATATTTTTTTAGATTAACATGTACTGTTCGGTACCTAAAAGCTTTGTGAAGATATGGCACAGAAGTATTCTGGTCGAAGATACTATACCATGTATCATGGGACAACTGTGACTGCAGCCTATAGCATCATCAAAAATGGATTTCAGGTTTCTGCATCAGGGACGCTGGGGAGAGGCGTCTACAGTATGTTAGCAGAGATCTAGCAAAGGCTCAAGCATATCCAGCATTTACAGTAGAGCAGAAAGTGGTTTTGAAGCTGTCTGTGAAGGTGGGAAAAGTGAAGAAGATTGATTGGCAGAGTCGCTCGTTACAGACTACCTGGCATGACCACGGCTATGACTCCGCGTGGCTGTCTGCAGAATTTAGCTCCAGTGGATTAGAAGAAGACTGTGTATATGACCCAAGAAGGATCAGAGTGGTCAAGGTTTTTAATGTTCCTCCAGTTCACATTAATTTTTTTCAGACAATTAATCACAAAACACAAGAGATGATTGTATTTATCTTACAGCAAATACGGGAATTATCATACTCCAGTACTGTGTGGTGCTAATAATAAAACACCTACTGTACTGTAAGCAATACTAGAAATGTTCTAGGTACAGTATATCATAGGGCCTAATGAAGAGTTAATATAACCTAACTGTGGAGTTGTTAGATCGGACTTGATCATTCATGAAGTGATAATTTATCCATCAAAGTGATAAGTAAGTTCCAAATTTGTTAATCATGTTTTCTCTTTTTACCTTTACTTTAGAATGATAACATGTATAAAATAATCAATACCCAATAAAGAAATATATACCACGTTGCATCATTTTCAGTCATGTTATTTTGGTATTAACTGATAAGGTAATTAGGAAAGATAAAACAAAACAAAGAGAGGAGGAAATAATGGGAAAAAAAGTGTCTTAAAAATTAGCAAAAGATAAAGTGTACATCATACATACTGACAGTGCCAGACTGGGCATAAAGGAACTACCAGGAGAGTGCAAAAGTAGGGGCCCGTTGAATGGGCATGATCATCTGCCAAAGTCAGTGTACCCAGTGAATGGAGAGGCATGGCAAAAATGCAGATGTGCTCATCTTCATTGCACCCGCAATAATTTGTTGGTGCAACTAGTTTGGCTTGCGTTAGCAGGCACGCGCGAACAGTCGCACCAGCGATCAATAGGAAATACATTGTTCAATTGCAGGTGCAAATTTTTGCACCTGGGTACATCTGATTGCTGATGCAATGGTGCGCATGTGCAAATGCATGGAAATAATGATGAGGATGGGCATATCTGTATGTGGAAGTTGATCAAGGGGGAGTTAACTAGCGGTAGCCAGCAAAAAAAGCCACAGGAAGGGGTTGTCCTGACTAATAACTAGACCCCATAGTGACATTAATAAAAAAAATAATGGTCCAGATTTATCAAGCCTTGGAAAGAGAAAAGTTGCACGGTGAAAAATCATCAGCTCCTAACTGTCATTTTTCAAACACAGCCTGTAGCATGGCAGTTAGGAACTGATTGGCTGGTACTATCCAGCATCAATAAGCCATGCACTGCGAGATGCCTGGCATGAATGAGCCGCCATGTCCCATGCAACTCTGCTTAAGTTAGGCATCTTTTTGGGCAAAACATAATGCGGCTAGAATGCAAGAGGAGACTGCTGATTAATTTGATATATGACCTTGTATACTGTGTGTGACTGAGTTTGTATACGGAGCAGAACAGAACTTGTATTGTAAAAAAGCTGCAGCTGCTACATTGTAGCAATTCTTGTACAGATTCAGAGACTCAAACACACACAGATATACTGTACAAGTGTCATATATCAAATTAATCAGCACTGTCTCCTTGTGAGTCCTAGGTACATTGTGTTGTAAATAAGATGCATTTTTGGCAAAAAAAAAGAAGCAAATAAGATGCCCAATGCTAGAAATTCTCATGCAATCTGGCGTGCCAAGAGGGTCTGTTTGGCATGACTGCTGCAAAGATGAATAATCTAAAGTTTGATCTAATATTGATTTAGGATATTTACATTCCTTAAAAGTATCAACAAGTTCCTCTTCCTGAATTTTAAATGTATCTAAAGAGTTACAATTTCACCATATTCTGTGTAAATAGCTTTTTGGTACATTGTTTAGCCATTCTTGTTATCGTTGCTAGTATAAGAGATAACATAACACACGTGTGCAGGTTTTAATTTTTTTTCAATAAATGTTCATTTGTTTTTGCATACCAAGACAAACAAGCAAGACAGGCAGTATAGATTAACACAAAACTAAATGTTTGTTCAATGTACAGTGAGCAGAGACATACAAAGCAAATCATAATAATCTCAGCAGAGCATATTATCTCAAGTAGCTCCGATGGAACACCATTCGAACATCGATTGCAAACAATACAACAGTAAATATAAGAGTACAGACAACGGAAAGAGAAGATCCATGATAAAGAAGACAAGAAAAAGTAAGAAAAGGGAGGTCAAAAGAGAGTAAGAAGAAGGTAAGGGGTGTGTAGAACCTCTAAATGCTTGGCAAACCATTAGGGGGACAGGCCTCCTCAATATGAAGAATGTATATGTGATACCAGCCTGACAGGGAGAAATTTAAAGTGAGAACCTAGGCCATATTCAATAAATACATTGGGGAAGATTGAAAGTCGAACCATGGATATCACGTAGCTGCAAATAACTGGAACCTCTCCGGTGTCACTCTCAGTTCTTTCATTGACATATACATATCAAGTCTATTAAACCAGTCCTTCATAGTAGGTGGAGTAATAAGCCGCCACCGAACTGGGATGACCACTTTAGCCCTGCTATTAAAAAACTTTAAGAGGGACTTCCTATAACTTGTCAAAGAGCCAGGAAAAACATTGAGAAGCCAAAACACGGGTTCAGATGGAACGTCTGAGCCCAATATCAGCCTGGAGATGGAGATGATCTTAGTCCAATAGGGTAGAAGGGAGGAACAGTCCCACCAAATATGCAATGGGGAACCTGTACCAGCATTGCAGAGCCAGCAGGTATCCGGTACCACAGTGAACATTTTGGCCAATGTGAGGGGACACCTGTACCAATGGGATAAGACTTTAAATTGAGTCTCAATCACAGAGTAGCTATTTGAACTAACAAAAGTAGCCTGGAAATTCATTTTCTAATCTGTCTCTATTAGGCTAATCTGCAAGTCTTGTTCCCATTGTCTCGTGAATTTGTAAAGGTCTGGAAACTGATGTTCAATCAGATGCCTGTAGCACAGTGAAAGAAAATGTGATGGACGAGCAGGGTCCAGGCACATGGACTCAAAAATAGTCAGGAGTCTAGCAGCGACCAATATTACTCTACACCCAGATACAAAGTGTTTCAAATGCAGATACCTCCAAATCTCCGAGACTGCACCGTGGGGAAAGAGATAAGTTCTCCACCATCCATCAGCTGGCTGACACGTGTCACTCCACCTGAGTTCTATAAAGCGAAACCACCCCTAGATATACCCGGGGGAAAGTCAGGATTGCCAAACAGCGGAGTTAGGGTGGAAAATTTCGAGGACACGTATGGAATCTATTCCAACGAGCCAATTTGGGACCAACAGTGTGGTGGGAAATGACCAGGACCTTAAAGCTGTTAGGAACTCCCTTTATGCAAAACAAAACTCCAAGTCACAGATCGTAGCAGAAAACAGGTAGGCTTATTTTATGGTGATGAAGCATACAGGAAAACAAAAATGATGTCAGGCACAGCAGACTGAAAGAAATATTTCCAGGGTATTACAGAAACATGAAAAAACTTAACTTGGTGGTGCAAGTAAACTGGAATCCAAACATAAACTCAGGAACACTGGAGAACACAGCTTGCAGGCTAGACTTGGACGGTAACAGAGGGCTGGAACACAAGAAACCAAGACTGGCAGGCTTGTCTGGAAAACTGATGTTTAAATAGGAACACAGGATACCAATACTGGCAGGTTTGACAGGCAAATAACATTAATGATCCAGCAATGCATGCTGGATCTTAGGCCAATTATATAGCATAGGCAACAGGCGAATCAAGCTGGAATAGAACCCTAATTAATACACCTGACCACAAAACAGAACAAACCCAAGGTATAGTGACCCTTAGTGGTAAAGAACATATCACCAGAAAATACACAGCACACATAATATAACAAGAGCACTAGGGGTATGGGTCTATTAGTGTCGGCAGGGTTTAAATTTCTGTAAGGACCTATTGTTTGATGTCTGTCATCCTACACCATTCCATAATCCTACTTACAATGAGGGCATCAAAATACAGTGTGAAATTAGGTAACTGTAACCATCCCACAGGTCAGCGGCAGAAAAGGATGTTATGTTGGAAGCAAACTCTTTTATTGCCCCACACAAAGTCACTCACAGAATTATGTAAGTCCCGGAACCAAGATTTGGGGATGCGTATAGGTAACGTCTGCAAAAGGTATAAATCCCTTGGCAGAACATTGATCTTAATCACACTGAGTCTACCCAACCATGACAACCTTTTATTACCCCAATCCCTAAATTCAGAGTGAAGTGTAGAGAGTAAACCTTCAAAATTATCCTCAAACAGGCGAGTTAGATCAGTTTGTAAAATAACCCCCGAGATACTTAAGACTAGACGGGTGCCAAGTAAATGGGAAGGCTTGTTTGAGCCCTGGCAAGGACTGAGAAGGAGCCAACACATTCACTGCAGTTGACTTTGAGTAGTTAATCTTAAAATTTGAAGGAGCTCTGAACCGATGGAATTCAGTCATCAGGTTGGGGATGGAGATAATCGGGTTCGACAGGAATGCTAGTAGGTCATCTGCGAATAGAACAGTCTTAAAATCAATGCCATCTACTGTGAGGCCAGAGATGTTCGGATTAATCCTAATGGAGCCAGCAAGAGCTTCCATACATAAAATGAATATAATAGGCGAAAGAGGAAAGCCCTGTCTGGTTCCATTTGTAATCCAGACCAGCTTGGATAGGGACCCATTCATTTTAATCCTTGGCGTGGGTGAACTATAAAGCGCTAAAATACGGCGAAGGCTGACAGGGCCGAATCGCAAATGTAGCAAGACACCCTCCATGAAAATCCAGCGAATCCTGTCAAATGCCTTTTTGGCATCAGTGGACAGCAACACTACAGGAATGGGACCTACAGAGGCTAAGTGTATTAAATCAATAATTTTGGTTGTATTGTTGCGTGCCTTCCTCCCTTGAACAAAGCCCACTTAATCCAAATGAGTCAGATTAGGGAGTAACAATTTCAACCTGTTGGATATTAATTTGGCGTACAACTTAATATCCGTGTTGAGAAGGGAGATCGGGCGATAGCTGGCACATTGTGCTGGATCTTTACCTTCCTTTGGGATGACAGTGATGAATGCTTCCAATGCCTGAGGTGAAAAACTACTCACTTGGGTAACGGCATTAAAAGCAGCCAGCATTTTGCCAAAAAGAGCATCTCTGAAAACTTTGTAATAAGAAATAGTAAACCCATCAGGGCCCAGGCTCTTCCCAGAAGGTGTGTCTTTTAGGGCCTGTTCCAATTCAGGGAGGGAGAAAGGAGAATCTAGCCAGGCACTATCGTCCTCTGACAATGTTAGGAACCCAGCATCTTGGAAATACTGGTCAACCAATTCACGGAGGTCCGACAGGGCTGTAGGAGAAGTAAGGTCCCGAAGATTATACAATTGGGAGTAGTAGGCATGAAAAGTGTCGGCTATATCTTGCGTGAGGGTTTGGCAGGTCCCTTTCGAATCTACCACTGCTTGAATGTATAGAGTGGCCCTCTGAGAGCGCGACGCCCTAGCCAAGAGCTTCCCTAGCTTGTTTGGAAAAAGTGGTTCCTACAAAGTATATAATCTTTTTTGACATCCTCGAAAAGTAGGGCATTAAGAGCAGTTCTAGTCTCATTCAGTTCAGATAGTACCTGAGATGATGCCCCCGATTTATGTGTTGTCTCAAGAACTTTCAGATGCTGAAGCAGGGCAACTTTTCTACCCAGTTTCTTCCATTTTAACAGGGATCCCAATTGAATAAACTTCCCATGTAAGACACATTTATGGGCTTCCCATAATGTGACTCTGGAAACCCCCGGTGTCTCATTAAGTAAAAAGTAATCATCGATTGCCTCAGACAACTGAGATTAAATTGCTAATCCATTACGTTTTCCTCATTCAATCTCCAAGTACATTGTTGGAGATCTGGGCAGGAGGTCTCCAGAGTCAGGAAAATGGGCACGTGGTCTGACCGCATGATCAATCCCACCCCAGTGGACCAAAGGAGCTGTAGGAACCTATGAGGTAGAAGAAAGCAATCTATCCTGCAATAGACATAATGAGGCCGTGAATAAAACGTATAGTCCCTGTCCCCCGGGTGTTGGATTCTCCAAGTGTCGACCAGCTCGTGCTCATGCAGGGCACAACACACTCTCTGAAGTGAGGCAAGAGAGGAGCTAACAAATGAGCCCGAAATGTCGATCTCCGGTTGGAGAGTCCAGTTCAGGTCGCCACCCAGTATCGGAACATCCTCGACCAGCGGAGCTATCCGATTCAAAACCTTAACCAGAAACAAAGGATGCGACTGATTAGGAACAAAAACATTAATAAGGGTATATGATTGATCAAACAGACAGACTACATTTGACCAAGAGCGTTCTACCCTCCTCCAAGACTATAGAGGTCACATTTTGTAGAGGCAACCATTTGGATAATAAAACAGCAACTCCCAACAACTTGCTTTTACCATTATTATTGTAAAAGGAAAGCGGGTAGTTGTGATCCTTAAGAATCGGGGCCACACCGGTGCATCTCCTGGAGGAACGGCACGTCAGCTCTGAAGGCAAAGAGGCCTCTAGGCACTCTAGAGCATTTCTCCGGGACATTTAAGCCCTTCACATAAAGAGAAATGAATTTAATCACCATAGCTAAAGCCTTAGCAACCATCACTCAGTATATGGGGAGCACAATTTGAAGCCAGCGAGGAGGGTGTCGGCTCTTTGTGAGCAGCTTACCACACAGAATGGGGGAGAGGAAACGAGAAAGAAAAGGAACAAAAGAAGGATAAAACACATAGTATAGATTAGAGAATCATTGGAGAAACTACAGCCCTCTCCAAAGTGTGAGTGGGAAACAGACAGAAGTAGAGAAACCAAAACACTATCGCCACTTGGGCGCTCGGACATGTTAAACCCACCAGAGACCAAGGAGACCAGGACTGTGCGGGGGTCATGGGGGATTAGTGAAAATGCCTACCCTAATTTCAATCTAAAGTGTTAAACAGTGAAAGAAAACATTTGTTCTAAACACATAACATTAGTCAGCATAATGTAAAACATGACATAACAGTGGCCTACAATATGGCTAAAACATTGGGCTGCAACAATCTAGTATGTTATTTACACTAAAGGAGTAGAGTAACCCTTATTCGTGAGTCTGGGAGACGTCCATGTCCGAAGTACCGTTACGACCAAAGGAAACAGTCCATGGAAGAAAGATAAAACATAAAAATGAGCAACATACGCAACTCCTGGACCGCCAAAGACTCTACACATTCTCAGAGTGACCGCCCTAAAAAAGTCTAGACTACATAGGGGCTGTCATTGTGCTGTCCTGTTTTTTAGCAGCCCGCTGTTCCATTGGCAGCTTTGGATTATATTGTACAAGTTACCAGTCATTGTGGGTGAGGAAGTTCAGGCCGAAAGGAACGTACAAGCGACTCCTGCCAATCCCGGAAGAGAGACCAAATGCATACCGAGAACTTGGCAGAAAGGGGACAAATCAGTAGAAACCCTGAAGGTATGTAGCTTACCATTTTGGGAAACTTGCAAGCTAAATGGGAATCCCCATCTATATTTGATCCCCCTCTTACATAGCTCAGCAGTAAGAGGCTGCAGTGCCCTACGTTTCTGGAAAGTCGACCAGGATAAGTCTTGAAAGATCTGGATATGGTGGCTTAATTACATCCAAGCGATGAATTTTGCGGAGCATGTCCTCTTTCTGTGAGTAATAATGTAATCAACATATAATATCCCTCGACCGGTCTGATGGAGCACCCCTGGGACTGAGGGCCCGATGAGGCCTGTCAAATTTAAATGTGAAGTTAGGATCTTGTTCCAAGAGATCATAAAAGACCCTGGTAAGAAAGTCTATGAGACCCTGGGGTGGAATATCTTCAGACACACCCCTAATTCTCAGGTTGTTTCGCCTCCTACAATTATCCAAATCATCTCGGCGTTCCTGCAGTTGGTGAAGATCAGTCGCTTGTCTAAGGACAACCGCATGGAGAGTGTTAAGTGCAGAGGCAGAGCCAGAGGAAAAACCTTCCTGGGAAGACAGTTGGGTACCGATGTGTTACACTTCCCATTGAACAGCGGCAATCTCAGAGCGGACAGTATCCCGAAGTCTGCGTTCCAAATGCTCAAAATCTTGTTTAGTGTGCATGGAGCAGAGTAATTGTAGAATCTGTGAGACACCCCCAGTCTTCAGTGCAGGGTTTTGATCCATAGTGACATAGTATCATAGTATCTACAGTTGAAAAAAGATGATTGTCCATCGAGTTCAACCTATTAGTGGTCTACTATGCAGGATTAGTGGTCTACAATTTTGGATGATGCTGATGTCAGCTGTCACATTTTATCCCTCTTTTTATAGTAACTATAGTGCGTGACTATGCACCATAACCCTGGATATCCTTATCCATTAGGAATTTATCTAACCCATTCTTAAAGGTGTTGACTGAGTCCACCATTACAACTCCCTCAGGCAGGGAATTCCAAACACATATTGTCCTTACCGTGAAAAAGCCTTTACGCCATATTGTGCGGACTCTCCTCTAACCTGAGCAAGTGTCCACGAGTCCTCTGTGTTGATCTAACCAAAACCAGTGCTATCACTCACACAGGAAGGGGAGTCTAAAACAGGAGACAGCCATGGAGTAGAGGATGCAGAAGTGTCTACTGTAGGGACAGAGCCCTGGGGCAGGAGAATTTGTCTCATACCCGCCAAAGACGGAGTTCCCATTGTCGGAGTAGGAGTCCCTTTTTGTGATTTCCGACTGTTACCATGGGCATTTTTCCTTCCTCTCCCCATGAGATAATAGAATAGCACAAAAAGTTCTCAGCGGAATGTTATGTGAGTAGAACAGTGTACTGTAAGGGCCAGTCATGCCACATTCCCCCAGAAAAAGAAGTGGCTAGCTGGACATGGTCATTCGGATACACATTTATTCAAGATGACCGGAGAGTGGTCCATGGTGCAGGATAAGACAAATAAGCGAGCTCATGCGGCAGTAGACACAGGGTTTTTATTTACATGAGAAGGTCAGGAGGATATTGGTCTGTACATTAGGTGGTCTCCCCACAACACAGTGCAGTGTTTCATTCACTGTAGAGGATCGGCAATACACAACATTGAGCAGGGCGCACTGGGCAAATGCTGAGTCGTGGGGGGTGGAGAATGGAGAGGAGGCTCCCTACAGCACAGATGTAGCAGTCAGTAACTGAGGGAGCTGCACCTCGTGCAGAAGGCTATGCTAAGCCAGCATCCAGTAGCAGGGACCATACACTTGGGGTCCAGTTGGAATGTGTACTGGGACAATCAGCACATAGGGTGAGGAGGCAGCACTGCTGCAGGGCAAGGAGAAGGCAGGGAAACTTGCAAAACATTTTGCTGCAAGAGCACACTCACCTTTCCTGTATGGAGTGCACAGCGCTGTGCGCATGTGTAAAGAAGTCTTGGATGATAATCATGGGGTCTTGGTCCCACTCTGGTCTCAGAGAGGCAGCACAAATCACAGAGGGGATGCAGTCACAGGATACAGGGGCCAGAAGCAGGACAGCCAGGCCAGCACTGATACCAGAGACCTGGGCAGCAGCAGGGAGACAGGAGCCACAGATAACCGCATCCCACGATAGCCCGTCCATGGCCGGCACCACCACCAGAGACCAGGGCAGCAGCAGGGAGACAGGAGCTGCGATGAGCCATTCATCGAGTGGACGTCCACTGGAGAGGTGAAGAGTCAGGGCACCCACTGTGGCTGCACCGTTCACGGTAGTCCTGCGGCTGTAGCGGGAAGTGGAGGCCACAACCTGCGGAATCAGTGTATGAGTCCCCCAATTCTGTGGCCCACTGCACTGCACTGGAGGTGACCTGAGGGAGGGCATCGGGTAAGGTGGAGGTCCGGATGCAGGCTGTGTCCCAGGACAGAGAGAATATAAGTGGTGTGTGGCAGGAGCTCTCAGAGGACATGTCTCTCCATCTTGCCAACCAGGCCACCCTACAGGTTTCTTAAACATAGAGATTGAGATCAAAATAACACACATCTACAGGTTTCTTAAACGTAGAGTTTGAGATCATATCCGCCACAATTTCCAAACATACAAATAATGAATTTGTGAGGGATTGTTCATGTGAGTGAAGGAGAAACCATAAGTGTTCATATTTAAATGATTAACAAAATCAGTAACAGAAGAAGGGTCCCCTCTCCAGACAAAAAAACCAGAACAAAACGAAAAACAGGTCATCAATATAGTGACAATAGAGGACCAGATTTGCACAAAGGCTCCGTCCCACCTAAGGTCTTGCTCTAGGCGGCCCATATAGATGTTAGCAAAACTTGGTGCAAATTTGGTCCCCATTGCCATACCAAGGACCTGAAGATTGTGAAAGTGATCAAATAAAAAGTAATTGTTTTGAAAAAAAACAAAGTGATAGAAGATAGAATAAAATGATGCTCCCCCTCTGAGATCACAAAATCCACCATCAGACTCATCTCAGTCATTTCAATCCATTTCTGATGGGGAATGTTGGTGTACAAGGCCGTCACACATTACAAACAGAAAATCAGGGCTCCATTTGATATCATTTCATGTATCATTATATGTTAACTTATTTAAATTGTGAATTATTTCAATTATTATCATTAGTAGCAGCAACTGTCATAATGAACACTTTATTAGTATTCTTTTTTTTAATGGTCACTTAGACGCAGCACTCCTGCTGCATTTGCCTTTTATTTGTATGGAATTGCAAACTGCATCCTTGTGCTTCCCTGCAGCTGTGCAATTCCTTCTTAATCTGAATCAGGCCCTCAGTTGGATTTTAAAGCATCCATTGCTTTTTAGCAATGCTGGCAGTATGGAGCAACGTCAAAGAGGAAGACCAAGTGAGACACCACCTCCATTGAAGCACAGGGCCAAGTCAGAGGCACCCATGAAATCAGAATCAGTGTGGGAAATCACTGGCCAAAGCTTATGGATGCAAAACTGGTGCCACTATGCAGTTTGTACACGTAAAACCTTTGAACCTTTGTGTCCAGGGTGCTTCACCAACTTTTAAACCAACCTTTAAAATCAGTCAAATTGAGTTAATGAAAAAGGGTTATTTTCTATGTATGGAGAACATTTTTGTTTGTGGATGAACAGATCCATAAATAAGTGTACAAAATGCATTTTTTTTTACTTTGAGAATTTTTTGTATCTAGAGAAAAAATACATGAAGCAACATGATGAGAATACATTGGAACCATACCAGACATTTGTCTATTTTATTTCACCTTACTTAAAAAAAAAAACATTCATTGTTAAAATACTGTTCTATAAAAATAGGGCAATGTTTTATGTCACAGATGCATGATGTCCACTCAAGTGGACATGTGTATAACTTCTTAAGCTAAATAGTTTTTTAGAAATGACAACTTTTTTGTGGGGGGTTTTGAGCCTTGAAGACTAATCAAAAAAATGTTTTTTAAATCTTGCATTAGGTTATCATAAATTGAATTAATGCATGAAAGGGTTAATTGCATTATAACATTATCTAAGTGGAGCAAGACAAAATACCAACCAATTAGCTTCTGTCCCTTTTCAAACACATTCTGTAAAATGACAGAAGCTGATTAGTTGGTACTTTATCTCTCTCCACTTTATCTCTCTACAAGGTTTCACAAATCCCCCTCTTAAGGTTTGCAGCTAAACTAACTCTCACTAGGTTTATTGTCAGGGAAAGAAAGAGGCAGACAGAGAAAGATAGGGAGAGGGAGGAGTTTGACGTATCAGAGAGAGAGAGAGAGAGAGAGAGACGGTGTCAGGGAGAGAGAGAGACAGTGTCAGACAGAGAAAGATAGTGTCAAGAAGAGAGAGAGTGTCAGGGAGAGAGAGTGTCAGGGAAAAAGAGAGAGAAAGACAGTGTCAGGGGTAGTGAGAGCGAGGGAGACAGTGTCAGTGAGACAAACAGTGTCAGGGAGAGAGTAGGAGATACAGTGTCTGGAAGAGAGAGTGGGGGTAATTCAGACCGGATTGCTAGGCTGTGTTTTCGTACAGCCTATGATCAGGTCTGAACTGCGTATGCGTATGCACCGTAATGCAGAGGCGCGTTGGTCCGCAGAGACAGGGAGCGCAGGGCAGCAACGAGATGGTGCGAGAAAAGCGATCACACCGGCAATTGCAAGATGACTAACAGGAAGAGGCCATTTGTGGGTGGCAACTGACTGTTGTAGAGGAGTGTCTGGAAAAACACAGGAGGGTTTCTGACGTCACCTCCGGCCCCGATCATCGCACTGGAGTAAGTCCTGGGCTGTGCAGAGACTGCACAAACTTCTGTTTGTGCAGCTCTCCTGCACATGCAATCACACCCCTCCACAGCGTTTTCCCCCTCCCCCTGTAGGCGGAGACTACCTGATCGCAGGGATGCAAAAAACTCACCCTAGCGATCAGGTCTGAATTAGGCCCAGTATCAGGAAGAGAAAAACACAGTGTCAGGAAGAGAGAGAGGAAGAGAAAGACAGTGTCAGGGGGAGAGAGAGATAGGGCAGAGAGACAGTGTCAGAGAGAGAGAGACAGTGGCAGGGAGAGAGAGTGTCAAGAGGAGAGAGGCTGAGAGAGAGAGAGAGACAGTGTGAGGGAGAGTCAGAAAAAGAGAGACAGTCAGGGAGAGAGAGAGAGAGACCAAGTCTCAGGGAGAGAGAGAGTGTCCGGAACAGAGAGAGGGAGAGACAGACAGTGTTAGGGAAAGAGAGGCAGTGTCAGGGAGAGAGAGAGAGAGAGAGACAATGTCAGTCAAAGAGAGAGGAGAGAGAGGGAGGGGAAGAAACTTTAATTGACTACAGCTCATGTCTATCATGGGGACGGGCACTTCTCATCAGTAGGCTCCACCCCCTAAACACCTAAAAATCACAGCACTGCTGCTCTGCTACCATCCCTGGTAATCGGGAAGGGGTGGGGGTTGCCTTGATAACTTGTTTTTTTGTTGTTGCCTACTTGCTGGCAAGAGGCAGGATGTACTGGATGTGCGCCACTCACTTTATACATCACTAATAGGAGCCGCAGCCTCATTTTGTGCTTGTGAACCTTAAGGCCCCTCAGGACCTCATATCCTGGGACCGGGGTACCCTTTGTATCCCCCTGTTGCCAGGCCTGGCCGGGCTTCAAACTGCTGGTGCTTCTGCCTGTATACAATGACAGGAGCAGCGGCAGCTGACAGCAACTGCAGGGTAGCAGAGCAAGGAGAGGCCCTCTTCAGCCTGTCACCTCCATGCATTGCATACCCTTGCTGAGAAGGTAGCGCCTGCCCTGACTGAAATCATAATTGTGGATGTGTAAGAGGTGCGGCTGCGCGTGTGGTGGTGCCTGCTGCCGTGCAGGTGTAGTTTCGGTACTCACCAGGCGCCGCTCTCTCTCACCTTCAGGTACCGGAACCTTCAACGGACCTGGCAAATCTTCCATCGGATCCGGACACGACGACCTAGGAGGAAGGAGATTGCTGAGTGCCGTCCTCCTAACTGTGGACCGAAACTCCCTCCGACCCCGAGAAAAATAGTGCTTTCGGGCTAGGTGAGGGTCATCCCAGGCGTCCGCCTCAGAGCCCAAATTTCACCTATTGGCACTCTCGCACCAGGTGGAAATTCTACCTTGCACCGGCGTGCAAGGCTCACCGTACGCCCTGAAGGAAGGGAGACAGATAGGGACACACAGAAGGAACACACAGACCGCTGTTACTCACCGTCCTACGTCTTGTACTCCGATCTTCTCCACTTACAGTTCCCTGTAAGGAGGCAAAGAGAGAAACAGCCGTGCAGGGCCTAGAACTACCCTAGTGTGCGTCCGCTACACTAGCTACATAAACAGAGCCCTCAAACTAGCTCATGTGAGTGGTGCAACACAACTATGCACAAACTTAAAACAAACAGACACTTTGCCCTGCACGGTAACAACATACATCACAATATCGGAATACAAGATCACACGGTGCTGTCCCTTTAAATCCCTACCTGCCGCTGGAAGGGGGTGGGCGCCACACAGCCTGCCCACCTCCTGTACACTTCCTTCTATAGGGCTCAGGTCAAGCGGACCTGCCTACCTAACACCTCAGGGTGGCCTGGGCCTAGTGCCCAGTGCCACCTTTATTCACCTCGGGGCACTTATTCACTGGGCCTAGCGCCCCCTGACTGCACACAGGCCGGAGGCCTGACTTCACCCACGGGCCTAGCGCCCGCCTAACTTGTCCCTCTTTGGGTGACCTGGGCCTGGTGCCCAGGGTCACCTTATGATACCCTATTCGGCAAAGTACACTAGGGCCTAATGCCCTCTAATGTCCCACAGGCCTATTGCCTGATGCTCCCCTCGGGCCTAACGCCCGCCTATCAGCCGCTTAGGTGGCTTGGGCCTAACGCCCAAACCACCGACTATGATGATGACCCCCAAACTCCTATCTGCGCAACAGGCCTAGTGCCTGAATTGTGCCCCCGGGCCTAATGCCCGTCCCTGGTGGTCGAGGGAGGAAAAGGGAGGGGGTGAAAGTTGCCTCACTGAGGCCTCACCTGCCCCAGGGATCTCCAGCGCCCTCTTCTGCCGCTGACCCGTCCTGGCCAGCGGCGCCGCCTCCGCTCCTCCGCGTCCAGCCGCCGCTGGAAATCTTCTTGCAGGAGCCCGATGTCTTCCGGCCTCTTCAGCGGCCACCGGAGCTCCTCTTCCCACGGCCGTCTTCTTCTTCTCCTCGCGGCGTCTCCTCCGCTCACCCGCGCGGTCTTCTCACTCCGGGTCCCGGCCGCTTCTTTGCCGCTCTTCGGCGCGGCCTCCTTCCTCCGCTGCTCCCGCCCGGCGTCTGACGTCAGATGCCGGGGGCGGGGCCTATGACGCGGCGAGCGCCGATTGGCTCGCCGCACCCCACTGTGATTGCCCGCCGCTCCGGGAGCCGTGATTGGCTCCCGGAGGGCGCCAATATTTGAATGCCCCTGCAGCCTCTGGTCCGGTGCAGGGAAAAGGGTAATCCCTGCACCGGACACCCGCCGCCGCCACACACTGACAGGCGCTGGGGACAGACAAGCTGTCCCAGCGCTGTCAGAGACGTTGTCCCGCAGGGGACACAGGCTCCCTGGCTGCCGCAGCTGGAATGTGTCCTGTAAAACAGGACACATCTCCATATATGTGCACCTGCCCTTGGGCATCTGCAATAGATATAACAGTGCTATAAGCGTCACTGGGGCAGATGTATTAACCTGGAGAAGGCATAAGGAAGTGATAAACCAGTGATATGTGCAAGGTGATAAATGCACCAGTCAGTCAGCTCCTAACTGTTAATTTACATATTGGACCTGATTGGCTGGTTCGTTTATCACCTTGCACATATCACTGGTTTATCACTTCCTTATGCCTTCTCCAGATTAATACATCTACCCCTTTGTACCTGTTTGCATCTGTGCACAATTCCGCGTATACATCCTTACTGTACTTAGCTTACATTAGTCTGCCCTTTCCCTCCCCTGCCCCAGCTCTCCAGGAGCAAGCAGTCACAAGTCTCAGATTCACACATATCTGCACTAGAGCATAGGTGTGTGGATGGGTTTCTGGCCATACACATAACCCATTTGTATATTTCACACTATGTAAATTTGCGTAAGTCCATCTCAGCGTCAGACCCTATGTAAGTAACCCAGAAATAAATTATTAGAACTAATTCACTAGACATAAGTGATTACCTATGCATAGAGATGAAGGGAGATAACATGGAAATAGCAAGCCGTGGGGGTTGATGGCATGAGGATAATGTGCTGCATCATATTTATCTCATTTATCAGTACAAGTTTTATTAGAGTTCATAATAATAATACCATTTAAGTAATTTGTTCAGAATAGCCTTAAACCCACATGGCACTTTTTCAACTCTGACCAACTCAGTCCTTTTGGGATCCCAAACACAGTCCTCTTCTAATCCATTTTCAACCATACCGTTGTCCGCCGGTACCCAGGCAGTGTCATACCCACAATCATGCCATGTTTTCTGCAGAGAATGACATTGGTAATGTATCATGATCACCTTGCCTACATACACATTCAGCTTTAAAATGATTGGTCTTTTTTATAGCTAAGTGGGTACCTTTCTGCCTTCCCTATATCTCTGCTAGCATAGACTCCTTCTCCTAACATATTGCAGTATGCTGATCTTTTGTAACTCTCCAGCGGCGGATTGAGCTGCGGGGAAACTGGTTCAGATCCCCCTTGGCTAGTCCTGCAAGCAGAGGCGGATTGGCCATAGGGTTTACAGGGAAGATTCCCGGTGGGCCGACGCACCCGTGGGGCCTGTTTTGTTTGAGGACATGTGGTCCTTTTTATAGACATAATGAGTAAGATGTAAAATAATTTGCATATATGAAAATTACTTTACCATTTAGCCTGTGATTGCAGATGATGTAGTGTATGCTCTGTCTGCCTGCTTGGCTGACATATAAGATTGAATGAATATTGATTGGGATACGGTTGGTGTAATAAGCAAGAAAATATATATTTCTAAAGAATGATATAGTTTCCTAAATTCTTAAGGTGTATCATATAATGTGCTCATAATATTTAATTTTATTTCTTTTTAACTTCCCCCTTAATGCTGGACATGCCCACTATCTGGAAAGTCTTGGGGGGAGGGTGCTGCTGCCATGGCCCATGGCTAGACCTTACACCTCTGGTGCTGCCTATGTGGGGCCATTAGTACAAATGTTTCCAGGGCCGCTTTTTGTTCCCAATCCGCCCCTGCCTGCAAGTCCCCTCAGTGGCTGACCATCACCCACCCCCGGGCCAGCTGCTGCGATCGGAGCTCATCACCAATCAGGCAGCATCAACTGTTAGCCACAGAGAAATGGCCACCACGGGAGCTATTCGGCCTCTTGTGGTTTGCGTTACAGTATATCAGGGGTGGGGAACCTCCGGCCCGCGGGCCGTATAAGGCCCACGAAGCCGTTTGCTCCGGTCCACCCGCTTCTCTGTGAGACACGCCGCCGCTCAGTCCGGCGGCAGCGTGTCTCAGCTGTCAGGACAGGGACTCAGGAGGAGAGCGCGGCGGATGGCGGCGGCTGCGTGTAGGACTAGAAACCAGCCGCCGGTTCTTGTACCAATCAGAGCTCGCAGACCGGCAGCCAATCAGGAGCCGCGGCTGCTGGTCTGTGAGCTCTGATTGGCTCTCGAACCGGCGGCTGGTTTCAAGTCCTACATGCCGCCGCCCAACATAGCCGCGCTCTCCTCCGTGTCCCGCCAAAAGAAGCAGCGGTAAGCAAGACGGGGAGGGATCTGTATACCTGGCACTGTGAGGGGCATTTGTATATCTGGCACTGTGGGGGCATTTGTATACCTGGCACTGTGGGGGCATCTGTATACCTGGCACTGTGAGGGGCATTTGTATACCTGGCACTGTGGGGGCATCTGTATACCTGGCACTGTGAGGGGCATTTGTATACCTGGTACTGTGGGGGCATTTGTATACCTGGCACTGTGGGGGCAATTGTGGATCTGGCACTGCACTATTGGGGGCATATGTGTATCACGTCCCATTTTAATTGGCCACACCCATTTTTTTGGTGCGCGCGCCTCCGGTGCGCACACACAGTGCCTCTAAGGGGCAGACCTACTGGGGGGCAGGGTCATTTTTTAAGTTGAGAATTTTTGTATGGCCCCCGAAGGATTTTATAAATATCCAAATGGCCCTCGGTAGAAAAAAGGTTCCCCACCCCTGCAGTATATGGATGTAGAATGCATACTGCTGCACTGGCTGCCACGTTCCCTCCAGCGCACTGTGATGGTACAGTATGCCCCGTCTGAGGGGGTTCCGGAGTGCCTGCCTGCCTGCTGCAGGAGAATAACCTACTATTACTACGCACAGGTACAAATCCCCCCAAATACTAAATTAATATGTACTTGTCAATGGGGAATGTTGTTCAAAGTTGCAAAAATGAAAATCTACACAATGGGGGTAATTCCAAGTTGATCGCAGCAGGATTTTCGATAGCAATTGAGCAAAACCATGTGCACTGCAGGGGAGGCAGATATAACGTGCAGAAAGAGTTAGATTTGGGTGGGTTATTTTATTTCTGTGCAGGGTAAATACTGGCTGCTTTATTTTTACACTGCAAATTAGATTGCAGATTGAACACCCACTACCCAAATCTAACTCTTTCTGCACATGTTATATCTGCCTCCCCTGCAGTGCACATGGTTTTGCCCATTTGCTAACAAAAATCCTGCTGCGATCAACTTGGAATTACCCCCAATATATGTAAATCATACAAAAACACAAACAATAAGTGATGGGCAAGCATCCAGAATTTTTTTTATTATTATTTATTTATATCCAAAGGTGTGAGTCACACACCCCTGAATGCTGACTGGGTTCGCTAGTTTCCTTGTATACCCCAAACATACACACTTTATCGCTTCTCAAGCTTTTATACTGTACGTCTCCCCCAATGTGACAGGTGAAACTGCAGCAAAAGATGAAAGGAAGGCTGTGACTTCCCTACGAGGAGGGAGTATCCTGCCCCCTCCACAAACTCCACCCTCTCAACAAACCCGCCCCCATTAGGGCTGCTTCCAGAAATCTACCGCGCTGGTTTTCCATGCCAATCCACCCCTGACTCTTCGTGATGACCTTATTGGCTGCTTTCATTGTAGTGCCATGAAACATGGGATATGTTCTGCCGTCCACTGGCTTCTGATCATGATATAGAGCAGGCCTGGCCAACCTGTGGCTCTCCAGCTGTTGTAAAACTACAAGTCCCATCATGCTTTGCCACAGTTTTGCTATTAGGGAATGCTAAAACTGTGGCAGTGCATGCTGGGGTGTGTAGTTTAACAACATCTGGAGAGCCACAGGTTGGCCAGGCCTGATATAGAGTGTTTTCAGAAGTGATATCCTCCAAGAGTCTTCTGATTGATTATCACATTCCATTTCTACCATGGAAAAAGAGACATATGTTTTTCAGTGTTACTTGGTCATAATACCATGTATGCAGTGCTTAAAGTGGTCCTAGACAAGTGGTGGAACTCACCCCCCTCCCCACGACGCCCATGTAATAAAGGTATTGAGCACGTTGTAAAAAGGGGCATGGTCTCAAAAAGAAAGGGGCGTGGTCACACAATAGTAATAATGCCCACAGTAGTAGCACTCCATAATACACATAATGCCCACAGCAGTAGCACCCCTTATACAATGCCCACAGAAGTAGTGCTCCTTATGCAATGTCCGCTGTACTTGTAGTGCCCACAGCGGTAGTGCCCCTTATATAAAGCCCATAGTAGTGGTGCCCCTTATGCAATGCCCCCAGTAGTAGTGCCCCTTATGTCTCCAGGAGTGATGCCCCTTATGAAGTGCCCCCATTACAATGAGTAGTGCCCCCATTAGTAATGCCCCTATGTAGTATTGCCCCCAGTAGTATTGTTGCCTGTAGTAATGCCCCCTGTCATTTAGCCCCAGTAGTTATGCCCCCAGTGGTAATGCCCCTGCAGTTATGACCCCAGTAGTTTACCCCCCCTTTAATTTAGCCTCCCAGTGGTAATGCCCCCAGTAGTTTAGCCCCAGTAGTTTGCCCATTGTAGTTTAGCCACCAGTAGTAATGACCCCAATAGTAATGCCCCCCTGTAGTTTGCCCCCTGGTAGTTTAGCCCCTGTAGTTATGCCCCCAGTAGTTTAGCCCCTTTAGTTATGCCCCCTTGTAGTTTAGCCCCCAGTAGTAATGCCTCCAAGTAGTATTGCCCCTGTAGTTACACCCCCAGTAGTAATGCCCTCCTGCAGTTTGCCCTCTTGTAGTTTGCCCCAGTAGCTTGACCCCTTGTAGTTTGCCCCTTCTAGCTTGCCCCCAGTAATAATGCCCCCAAGTAGTTTGCCCCCAGTAGATGCCCCACAGTAGTTTACCACAGTAGATGCCCCCCAGTAGTAATGTCTCCCAGTAGTTTGCCCCCAGTAGATGCCCCCCAGTAGTAATGTCCCCCAGTAGTTTGCTCCCAGTAGATGCCCCCCAATAGTAATGTCTCCCAGTAGTTTGCCCCCAGTAGATGCCCCCAGTAGTAATGTCCCCCAGTAGTTTGCCCCCAGTAGATGTCCCCCAGTAGTAATATCCCCAGTAGATGCCCCTCAGTATTAATGCCCTCAATAGTTTGCCCCCAGTAGGTGCCCCTCTGTAGTAATGCCCTCCAGTAGTTTGACCCTCGTAGATGCCTCCCAGTAGTTTGCCCCTAGTAGATGCCCCTCAGTAGTAATGCCCCCCAGTAGTTTGCCCCCAGTAGGTGCCCCCAACTAGTAATGTCCCCAGTAGATGCCCCTCAGTAGTAATGTCCCCCAGCAGTTTGCCCCCAGTAGATGCCCCGCTGTAGTAATGCCCCCTAGTAGTTTGCCGCCAGTAGATGCCTCCCAGTAGTTTGCCGCCAGTAGATGCCCCTCAGTAGTAATGCCCCCCAGTAGTTTGCCCCCAGTAGGTGCCACTCTGTAGTAATGCCCACCAGTAGGTGCCCCTCTGTAGTAATGCCCCCCAGTAGTTTGCCCCCAGTAGATGCCGCTATGCAAAAAAAAAAAAACAAACACCATACTCACCAAGCCCCGCTCCGTGTCCGGCCGCTGCAGTCCTCTGGGCGCCCGCTCTTCAGCACTATGAGAGAGGCGTCATGACGTTTCTCCAATAGCGCACAGTGGCAGCGCTGGAAGCAGGAGCTCAGTACTGGGCTCCTGCCTCTGGCTGCCACTGTAGAGGGAGACGGGCGCCCGCTGGTAACACAATCTAAGTAGGCGCCCAGCATCTCCCTGCAACGCCGGCAACACATCGGGTTAGGGCCCCTCATTCCAAGTTGATGGCTGGCTAGCTGCTTTTAGCAGCTGTGCAAACGCTAAGCCGCCGCCCTCTGGGAGTGTATCTTAGCTTAGCAGAAGTGCGAACAAAAGGATTGCAGCGCTGCTACAAAAAAAGATTGTGCAGTTTCTGAGTAGCTCAAGACTTACTCCTAGCTTGCGATCACTGTTCCTGTTTTAACGTCACAAACATGCCCTGCGTTCGCCCAGCCACGCCTACGTTTCCCCAGCCACTCCTGCGTTTTTATCTGACACGCCTGAGTTTTTACACACACTCCCCGAAAACGGTCAGTTACCACCCAGAAACACCCTCTGCCTGTCAATCACTCTGCGGCCAGCAGTGCGATTGAAAAGCGTCGCTAGACCTTGTGTGAAAATACGTCGGCTTTTGTGAAAGTACATTGCGGGTGCGCATTGCACCCCATACGCATGCGCAGAAGTGCCAAAATTTTGCCTGATCGCTGCGCTGCGAACGAAAGCAGCTAGCGATCAACTCGGAATGAGGGTCTAGGTGAGCTGGTGGAGGCGGAACTGCGTTCCATCTCCAAGTGGAACTGACAGAACGCAGTTCCGCCCCATTCCAGCTCACTTTAACACCTGCATGTATGCATGTAAGAATTGAGAGGGAGATTTATCAAAACTTTGATAGAGATAAAGTGGAGGAAGATAAAGTACTAACCATCAGCTAGCCTTCTAACTATAATGTTACAGGCTGTGTTTTAAAAATGACTGTTAGGAGCTGATTGTCAGTACTTTATTTCTCACAGATTTAGTCAAGCTTAGAATTACAGCATAAAAGTAAATAAAAAAAATTAAAAAAAAGAGTACTTCTGCTAAAGTATTGTAATATATTTAAAAGTATCAATTAAGTGAAAAAGAAAGCAGTGGGAACAAAAAATGTATTTGAGACACAAATAAGGGCTCTCATTCAGATGTGGTGGGAAGTGCTGCATCCGCAACAAAATACTGACTTTTGGTCCTTTGCACGACCCATTCTGTGCATGCACAAATGGGTACCACGATGACTGATGTAGATCGGCACAGTCAGATGGTGTTTGGGGGTGGGGAGGGGGTGGCGATGGCCTCTGTTTCTCCAAATGGAGGTGTGTTTCCGCCATTGTAGGGGAGGAATGAGGAAAGGATCTACATCAGAGGATGGAGATTTCCTGGCTTTTAGGTAGGACTTTGGGCAGTCGGCTTGTGTGACCCCATAGACTTCGCAGGCGGCTGATGGTGCTGGATCCAATAGTGCATGACGCCTCCTGCTGCATTACTATATTAGTGCTATCACTGCTGCTTCTATGTGAGCAGCAGTGATAGCTACTCCAACTACATCTGAATGAGAGCCAAAGAAAAAATGGTCCTGCGACTCTAACCCTACCTGTGTAATATAATTCACATACTGTATTATGAAAGTTAGCTGCTGGCTATTTTATTCCAGCGGTGCAGTGCATTCTTTGTTACTTTCTCACATTATTATTATTTTAAAAACATAACACCTTTTTTTCCATTGTTCTGTAGGTTCCTCGGAATCCGAACCCGCCCGAACTTCAGCTTTTTTTACACGGATCCGAGCGACTCGGATCTTCCCGCCTTGCTCGGTTAACCCGAGCGCGCCCGAACGTCATCATGACGCTGTCGGATTCTCGCGAGGCTCGGATTCTATCGCGAGACTCGGATTCTATATAAGGAGCCGCGCGTCGCCGCCATTTTACACGTGCATTGAGATTGATAGTGAGAGGACGTGGCTGGCGTCCTCTCCGTTTAGAGAAGAAATAGATAGGAGAGTGAGAGTGAGACAGTGACACTTCATTTACTGGAGCTTAGGAGGAGTACTCAGACAGAGAGTGCAGAATTTTGCTGATAGTATTAGTTAGTTATACTAGTGACAGAGTGAGACAGTGACACTTCATTTACTGGAGCTTAGGAGGAGTACTCAGACAGAGAGTGCAGAATTTTGCTGATAGTATTAGTTAGTTATACTAGTGACTGACCAGTGACCACCAGTGCAGTTTTATATTATTTAATATAATCCGTTCTCTGCCTGAAAAAACGATACACAGTGACTCAGTCACATACCATATCTGTGCTCAGCCCAGTGTGCTGCTGCATCATCTATGTATAATATCTGACTGTGCTCACACAGCTTAATTGTGGGGGAGACTGGGGAGCAGTTAGGTTATAGCAGGAGCCAGGAGTACATATTAAAAAATTAAACAGTGCACACTTTTTTTCTGCAGGAGTGCCACTGCCAGTGTGACTGACCAGTGACCTGACCACCAGTATATAGTATACTATATTGTATTGTGAATGTCTGCCTGTAAAAGTTAAACACACGTCGTGTGACTTGTGTGGTGTTTTTTTATTCTATAAAATAAAAAACTCATTCTGCTGACAGACAGTGTCCAGCAGGTCCGTCATTATATAATATATACCTGTCCGGCTGCAGTAGTGATATATATATATTTTTTATATCATTATTTATCATCCAGTCGCAGCAGACACAGTACGGTAGTTCACGGCTGTAGCTACCTCTGTGTCGGCACTCGGCAGTCCATCCATAATTGTATACCACCTACCCGTGTTTTTTTTTCTTTCTTCTTTATACATACTACATCTCATTATCAACAAGTCTATATTAGCAGCAGACACAGTACGGTAGTCCACGGCTGTAGCTACCTCTGTGTCGGCACTCGGCAGTCCGTCCATAATTGTATACCACCTACCCGTGGTTTTTTTTTTCTTTCTTCTTTATACATACTACATCTCATTATCATCCAGTCTATATTAGCAGCAGACACAGTACAGTACGGTAGTCCACGGCTGTAGCTACCTCTGTGTCGGCACTCGGCAGTCCGTCCATAATTGTATACCACCTACCCGTGGTTTTTTTTTCTTTCTTCTTTATACATACTACATCTCATTATCAACCAGTCTATATTAGCAGCAGACACAGTACGGTAGTCCACGGCTGTAGCTACCTCTGTGTCGGCACTCAGCAGTCCGTCCATAATTGTATACCACCTACCCGTAGTTTTTTTTTCTTTCTTCTTTATACATACTACATCTCATTATCATCCAGTCTATATTAGCAGCAGACACAGTACAGTACGGTAGTCCACGGCTGTAGCTACCTCTGTGTCGGCACTCGGCAGTCCGTCCATAATTGTATACCACCTACCCGTGGTTTTTTTTTCTTTCTTCTTTATACATACTACATCTCATTATCATCCAGTCTATATTAGCAGCAGACACAGTACAGTACGGTAGTCCACGGCTGTAGCTACCTCTGTGTCGGCACTCGGCAGTCCGTCCATAATTGTATACCACCTACCCGTGGTTTTTGTTTCTTTCTTCTTTATACATACTACATCTCATTATCATCCAGTCTATATTAGCAGCAGACACAGTACAGTACAATAGTCCACGGCTGTAGCTACCTCTGTGTCGGCACTCGGCAGTCCGTCCATAATTGTATACCACCTACCCGTGGTTTTTTTTCTTTCTTCTTTATACATACTACATCTCATTATCATCCAGTCTATATTAGCAGCAGACACAGTACAGTACAATAGTCCACGGCTGTAGCTACCTCTGTGTCGGCACTCGGCAGTCCGTCCATAATTGTATACCACCTACCCGTGGTTTTTTTTTCTTTCTTCTTTATACATACTACATCTCATTATCATCCAGTCTATATTAGCAGCAGACACAGTACAGTACGGTAGTCCACGGCTGTAGCTACCTCTGTGTCGGCACTCGGCAGTCCGTCCATAATTGTATACCACCTACCCGTGGTTTTTTTTTCCTTTCTTCTTAATACATACTACATCTCATTATCAACCAGTCTATATTAGCAGCAGACACAGTACGGTAGTCCACGGCTGTAGCTACCTCTGTGTCGGCACTCGGCAGTCCATCCATAATTGTATACCACCTACCCGTGGTTTTTTTTCTTTCTTCTTTATACATACATACTACATCTCATTATCATCCAGTCTATATTAGCAGCAGACACAGTACAGTACAATAGTCCACGGCTGTAGCTACCTCTGTGTCGGCACTCGGCAGTCCATCCATAATTGTATACTAGTATCCATCCATCTCCATTGTTTACCTGAGGTGCCTTTTAGTTGTGCCTATTAAAATATGGAGAACAAAAATGTTGAGGTTCCAAAATTAGGGAAAGATCAAGATCCACTTCCACCTCGTGCTGAAGCTGCTGCCACTAGTCATGGCCGAGACGATGAAATGCCAGCAACGTCGTCTGCCAAGGCCGATGCCCAATGTCATAGTACAGAGCATGTCAAATCCAAAACACCAAATATCAGTAAAAAAAGGACTCCAAAACCTAAAATAAAATTGTCGGAGGAGAAGCGTAAACTTGCCAATATGCCATTTACCACACGGAGTGGCAAGGAACGGCTGAGGCCCTGGCCTATGTTCATGGCTAGTGGTTCAGCTTCACATGAGGATGGAAGCACTCAGCCTCTCGCTAGAAAACTGAAAAGACTCAAGCTGGCAAAAGCACCGCAAAGAACTGTGCGTTCTTCGAAATCCCAAATCCACAAGGAGAGTCCAATTGTGTCGGTTGCGATGCCTGACCTTCCCAACACTGGACGTGAAGAGCATGCGCCTTCCACCATTTGCACGCCCCCTGCAAGTGCTGGAAGGAGCACCCGCAGTCCAGTTCCTGATAGTCAGATTGAAGATGAAGATGTTGAAGTACACCAGGATGAGGAGGATATGGGTGTTGCTGGCGCTGGGGAGGAAATTGACCAGGAGGATTCTGATGGTCAGGTGGTTTGTTTAAGTCAGGCACCCGGGGAGACACCTGTTGTCCGTGGGAGGAATATGGCCGTTGACATGCCTGGTGAAAATACCAAAAAAAATCAGCTCTTCAGTGTGGAGGTATTTCAACAGAAAAGCGGACAACAGGTGTCAAGCCGTGTGTTGCCTTTGTCAAGCTGTAATAAGTAGGGGTAAGGACGTTAACCACCTCGGAACATCCTCCCTTATACGTCACCTGCAGCGCATTCATAATAAGTCAGTGACAAGTTCAAAAACTTTGGGCGACAGCGGAAGCAGTCCACTGACCAGTAAATCCCTTCCTCTTGTAACCAAGCTCACGCAAACCACCCCACCAACTCCCTCAGTGTCAATTTCCTCCTTCCCCAGGAATGCCAATAGTCCTGCAGGCCATGTCACTGGCAATTCTGACGAGTCCTCTCCTGCCTGGGATTCCTCCGATGCATCCTTGCGTGTAACGCCTACTGCTGCTGGCGCTGCTGTTGTTGCTGCTGGGAGTCGATGGTCATCCCAGAGGGGAAGTCGTAAGCCCACTTGTACTACTTCCAGTAAGCAATTGACTGTCCAACAGTCCTTTGCGAGGAAGATGAAATATCACAGCAGTCATCCTGCTGCAAAGCGGATAACTGAGGCCTTGACAACTATGTTGGTGTTAGACGTGCGTCCGGTATCCGCCGTTAGTTCACAGGGAACTAGACAATTTATTGAGGCAGTGTGCCCCCGTTACCAAATACCATCTAGGTTCCACTTCTCTAGGCAGGCGATACCGAGAATGTACACGGACGTCAGAAAAAGACTCACCAGTGTCCTAAAAAATGCAGTTGTACCCAATGTCCACTTAACCACGGACATGTGGACAAGTGGAGCAGGGCAGGGTCAGGACTATATGACTGTGACAGCCCACTGGGTAGATGTATGGACTCCCGCCGCAAGAACAGCAGCGGCGGCACCAGTAGCAGCATCTCGCAAACGCCAACTCTTTCCTAGGCAGGCTACGCTTTGTATCACCGCTTTCCAGAATACGCACACAGCTGAAAACCTCTTACGGCAACTGAGGAAGATCATCGCGGAATGGCTTACCCCAATTGGACTCTCCTGTGGATTTGTGGCATCGGACAACGCCAGCAATATTGTGTGTGCATTAAATATGGGCAAATTCCAGCACGTCCCATGTTTTGCACATACCTTGAATTTGGTGGTGCAGAATTTTTTAAAAAACGACAGGGGCGTGCAAGAGATGCTGTCGGTGGCCAGAAGAATTGCGGGACACTTTCGGCGTACAGGCACCACGTACAGAAGACTGGAGCACCACCAAAAACTACTGAACCTGCCCTGCCATCATCTGAAGCAAGAAGTGGTAACGAGGTGGAATTCAACCCTCTATATGCTTCAGAGGTTGGAGGAGCAGCAAAAGGCCATTCAAGCCTATACAATTGAGCACGATATAGGAGGTGGAATGCACCTGTCTCAAGCGCAGTGGAGAATGATTTCAACGTTGTGCAAGGTTCTGATGCCCTTTGAACTTGCCACACGTGAAGTCAGTTCAGACACTGCCAGCCTGAGTCAGGTCATTCCCCTCATCAGGCTTTTGCAGAAGAAGCTGGAGACATTGAAGGAGGAGCTAACACGGAGCGATTCCGCTAGGCATGTGGGACTTGTGGATGGAGCCCTTAATTCGCTTAACAAGGATTCACGGGTGGTCAATCTGTTGAAATCAGAGCACTACATTTTGGCCACCGTGCTCGATCCTAGATTTAAAGCCTACCTTGGATCTCTCTTTCCGGCAGACACAAGTCTGCTGGGGTTGAAAGACCTGCTGGTGAGAAAATTGTCAAGTCAAGCGGAACGCGACCTGTCAACATCTCCTCCTTCACATTCTCCCGCAACTGGGGGTGCGAGGAAAAGGCTCAGAATTCCGAGCCCACCCGCTGGCGGTGATGCAGGGCAGTCTGGAGCGACTGCTGATGCTGACATCTGGTCCGGACTGAAGGACCTGACAACGATTACGGACATGTCGTCTACTGTCACTGCATATGATTCTCTCACCATTGAAAGAATGGTGGAGGATTATATGAGTGACCGCATCCAAGTAGGCACGTCACACAGTCCGTACTTATACTGGCAGGAAAAAGAGGCAATTTGGAGGCCCTTGCACAAACTGGCTTTATTCTACCTAAGTTGCCCTCCCACAAGTGTGTACTTCGAAAGAGTGTTTAGTGCCGCCGCTCACCTTGTCAGCAATCGGCGTACGAGGTTACATCCAGAAAATGTGGAGAAGATGATGTTCATTAAAATGAATTATAATCAATTCCTCCGTGGAGACATTGACCAGCAGCAATTGCCTCCACAAAGTACACAGGGAGCTGAGATGGTGGATTCCAGTGGGGACGAATTGATAATCTGTGAGGAGGGGGATGTACACGGTGATATATCGGAGGATGATGATGAGGTGGACATCTTGCCTCTGTAGAGCCAGTTTGTGCAAGGAGAGATTAATTGCTTCTTTTTTGGTGGGGGTCCAAACCAACCCGTCATTTCAGTCACAGTCGTGTGGCAGACCCTGTCACTGAAATGATGGGTTGGTTAAAGTGTGCATGTCCTGTTTATACAACATAAGGGTGGGTGGGAGGGCCCAAGGACAATTCCATCTTGCACCTCTTTTTTCTTTAATTTTTTCTTTGCGTCATGTGCTGTTTGGGGAGGGTTTTTTGGAAGGGCCATCCTGCGTGAGTCTGCAGTGCCACTCCTAGATGGGCCCGGTGTTTGTGTCGGCCACTAGGGTCGCTTATCTTACTCACACAGTCAGCTACCTCATTGCGCCTCTTTTTTTCTTTGCGTCATGTGCTTTTTGGGTAGGGTTTTTTGGAAGGGCCATCCTGCGTGACACTGCAGTGCCACTCCTAGATGGGCCCGGTGTTTGTGTCGGCCACTAGGGTCGCTTATCTTACTCACACAGTCAGCTACCTCATTGCGCCTCTTTTTTTCTTTGCGTCATGTGCTTTTTGGGTAGGGTTTTTTGGAAGGGCCATCCTGCGTGACACTGCAGTGCCACTCCTAGATGGGCCCGGTGTTTGTGTCGGCCACTAGGGTCGCTTATCTTACTCACACAGTCAGCTACCTCATTGCGCCTCTTTTTTTCTTTGCGTCATGTGCTGTTTGGGGAGGGTTTTTTGGAAGGGCCATCCTGCGTGACACTGCAGTGCCACTCCTAGATGGGCCCGGTGTTTGTGTCGGCCACTAGGGTCGCTTATCTTACTCACACAGTCAGCTACCTCATTGCGCCTCTTTTTTTCTTTGCGTCATGTGCTTTTTGGGTAGGGTTTTTTGGAAGGGCCATCCTGCGTGACACTGCAGTGCCACTCCTAGATGGGCCCGGTGTTTGTGTCGGCCACTAGGGTCGCTTATCTTACTCACACAGTCAGCTACCTCATTGCGCCTCTTTTTTTCTTTGCGTCATGTGCTTTTTGGGTAGGGTTTTTTGGAAGGGCCATCCTGCGTGACACTGCAGTGCCACTCCTAGATGGGCCCGGTGTTTGTGTCGGCCACTAGGGTCGCTTATCTTACTCACACAGTCAGCTACCTCATTGCGCCTCTTTTTTTCTTTGCGTCATGTGCTGTTTGGGGAGGGTTTTTTGGAAGGGCCATCCTGCGTGACACTGCAGTGCCACTCCTAGATGGGCCCGGTGTTTGTGTCGGCCACTAGGGTCGCTTATCTTACTCACACAGTCAGCTACCTCATTGCGCCTCTTTTTTTCTTTGCGTCATGTGCTGTTTGGGGAGGGTTTTTTGGAAGGGCCATCCTGCGTGACACTGCAGTGCCACTCCTAGATGGGCCCGGTGTTTGTGTTGGCCACTAGGGTCGCTTATCTTACTCACACAGTCAGCTACCTCATTGCGCCTCTTTTTTTCTTTGCGTCATGTGCTGTTTGGGGAGGGTTTTTTGGAAGGGCCATCCTGCGTGACACTGCAGTGCCACTCCTAGATGGGCCCGGTGTTTGTGTCGGCCACTAGGGTCGCTTATCTTACTCACACAGCGACCTCGGTGCAAATTTTAGGACTAAAAATAATATTGTGAGGTGTGAGGTATTCAGAATAGACTGAAAATGAGTGTAAATTATGGTTTTTGAGGTTAATAATACTTTGGGATCAAAATGACCCCCAAATTCTATGATTTAAGCTGTTTTTTAGGGTTTTTTGAAAAAAACACCCGAATCCAAAACACACCCGAATCCGACAAAAAAAATTCGGTGAGGTTTTGCCAAAACGCGGTCGAACCCAAAACACGGCCGTGGAACCGAACCCAAAACCAAAACACAAAACCCGAAAAATTTCCGGCGCTCATCTCTAGATTTGGGTGGGTCATATTGTTTCTGTGCAGAGTAAATACTGGCTGCTTTATTTTTACACTGCACTTTAGATTTCCGTTTGAACACACCCCACCCAAATCTAACTCTCTCTGCACATATTACATCTGCCCCACCTGCAGTGCCACATGATTTTGCCCAATTACTAACTTTTTTGGTTTGCTAACAACTGTGAATAACCCCCATAGCCTCTAAAGTGGAAGTTAGGAGCAGATTGAGAGATACTCTTACACGGCCCTATCCACAACAGAGCAGTGTTTCATAATACAGATCAAAGGAAGTAACAACGCAAGGCACAAGGGTGGCCTTTGACACCGCAGTAGTTGTGTATGCATTTGCTAAATAAATTGCGTGCGCAATTTGCCAACCATTGGAACCCCTGTCAATGCATTTTTTCTTCTGTTGTCTGCCCCATTAGTTTATGACCACAATTTAACTATTTAAATGAGCTATAACATTTTATTAAACAATTAAAACATCAAACAGAACAAATTAGTTTCTCTAAAGCCTTTATTGTTCTTTACACAAATGTTTAACTACCAATAACATGATAGATAGATAGATAGATAGATAGATAGATAGATAGATAGATAGATAGATAGATCATTAGATAGATAAATAATACTTTTCATTGTTTTAAAAAAACACTTTACTTTTTATTTTTTAAACCACAAACTTTTATAAATGTAACTTTTATAAAAGAAAATAATTAAAAAAAAAAAAATTTTTAAGTTATTAAGGGCTCAGCTGTGGTCGCTTCCGCACTCCTGTCTTCCAAACCAGCATCTAAAGATAGTAGGAGAAAAATGCATTTGAATTACTTTACTAATATACATACTGTGTTGGCCATTTATAAAATGTTATTAGTGTTGATATTTGGCAAAATATATATTTTGGGTGTCAAACCACAAACATTAAACATTGTTTATTTTTTGAAGAAGGACATGTAACAGGTATCTCCAATACCTGCTGCAATCACTGAAATGTTGTGTGCAGCTACTTTTACCATACATTCCTATGGGGATGCAATGCTTCCACATGGGGAATGGGTGTGCAGAGGCCTGGTCAATACTCTTACTACATTGCAGTGTCTGGCTTATTACCTGCCATTACATTTCATAAGGATTAATGGCCACCCACAAAGGAAATGTAATAACATATAATAGCATTTATTTATACTTAGTTTCTTACAAAATTGTGCCTCTTCCCCCTCACTGCTGCTTGATACAATATTTCCCTGGCCTGCAAATGTGGGTGAGGGAGTGTTGGGTAGTTGGAGAGGAGTGGAGGAGTGGTTGGGGATGGGGAGTTAGAGGGGGGTTTAAGAGTGGAAGGTGGGTGCCTTGACGTAGTATCTGACGCAGTATCTTTGTTGTCTTCTTTAACATCCTAAAAAACAAAAAATAAAATATATGTTATTGGACTACAAATAAGTACTACATTTGCAAATATATTCCACATTGCTAGCCAGAAAACAACGTACAATAAATGGCTATAAATACATAACATTACAGTATCTCATATGCAGTCCTCAAGACACCTTATGAATGAATTGCAAGTGAAGTTACACAGAACACATACAAACACAATATTTCCATAATATTATTACCAAAATGCAACATACACATAACACAACATGAGAAGGTGTGCAGGGGAAGGGCGATGGAGTAAAAAAAACAAAAAATGAAACAAAAAAAAAAAGTCCATGAGAAAATACTCACGCTGGCGGATAGACGCCCTCATCTGAGATAGGAGGTCTAGCTGGCGCCTCCTCAAATCTGACCACCGCCGTTCCAGCTGCACTATGGACCGGCAGCTATTTAAATGCACGCGGATTCGGTGTGGACCTCCGCATATGCAGCAAGTTTTGCCATGTTAGAAACGTAGGGCATGAGGTGCACCATCTGCCAGTCCATCACTGCGGTGAGTATGTGCAGCTCCCGCATACTGAACACTGTGGCTCTCATGATGGCAATCGTGTCTTTCCAGTTATCAGTAGTATTTACATACTTTGGTTTGCTGTTATTGTCTGCCTTCATTAAAATGGCTGACAGTTTAACTGACCACAATCTTTATTTATTATAATACTTCCTCTATACACATGCCTGAATTAGCTTTATACATACCATAACACATCAACAAAGGCAAGTCTGCCAAAGGGCTGGTAATGCCTCTAAGCAGCCTTTACGTAGTGATGTGTGTACAGTCGCCAGTTGTATGCATACGCAGACAGAAACTATACATACCAGAACAACAACATATGAAATCTGAAAAAATGTTTGTGAGGCACCAGGGTGGACATAAAGTAGTACACTCCCCGAAAGAACCTATGCGTACAAACGCACAGTGGGTGCTTTTGCATGCAGGAGATACGTACAAAAGCTCGCTTGTGCTACTTCTTCACAATCAACATGGAGGAGTACATTGAAAACATGGACTGTCTGGATGATTTTTTTGGTAAATCAGGTGCTTGACCCTGCAAATCTAGAGGAAATGGAGGAGGTGGTTGAAACAGGAGGCAATCAATTTTCCAGCTGTCACCCATAGTCTGGGAATAGAAATAGATCTTGTGGCGAGCGCAGCGAGCCACCGTGTTTGAAGCGTGGTGATTGCAGCGAGCCCACAAGGGCACTCGTACTGCTCGCCCCACTGTCGGCATGCTGGCGGGCAAGATGCCACTGCCGGGATACTGACAGCTGGCATCCCATCCGCCGGGCATACATATGTATTCCGTTGTAGCTGCTTTTTCATCACCTGTTGGAGAGTGTCCCCCAATCTCCTCTTGAAAAGGTTGGGGAGGTAAGTGAAATCCAACTGCCTGCTACAGATGAATCTCCTCAAGCACACACTCCTAATGTGTAACAGTCAGAATATTCTTCTAATTCAACAGAGGATGACTTTACTGGTAGTGCAATGCCACATGCCACAAACGATGAAAATAGTAGAGATGAGCGGGTTCGGTTCTCAGAGAAGCGAACACCTCCGAACTTCACGTCCCGAGCCCGGCTCGGGTTTTCCCACCTGACTCGGAAACCAGAACGAGGCAAAACGTCATCATCCCGTTGTTGGATTTTCGTGGGGTTTGGATTCCATATAAGGAGCTGTGCGTTGCCGCCATTTTCAGTCCGGCATTGGAGAGTGTAGCGAGAACGTGTCTGCGTCCTCAGTATCTGAGGGAAAGTGGGGTGACGATTCCAGTGCTGTCTTGTGCTGCTCAGTCCAGTGCAGTGTCTTATGCTGCATCAGTCCAGTCACAGTGGTGGTGTCCTCTGCTGCCATATCTCCAGTGTAGCTGTATAAGTCCAGTGCAGTGGGGCTGTGTCGTCCTGCATCAGTCCAGTGGTGGTGTCTTGTGCTGCATCAGTCCAGTCACAGTGGTGGTGTCCTCTGCTGCCATATGTCCAGTGCTGCTGTATAAGACCAGTCCATTGCAGTGTTGTCCTGCATCAGTCCAGTGGTGGTGTCCCTGTGCTTCTGTATAAGTCCAGTAGTACTGCCGTATAAGTCCAGTGATACTGCTGTATATGTCCAGTGATACTGCCATATAAGTACAGTGATACTGCCATATAAATACAGTGGCACTGGCATATAAATCCAGTCCAGTGATACTGCCGTATATGTCCAGTGATACTGCCGTATATGTCCAGTGGTACTGCCGTATAAATCCAGTGATACTGCCGTATATGTCCAGTGGTACTGCCATATAATTCCAGTCCAGTGATACTGCCGTATATGTCCAGTGGGACTGCCATATAATTCCAGTGATACTGCCATATATGTCCAGTTGTACTGCCGCATAATCCAGTGGTACTGGTGTATAAGTCTAGTCCAGTGATACTGCCGTATAAGTCCAGTGGTACTGCCGTATATGTCCAGTGGTACTGCCATATAAGTTTAGTGATACTGCCGTATAAATCCAGTCCAGTGGTACTGCCGTATAAATCCAGTGGTACTGCCGTATAATTCCAGTGATACTGCCGTATAAGTCCACTGGTACTGCCATATAAGTCCAGTGGTACTTAGTGATGAGCACCGGAAATTTTTCGGGTTTTGTGTTTTGGTTTTGGGTTCGGTTCCGCGGCCGTGTTTTGGGTTCAAACGCGTTTTGGCAAAACCTCACCGAATTTTTTTTGTCGGATTCGGGTGTGTTTTGGATTCGGGTGTTTTTTTCAAAAAACCCAAAAAAACAGCTTAAATCATAGAATTTGGGGTTCATTTTGATCCCAAAGTATTATTAACCTCAATAACCATAATTTCCACTCATTTTCAGTCTATTCTGAACACCTCACACCTCACAATATTATTTTTAGTCCTAAAATTTGCACCGAGGTCGCTGGATGGCTAAGCTAAGCGACCCAAGTGGCCCGACACAAACACCTGGCCCATCTAGGAGTGGCACTGCAGTGTCACGCAGGATGGCCCTTCCAAAAAACACTCCCAAAACAGCACATGATGCAAAGAAAAAAAGGCGCAATGAGGTAGCTGTGTGAGTAAGCTAAGCGACCCTAGTGGTCGACACAAACACCTGGCCCATCTAGGAGTGGCACTGCAGTGTCACGCAGGATGGCCTTTCCAAAAAACACTCCCCAAACAGCACATGACGCAAAGAAAAAAAGAGGCGCAATGAGGTAGCTGTGTGAGTAAGCTAAGCGACCCTAGTGGCAGACACAAACACCTGGCCCATCTAGGAGTGGCACTGCAGTGTCACGCAGGATGGCCCTTCCAAAAAACACTCCCCAAACAGCACATGACGCAAAGAAAAAAAGAGGCGCAATGAGGTAGCTGTGTGAGTAAGCTAAGCGACCCTAGTGGCCGACACAAACACCTGGCCCATCTAGGAGTGGCACTGCAGTGTCACGCAGGATGGCCCTTCCAAAAAACACTCCCCAAACAGCAGCACATGACGCAAAGAAGAAAAAAAAGAGGCACAATGAGGTAGCTGTGTGAGTAAGCTAAGCGACCCTTGTGGCCGACACAAACACCTGGCCCATCTAGGAGTGGCACTGCAGTGTCACGCAGGATGGCCCTTCCAAAAAACACTCCCCAAACAGCACATGACGCAAAGAAAAAAAGAGGCGCAATGAGGTAGCTGTGTGAGTAAGCTAAGCGACCCTAGTGGCCGACACAAACACCTGGCCCATCTAGGAGTGGCACTGCAGTGTCACGCAGGATGGCCCTTCCAAAAAACACTCCCCAAACAGCAGCACATGACGCAAAGAAGAAAAAAAAGAGGCGCAATGAGGTAGCTGTGTGAGTAAGCTAAGCGACCCTAGTGGCCGACACAAACACCTGGCCCATCTAGGAGTGGCACTGCAGTGTCACGCAGGATGGCCCTTCCAAAATACACCCCCCAAACAGCACATGACGCAAAGAAAAATGAAAGAAAAAAGAGGTGCAAGATGGAATTGTCCTTGGGCCCTCCCACCCACCCTTATGTTGTATAAACAGGACATGCACACTTTAACCAACCCATCATTTCAGTGACAGGGTCTGCCACACGACTGTGACTGAAATGACGGGTTGGTTTGGACCCCCACCAAAAAAGAAGCAATTAATCTCTCCTTGCACAAACTGGCTCTACAGAGGCAAGATGTCCACCTCATCATCATCCTCCGATATATCACCGTGTACATCCCCCTCCTCACAGATTATCAATTCGTCCCCACTGGAATCCACCATCTCAGCTCCCTGTGTACTTTGTGGAGGCAATTGCTGCTGGTCAATGTCTCCACGGAGGAATTGATTATAATTCATTTTAATGAACATCATCTTCTCCACATTTTCTGGATGTAACCTCGTACGCCGATTGCTGACAAGGTGAGCGGCGGCACTAAACACTCTTTCGGAGTACACACTTGTGGGAGGGCAACTTAGGTAGAATAAAGCCAGTTTGTGCAAGGGCCTCCAAATTGCCTCTTTTTCCTGCCAGTATAAGTACGGACTGTCTGACGTGCCTACTTGGATGCGGTCACTCATATAATCCTCCACCATTCTTTCAATGGGGAGAGAATCATATGCAGTGACAGTAGACGACATGTCCGTAATCGTTGTCAGGTCCTTCAGTCCGGACCAGATGTCAGCATCAGCAGTCGCTCCAGACTGCCCTGCATCACCGCCAGCGGGTGGGCTCGGAATTCTGAGCCTTTTCCTCGCACCCACAGTTGCGGGAGAATGTGAAGGAGGAGATGTTGACAGGTCGCGTTCCGCTTGACTTGACAATTTTGTCACCAGCAGTTCTTTGAACCCCAGCAGACTTGTGTCTGCCGGAAAGAGAGATCCAAGGTAGGTTTTAAATCTAGGATCGAGCACGGTGGCCAAAATGTAGTGCTCTGATTTCAACAGATTGACCACCCGTGAATCCTTGTTAAGCGAATTAAGGGCTCCATCCACAAGTCCCACATGCCTAGCGGAATCGCTCTGTGTTAGCTCCTCCTTCAATGTCTCCAGCTTCTTCTGCAAAAGCCTGATGAGGGGAATGACCTGACTCAGGCTGGCAGTGTCTGAACTGACTTCACGTGTGGCAAGTTCAAAAGGTTGCAGAACCTTGCACAACGTTGAAATCATTCTCCACTGCGCTTGAGACAGGTGCATTCCACCTCCTATATCGTGCTCAGTTGTATAGGCTTGAATGGCCTTTTGCTGCTCCTCCAACCTCTGAAGCATATAGAGGGTTGAATTCCACCTCGTTACCACTTCTTGCTTCAGATGATGGCAGGGCAGGTTCAGGCGTTTTTGGTGTTGCTCCAGTCTTCTGTAAGTGGTGCCTGTACGCCGAAAGTGTCCTGCAATGCTTCTGGCCACCGACAGCATCTCTTGCACGCCCCTCTCGTTTTTTAAATAATTCTGCACCACCAAATTCAAGGTATGTGCAAAACATGGGACGTGCTGGAATTTGCCCATATTTAATGCACACACAATATTGCTGCCGTTGTCCGATGCCACAAATCCACAGGAGAGTCCAATTGGGGTAAGCCATTCTGCGATGATCTTCCTCAGTTGCCGTAAGAGGTTTTTAGCTGTGTGCGTATTCTGGAAAGCGGTGATACAAAGTGTAGCCTGCCTAGGAAAGAGTTGGCGTTTGCGAGATGCTGCTACTGGTGCCGCCGCTGCTGTTCTTGCGGCGGGAGTCCATACATCTACCCAGTGGGCTGTCACAGTCATATAGTCCTGAGCCTGCCCTGCTCCACTTGTCCACATGTCCGTGGTTAAGTGGACATTGGGTACAACTGCATTTTTTAGGACACTGGTGAGTCTTTTTCTGAGGTCTGTGTACATTTTCGGTATCGCCTGCCTAGAGAAATGGAACCTTGATGGTATTTGGTACCGGGGACACAGTACCTCCAACAAGTCTCTAGTTGCCTCTGCAGTAATGATGGATACCGGAACCACGTTTCTCACCGCCCAGGATGCCAAGGCCTCAGTTATCCGCTTTGCAGCAGGATGACTGCTGTGATATTTCATCTTCCTCGCAAAGGACTGTTGGACAGTCAATTGCTTGGTGGAAGTAGTAAAAGTGGTCTTACGAGTACGACTTCCCCTCTGGGATGACCATCGACTCCCAGCAGCAACAACAGCAGCGCCAGCAGCAGTAGGCGTTACACGCAAGGATGCATCGGAGGAATCCCAGGCAGGAGAGGACTCGTCAGAATTGCCAGTGGCAGTGACATGGCCTGCAGAACTATTGGCATTCCTGGGGAAGGAGGAAATTGACACTGAGGGAGTTGGTGGGGTGGTTTGCGTGAGCTTGGTTACAAGAGGAAGGGATTTACTGGTCAGTGGACTGCTTCCGCTGTCGCCCAAAGTTTTTGAACTTGTCACTGACTTATGATGAATGCGCTGCAGGTGACGTATAAGGGAGGATGTTCCGAGGTGGTTAACGTCCTTACCCCTACTTATTACAGCTTGACAAAGGCAACACACGGCTTGACAAATGTTGTCCGCATTTCTGTTGAAATACTTCCACACCGAAGAGCTGATTTTTTTGGTATTTTCACCAGGCATGTCAATGGCCCTATTCCTCCCACGGACAACAGGTGTCTCCCCGGGTGCCTGACTTAAACAAAACACCTGACCATCAGAATCCTCCTGGTCAATTTCCTCCCCAGCGCCAGCAACACCCATATCCTCCTCATCCTGGTGTACTTCAACACTGACATCTTCAATCTGACTATCAGGAACTGGACTGCGGGTGCTCCTTCCAGCACTTGCAAGGGGCGTGCAAATGGTGGAAGGTGCATGCTCTTCACGTCCAGTGTTGGGAAGGTCAGGCATCGCAAACGACACAATTGGACTCTCCTTGTGGATTTGTGATTTCGAAGAACGCACAGTTCTTTGCTGTGCTTTTGCCAGCTTGAGTCTTTTCATTTTTCTAGCGAGAGGCTGAGTGCTTCCATCCTCATGTGAAGCTGAACCACTAGCCATGAACATAGGCCAGGGCCTCAGCCGTTCCTTGCCACTCCGTGTGGTAAATGGCATATTGGCAAGTTTACGCTTCTCCTCTGACAATTTTATTTTAGATTTTTGAGTCCTTTTTTTACTGATATTTGGTGTTTTGGATTTTACATGCTCTGTACTATGACATTGGGCATCGGCCTTGGCAGACGACGTTGCTGGCATTTCATCGTCTCGGCCATGACTAGTGGCAGCAGCTTCAGCACGAGGTGGAAGTCGATCTTGATCTTTCCCTATTTTTGGAACCTCAACATTTTTGTTCTCCATATTTTAATAGGCACAACTAAAAGGCACCTCAGGTAAACAATGGAGATGGATGGATACTAGTATACTTATGGATGGACGAGCGACTGCCGACACAGAGGTAGCTACAGCCGTGGACTACCGTACTGCGTCTGCTGCTATTATAGACTGGATGATAATGATATAAAAAATATATATATATCACTACTGCAGCCGGACAGGTATATATTATATAATGACGGACCTGCTGGACACTGTCAGCAGCACTGCAGACTCCTAAAGTAAGCTACTAGTAGTATCAAGAAGATAGAAAAAAAAAAACACCACAGGTAGGTGGTATACAATTATGGATGGACGAGCGACTGCCGACACAGAGGTAGCTACAGCCGTGGACTACCGTACTGCGTCTGCTGCTAATATAGACTGGATGATAATGATATAAAAAAATATATATATATCACTACTGCAGCCGGACAGGTATATATTATATAATGACGGACCTGCTGGACACTGTCAGCAGCACTGCAGACTCCTAAAGTAAGCTACTAGTAGTATCAAGAAGATAGAAAAAAAAAAACACCACAGGTTGGTGGTATACAATTATGGATGGACGAGCGACTGCCGACACAGAGGTAGCTACAGCCGTGGACTACCGTACTGCGTCTGCTGCTAATATAGACTGGATGATAATGATATAAAAAATATATATATCACTACTGCAGCCGGACAGGTATATATTATATAATGACGGACCTGCTGGACACTGTCAGCAGCACTGCAGACTCCTAAAGTAAGCTACTAGTAGTATCAAGAAGATAGAAAAAAAAAAACACCACAGGTAGGTGGTATACAATTATGGATGGACGAGCGACTGCCGACACAGAGGTAGCTACAGCCGTGGACTACCGTACTGCGTCTGCTGCTAATATAGACTGGATGATAATGATATAAAAAATATATATATATCACTACTGCAGCCGGACAGGTATATATTATATAATGACGGACCTGCTGGACACTGTCAGCAGCACTGCAGACTCCTAAAGTAAGCTACTAGTAGTATCAAGAAGATAGAAAAAAAAAACCACCACAGGTAGGTGGTATACAATTATGGATGGACGAGCGACTGCCGACACAGAGGTAGCTACAGCCGTGGACTACCGTACTGCGTCTGCTGCTAATATAGACTGGATGATAATGATATAAAAAAAATATATATATATATCACTACTGCAGCCGGACAGGTATATATTATATAATGACGGACCTGCTGGACACTGTCAGCAGCACTGCAGACTCCTAAAGTAAGCTACTAGTAGTATCAAGAAGATAGAAAAAAAAAACACCACAGGTAGGTGGTATACAATTATGGATGGACGAGCGACTGCCGACACAGAGGTAGCTACAGCCGTGGACTACCGTACTGCGTCTGCTGCTAATATAGACTGGATGATAATGATATGAAAAATATATATATATCACTACTGCAGCCGGACAGGTATATATTATATAATGACGGACCTGCTGGACACTGTCAGCAGCACTGCAGACTCCTAAAGTAAGCTACTAGTAGTATCAAGAAGATAGAAAAAAAAAAAACACCACAGGTAGGTGGTATACAATTATGGATGGACGAGCGACTGCCGACACAGAGGTAGCTACAGCCGTGGACTACCGTACTGCGTCTGCTGCTAATATAGACTGGATGATAATGATATAAAAAATATATATATATCACTACTGCAGCCGGACAGGTATATATTATATAATGACGGACCTGCTGGACACTGTCAGCAGCACTGCAGACTCCTAAAGTAAGCTACTAGTAGTATCAAGAAGATAGAAAAAAAACACACCACAGGTAGGTGGTATACAATTATGGATGGACGAGCGACTGCCGACACAGAGGTAGCTACAGCCGTGGACTACCGTACTGCGTCTGCTGCTAATATAGACTGGATGATAATGATATAAAAAATATATATATATCACTACTGCAGCCGGACAGGTATATATTATATAATGACGGACCTGCTGGACACTGTCAGCAGCACTGCAGACTCCTAAAGTAAGCTACTAGTAGTATCAAGAAGATAGAAAAAAAAAAAACACCACAGGTAGGTGGTATACAATTATGGATGGACGAGCGACTGCCGACACAGAGGTAGCTACAGCCGTGGACTACCGTACTGCGTCTGCTGCTAATATAGACTGGATGATATTGATATAAAAAATATATATATATATATCACTACTGCAGCCGGACAGGTATATATTATATAATGACGGACCTGCTGGACACTGTCAGCAGCACTGCAGACTCCTAAAGTAAGCTACTAGTAGTATCAAGAAGATAGAAAAAAAAACACCACAGGTAGGTGGTATACAATTATGGATGGACGAGCGACTGCCGACACAGAGGTAGCTACAGCCGTGGACTACCGTACTGCGTCTGCTGCTAATATAGACTGGATGATAATGATATAAAAAATATATATATATCACTACTGCAGCCGGACAGGTATATATTATAATGACGGACCTGCTGGACACTGTCAGCACTGCAGACTCCTAAAGTAAGCTACTAGTGTCAAGAAGATAGAAAAAAAAAAGCCGGACAGGTATATATTATATAATTAATGACGGACCTGCTGGACACTGTCAGCAGAATGCGTTTATAGAATAAAAACACCACACGACGAGTGTTTAACTTTTTCAGGCAGACAATCACAATATACTGGTGGTCAGACAGTGGTCACTGGTCAGTCACACTGGCAGTGGCACTCTGGCAGCAAAAGTGTGCACTGTTAAATAATATGTACTCCTGCTACTGCTCCCCAGTCTCCCCCACAATTAAGCTGTGTGAGCACTGAGCACTCAGCACAGTCAGATATACATAGATGATGCAGCACACTGAGGCTGAGCACAGATATGGTATACTGTTACTGTGTCACTGTGTATCATTTTTTTTCAGGCAGAGAACGGATTATATTAAATAATAATATAATAAAAAAACTGCACTGGTGGTCACTGGTCAGTCACTAGTAAACTCTGCACTCTCTGAGTACTCCTAAGCTCCAGTAAATCAAGTGTCTCACTCATACTCTCTCTCTTCTAATCTAAATGGAGAGGACGCCAGCCACGTCCTCTCCCTATGAATCTCAATGCACGTGTGAAAATGGCGGCGACGCGCGGCTCCTTATATAGAATCCGAGTCTCGCGATAGAATACGAGCCTCGCGATAATCCAACAGCGGGATGATGACGTTCGGGCGCGCTCGGGTTAGCCGAGCAAGGCGGGAAGATCCGAGTCTGCCTCGGATCCGTGTAAAAAGGCTGAAGTTCGGGGGGGTTCGGATTCCGAGGAACCGAACCCGCTCATCACTAGTGGTACTGCCATATAATTCCAGTGATACTGACGTATAATTCCAGTGGTACTGCCATTTAAATCCAGTGGTACTGCCGTATAAGTCCAGTGGTACTGCGTATAAATCCAGTCCAGTGGTACTGCAGTATAAATCCAGTGGTACTGCCGTATAATTCCAGTGATACTGTGGTATAATTCCAGTAATACTGCCGTATAAGTCCAGTGATACTGCAGTATAATTCCAGTGGTATTGCCGTATAATTCCAGTGATACTGCCGTATAAATCCAGTAGTACTGCCATATAATTCCAGTGATACTGCCATATAAATCCACTGGTACTGGTGAATAAATCCAGTCCAGTGATACTGCCATATTAGTCCAGTGATACTGCTGTATAATTCCAGTGGTACTGGGGGATAAGTCCAGTGGTACTGGCGTATAAATCCAGTCCAGTGGTACTGCCATATAAGTCAGGTGGTACTGCCGTATAAATCTAGTGTAGTGATACTGCCATATATGTCCAGTGGTACTGCCATATAATTCTAGTGATACTGCCATATATGTCCAGTGGTACTGCCATATAAATCCAGTGACACTGCCATATAAATCCAGCCCAGTGGTACTGCCGTATAAATCCAGTGGTACTGCCATATAATTCCAGTGATACTGCCGTATAAGTCAAGTGGTACTGCCATATAAGTCCAGTGGTACTGCCGTATAATTCCAGTGATAATGACTTATAATTCCAGTGGTACTGCCGTATAAGTCCAGTCGTACTGCCATATAAGTCCAGTGTTACTGCCATTTATGTCCAGTGGTACTGCCATATAAATCCAGTTCAGTGGTACTGCCGTATAAGTCCAGTGATACTGCTGTATAAAGTCCAGTGGTACTGCTGTATAAATCCAGTGGTACTGCTGTATAATTCCAGTGATAATGAAGTATAAGTCTAGTGATACTGCCGTATAATTCCAGTGATACTGCCATATAATTCCAGTGATACTGCTGTATAATTCCAGTGGTACTGCTGTGTAAGTCCAGTGATACTGTTGTATAAATCAACTCCAGTGGTACAGCCATATAAATCCAATGGTACTGTCCTGTGCTGTATATTATTTATTCCAAATAAAGGGGTTATTAATATTTCATCCAAATACTTTTTACAGGGTTTGCCCTGTGTAGTGTAGGGGTACTCTATCCTGCGCCGCATATTGTGTTATATAGCTCCAGAAAAAAAAAAGAGAGAACAATTTGGAGGATAAAATAGGGAAAGGCCAATAACCACTTCCTCCTAGTGCTGGAGTTGCTGCCACTAGTTATGACATAGATGGTGAGATGCCATCAACGTCATCTGCCAAGGCTGATGCCCAATGTGATAGTAGAGGGCATGTAAAATACAAAAAGCTAAAGTTCAGTAAAAAGACCCAAAAAAATAACTTTAAATGGTCTGAGGAGAAACATAAACTTGCCAATATACCATTTACGACAAAGAGTGGCAAGGAACGGCTAAGGCCCTGGCCTATGTTCATGACTAGTTGTTCAGCTTCACATGACGATGAAAGCCCTCATCATCTTACTAGAAAAATGAGAAGAGTTAAGCTGGCTAAAGCACAGCAAAGAACTGTGCATTCTAAGATGGTAGAAAAGAAAAGGGGCAACCAGGCACTGGTCTCAATGTAAATGAAATAACAAATGATAAATAAACCAAAATTAGGACAGTTAAGATATATTTTCAAAATTATCAAATCTCTGTCCAGTATGGTGGTGTGCCCAGAGCCAGAAGGAACATATGTCAGCAAAGGGAGAGGAAAGGAAGGCTCTTGTGTGGGCGCACTCTTAAATAATTGAAATAAAGTTCAAATAGTTTTAGTTATACATGATGGTTAATAAAATGTAACTTTTAATGGATACACATTATAAAGAATATCTCATGATTACCCATTAAGCAACATAAGATCCAAAAAATAATGTGATTTAAGATGCATATTAAATTGAAAAAAATAAAGGAATGTTCTGGTCCTGTCTCACAGGATGTGATAAGAAAGGCTGTAGACACTTTGCTGTTCTACATCCGTTTCAGCCCGACCAGTACAGAAAATCTGTATTGTTGAGACCAAAATATGGTCAATTGTCAAATATGAGAGAGCTGGACAATTCCGGCAATGGATAGTGAGACATTACCCACTTCCCACCAGTCACCAACCAAATGCACTGTATAATTTATTGCTCAGAGGGTCTTGAGCACTTGTATAAACAGAGTATGCATACAAAGGGTAGGGATATTTTAGAAAAGAATGAAAACAAGTGGTGATACTGGTGTTGGTGTCAGATAACGCATATCATAAGGATAACGAGTCTACTACACTGGGTATTCCCTGTGAGTCTCCTCCTCAGGTACTGACCCAGCCCAACACTGTATAGCTTCCAAGATCGGACGAGATCGGGCACTGGCAGTGTGGTATGGTAGTAGACAGATGGGTGGGTTAGACGCCAATAAGAGTGCACCTATATAAAAGGTAAGATGTGACAATTGGTCACAAAAAGGTGTGGATCTGCTTTCTACGTTAGGCTGGATGCAGTAGGTCCTATATAGGTGGTATTACGCATCCAGGATCATAGATGAGAGTCCACGGAAAGAAGAAAAAGAATCAAGAATGGAAGCAGAAGGCATGGGTAATTATATGCAAGGTACCCTGCAAGCAAACATTTACTGATACCAAAAATAGATGCAAAGGATAATGCATATTGATTATAAGCATTGATAATACGGCTTAGATGTCAAACAAATGAAATGACTAAATGTAACTCAGAAATAAAGGATTATGCCGTGATCCTAAATTTTATAGCAATAATAATCATAACCAAGAGAGCTGGTTGAGATATCCCCTAAATAATTATATGCATACAAGGTAATGCTGCTGACACAGGAGGAACAATAAATGGCATATATATACCAATAAATTAAACATGTCTTATCACATTTGTCAGTAAAAAGGAATACACCAGTAGAATTAGAACGCTGGTGCATATACTAATCAACAAGTTATATATGCTCAACATTACCAACACAGGCTCTGCCTGTGTACATAACCTGTGTTAAGACCGCAGCAAAAATGCCCTCAGGTGGCGTGGTTGGTGCTGGTGGACCCGCTGGCTCGGAAAACGCGTTTCACCCCGCAGGGCTTGTTCACTTCCTGGAGGGACCCATTGGCGGCGCCGTCACGTACGTCCTCCTCGCCCCTATTCGTGATGCACCGGCGCTGATTGGCATGCGGCTGGGACCTATCGGCGGCGCCGTTACGTACATCCTCCCCGCCCCTCTTACCTTTTATATAGGTGCACTCTTATTGGCTTCTAACCCACCCATCTGTCTACTATCAAACCACACTGCCAGTGCCCGATCTCGTCCGATCTTGGAAGCTATACAGTGTTGGGCTGGGTCAGTACCTGAGGAGGAGACTCACACGGAATACCCAGTGTAGTAGACTCGTTATCCTTGTGATATGCGTTATCTGACACCAACACCAGTATCACCACTTGTTTTCATTCTTTTCTAAAATATCCCTACCCTTTGTATGCATACTCTGTTTATACAAGTGCTCAAGACCCTCTGAGCAATAAATTATACAGTGCATTTGGTTGGTGACTGGTGGGAAGTGGGTAATGTCTCACTATCCATTGCCGGACTTGTCCAGCTCTCTCATATTTGACAATTGACCATATTTTGGTCTCAACAATACAGATTTTCTGTACTGGTCGGGCTGAAACGGATGTAGAACAGCAAAGTGTCTACAGCCTTTCTTATCACATCCTGTGAGACAGGACCAGAACATTCCTTTATTTTTTTCAATTTAATATGCATTTTAAATCACATTATTTTTTGGATCTTATGTTGCTTAATGGGTAATCATGAGATATTCTTTATAATGTATATCCATTAAAAGTTACATTTTATTAACCATCATGTATAACTAAAACTATTTGAACTTTATTTCAATTATTTAAGAGTGCGCCCACACAAGAGCCTTCTTTTCCTATCCCTTTGCTGACATTCTAAGATGGTATCACAAATCCTCAAGGAGAGTCCAAGTCTGTCGGCGGTTGCGATACCTGACCTTCCCAACACTGGATGGGAAGAAGAGGTAGCTACTTCCATCATTTGCACGCCCACTGCAAGTGCTGGAAGGAGCACCCACAGTCCAGTTTCTGATATTCAAATTGAAGATGTCACTGTTTAAGTACACCAGGATGAGGATAGTTCAGAAACTTTGGGTAAGGGCGTAAGCAGTCCAGTGACACCTATATCCCTTCTTCCTCTTGTACCCAAGCTCCTGCAAGCCACACCACCAACTCCCTTAACGTCAACTTCCTCCTCAGTCAGGAACGTCAGTAGTCCTACAGGCCATGTCACTGGCAAGACTGAGGAGTCCTCTCCTAACCGAGATTCCTCCGGAGGATCCTTGAGTGGTAAGCCTACTGCTGTTGTTGCTGCTGCTGCTGTTTTTGCTGCTGTGAGTCGATCGTCATCCCAGAGGGGAAGTCAGATGACCGCTTATACTACTTCAAGTAAGCAAGTAGTATAAGCGGTCATCTGACTGGCCGGGAGCTACTCCTAAGCGTGCTGGCCGGGAGCTACTCCTCGCTCCGTGGCCCACAGCGGCTGCATATGACGTCACGCAGCCGCTGCGGCCCACTCCCCGTTCGGTCCGGCCACGCCTGACTTGGCCGGACCGTGCCTACGAAATGGCGGCTAAAGCTCAGGTCTGCCTCCAGCTCTGCCCTGCTTGGGGGAGCCATACTTTAGCCCATCCTCTTTGCTCTAATTGCCATGGAGGGGATGACAATCTTGAATATGAGCCTAACTCTGTCTCACTCATCTGCCATCTCCCTCACACTGGACACTCAGTGACAGCTTCCTGTCAGACATTGACAGTGGCACCTGAAATGTTCAGCTCCTGCCTCTGAACTGTTACCTCAGGGCACTGCTTTAACGTTCAGTGCCCATTCTTTATAGCCTTGTTTGCTTGGCATTTTTCACTGCGTCGGTGGATACAGCAGGTTCCAATTGTTTTTGCCAGCTGCTAACTGCTAAACCACAGCTGTAGTCCGGCAGGGGAGAAGGGGGGGCAAGGGACCCCCTGCAGAATTGCTAACATTGCCTTACGTAACCAGTAATTTACTAGAAAACAAAGAGTACTGCACAGTGCTATCCAAGTATGGGGCATCACACATATATCCATATATGTGCAGAGCGTAACTCTCAGAGGAAATGGAGATGCATGCCTCCAGGCTCAAAGCCATGATGGGGCACCTGCATGTACATCATGCACAATCCAAATGTGACCTCTGCTCTTCCAATGGAGCTCTGTGCCGCACCCGCAGCTGCTGTTGCAGAGTTAGGTCCAATTGTATTAAGCCTTAACAAGTGGTAAAGTGGAGATGGATAAAGCTAGATGCATCATCGCTTGGAGAGCGATAAAATGGAGAAAGAAAAAGTGCTAGCCAATCAGGGCCTAACTGCCATGTCACAGGCTGTGTTTGAAAAATGGCCGTTAGGAGCTGATTGGCTGGCACTTTTTCTTTCTCCATTTTATCACTCTCCAAGCAATGATTCATCTGGCCCAAAGAGAGGTAAATGACCAGCCAATAAGCTTCCTAACTGCCATGTAACAGGCTATATTTGAAAAATGACAGTTAGGAGCTGGTTGGCTGGTCATTTATCTCTCTTTATCTGCCTCTACCATATTACTTGTTAAGGCTTAATAAATTTGGGCCTTAATCGTCTCTGTCCCAGGAGCCCTGCTAACACCTGCAATAGTGAACAGGATAGCGCCTGCCTAGTACCACTCAGCCTGCGCTGCAGCTAGTGACAGTGCACCCACCGCTGCTGGACTGTGAGATAGGACCCACTTGTGATAGCTGATTCTGCATGCTGCAGATGGCTGAATCTCGTGAGTCTGATCCTGACCCACCGGCCGTTGTCACACAGTGTAGCTGGAGCCTTGTCAATTCACTGTGGGCTCCAGTTGCTGTAGACTGGCTGAGAGTACTATCTATAGAATTCTGTAAGTCTTGTGAGATTATATAAACATACATACACATGCACACACCGTCTTTGTTTTCCCTTTTTTTTAAGTGGGCACCAAACTCCAACTTGCCTCTGGGTTACAGGGATGAACTTAAGCCCCTGTACAGTACATGTGATTATAGTTTTAACATATTTATATATTTACAGTATCTACTGTATGTTATATTAGTGTTGTCCTTTGGATTTTCTGCTGATATTGTTATCAATTTACAGATGTGCAATAAGCTGAAGAAAATTTCCTGCATAATGGTTTGAAGGTTCGAAAGTAAAACTTACACCATTGTAAATCAAAGGTTAAAACACACCTACACATAACATATCTAAAAAATAAATGTAAGCCAGACAGTTCCAGCTGTAAGATGTGACTTAGACACGGTAAGGATTTCTATTTAAGTATTTCTATCATTTCATTACTGTTATATTTTTTTATATATTTCAATTTTTTTAACTGTCCAGCAAGTGTGTACATTGTATAGTAACAATGTCAAAACGTTGTGTCATTATTGGTTATAATATTTCTGTAGCACATTATTACTTTAGGTTCATAAAGTTCTTGATTTGTTATTGCTATTTAAAAAGGAGTAATATAATAATTTTTAATAATAAATCTATTGCTAATATACATTTACAATATATCTGTGTTGTTACGCTATGTTGTTAGTTAACTCACAATCAGTACTTTTGGAATGACCTATAGAACACATGCATTCATCCATGACATTTGAATGGAGTTACGTACTGTAAAAGCAATCAGTTTCTTCTGTAATTACTTACACACCTTTCCAATTAATTCAACATCCATATTCTTTTGGACCACTAGCGATCTTTTATAGTGCTGTTCATCCAACATATAACGCCTTCTGTAAAGTGGTTGATGATCTACTGTACACACTGCAATTACCAAATACGGTATTCCATTATTTTCTTATTTGAATTTCCTGTTCATTTTATCTACTGTGAAATACTTTGTACATTTCCAAAGTTTTGTTCCCAGAATTCTTAATAATGTGGCAAAATAGTTAGTCTTCCTGTCTAATGGACTGTACTTTCACAGTCTGAATAACTCATGAATGTTCTGTATCTACAGCTGGGCCAGTTAAAGGTTTTTAAGTTCCTCATGGCAACTAATTCGTGGGGGCACCTACTGAACCAATAAATTGTCAAAATGATATGCTATCGGTGGTATTAAAAAGTATAATGTTGAATACTCCTAGCACTGCTAGTTTTTTAAACACACTATAATGCCCCAGTTCACACTGTGAAGCACAGAAACCCCAGTTCACATATACCACAGTGCCCCTCCACACTAATGATGGAGATATGTGGGGGAAGGGGGAATGTGTGTGGGTGAGTCACTGGGTGACCACTCCGGCTTCTCTAAAGTTAATTCAGCACTGTTCGAAGCCTGTCTGAACCATGTTGACATTCATACGGCCAACACACAATGTAGACATCAGAACATGGTTTAAACTGTTTACAGGCACTATATCAACATCCTCAAACTGACGACAGGTTACAATGCCTACATCTGAAATGTCACCATGTGAAATGTCGACAGTTTGAGGATAACATTGGTTAAGGTTAGGCTGGAAAGGTTAGGCTGCAGGGGGAGGATAAGGTTAGGCTGCATGAGGACGATAGGGTTAGGAATTAATGTTAGGGGGAGCAATACTCACTGGAACACTGCAGCATCAGAGGGCCTCACCAGAAGTGACTTTCACAGCACCACCTGGACCTTGAAGAAGATACTGGAGCCATAGCTGCCACCGGGAGAAGACAACACTGTAAAAAAATATATACACTGGGCGCTGATACCGTTTGTGAAGTGCTATTTTATTATTAAAATTAGAATTACCCTTGTGACCACTACAGCTTCTAAAGGGGAAAACTGAATCCTCCGATAATTGAAAAAAAAACAAAAAAGCACAAGAAATGAAGCGCTGTTCTTCACAAGTAAATTAATTTGTATGCGCAGAATCACTCAATAGTTTAAAAAACATTTATTAATAATACGGACACTGTTACACACGTGATACACCAAACATATACAATAATAAAACTATATTCTAAAGAGCACAAATATAGATCTCATTTCTGATAATTGAGCAGTCTCTGATGATATATTCAAAGCAGATTGTGATTAGTGTTTAATTCAAAATGACACTATCCACAGATTAATATTTCTGTCCAAATGACAAAATGTATATTTTGTTTATTTAGTTATAAATAACCGATAGGAAGGTTTCCAAATTTACATTGAGATGGCACCAAATATTTATGTATCATACAGATATTATATGGAAAAATTAATGATTTTACTTTTATCTCACAAAATCATTAAAAGCATTACGGATTTTATGTAGCTAATTAGCACTAACACCAGAGACTGTTTTAAACTGTTCCAGAGTAATCTCCAACAATAATTATACTACTTATGTCCAGATTATAGCAGGCATGATTAGTAACAATCTCCAGTTGAAGCAATGTTTTAGCTGTATCCAAAAAAGCAACAGATGGATTCCAAACAATGCGTGTAGCATAGCCAGTGGTTCTCAAACTGTGTGCCGTGGCACCCTGGGGTGCCTCAGGACACTTGCAGGGGTGCCTTGGATTGGTGGTCCAGGACCAATTCTAATTATTTATGGTTAATGTAATAGGGAAGACCAGTGGTGGTGGCTGCCAATCATAAAATATGTGGACAAACAGAAGCCAATCGTGTCCAAAACCATACAATTGAAGCTAAGGATAACATAAAAACACAATTTACTTAATTTAATATTTCTTTCTAAATTTCTCAATAAGAAACTTTTGGCCTAGGGGTGCCGTGAAAAAATTCTGAAATTCTAAGGCACCGTGATTCAGAAAAGTTTGGGAACCTCTAGCATAAGCTGTTTACCAAACACAAGCAATTGCAATTAATGTGTTAGCACTACCAGCTCATAACGATTAATGCTCCACAGAAAATGTTTTATCCAGTAAGCTTTTTCTACCTTAATATAGGGGCAGTAACAGAATTAATATAGAGCATCCAAATGTAACAAAGAACTGTATTCTACTCCCATACACTTAAATCAATATTATCACGTGTGTTTAGAGTCCTCAATCTGTTTATAATTTGTTATAGATTTTATGGGTCTATACCAGTCTAATATGATCTCACCACGTCCTGCAGAAATAAAGCCAGTGGTAATGGACCTTTCTACCCAATTAGAGCGTCCTCTATGACAGGGAGCATCCCAGGTAATAATACCCAGTCCAGACAGCGGTCTTTACATGTTTCTCCACCTGTTCAATATGGTGGCTTCATTAGAAGGATACTATCCTCTGACCGTCCTTATCCTTAGTTAAATTAGCTGCACGGGCCCATCTAGGTGCCTACGCACTTCTGTGCATTCCACCTGGGTTCCAACATATTATACCGGAACAGCTCTATTTCTGCCCACAGGGCATGCCTGCACACTCCTGGGCATTCCACCTGCACTCCAACAATTTATTACGGGACAGCTGTATTCCTGCCTACAGAATATTCACACCTATGCACTTCTGTGCATGTCACATGCGTTCCATGAAATGTGTACAACACTGTATCATTCCCCAGCATACTGTATAATAGAATCAGAGTCTGCAGTTACCTACATTGTGTTTGATGTAGTGTATTTGTACTGTTTTCAGCACAGGTGTGGGGTGCTGTAAAGAAATTGAACAAAATGAACCCTCCTCTCTCTGTGTCACCACCCGACAATCACAGTTAGAGATGATTAAATGCTTATGTCTGCTCCTGTATATATGTTTTAATATTCTAACCACTAGACCAATTAAGGTACATATTATTTATATACAAAAAGGAGACTACACAATATCTCATATAAATAATAAAATCATAATTTGTTTCTTTTTAAGGGAAATAAGAAATTATAAGTTATGTTTTAAGACACTACGCACATATATTAGAATACAAAAGAGTGCAAAGGGATCCATATTCTTTTCTTTGGCTTATTGTCAATGGTTGTTTTAAATATATCATCAGAAACTGCTCAATTAATAGAAATTAGATCTATATTTTGTTTTCCTTAGAATATAGTTTTATTATTGTATACAGGCAGGCTTGGACTGGCCCACAGGGGTACCGGGGAAACCACCGGTGGGCCCCACTGCCTGGAGGCCCACCTCCTGCTCTAAAGATCAGGTTCTAGACTGTGCACTTGAATTATAAATGATACATATGTTACCTTACACTGGACTATGGTGTATTTTCTACAGTGCATTGCTGTTATTAATCTGTTATTAATCTGGTACATTATAATGCATGCAGCAGCTGAATTTACTGTATATATTTATGAAGGGCCCCAGATGTTGCACTCTCTGATAGTTAGTCAAACCAATGAGGTGGCAGGCCACACCCCATCTGCAGACTGGCCACACCCCTAACATGGGTTCCTACCACTGCATCCCCCCGGTGGGCCCTACATGCCCCAGTCCGACTCTGTATACAGGGTCGGGCTCGCCCACAGGGGTACAGGGGAAAACCCTGGTGGGCCCCACTGCCTGGTGTGTGTGTGTGTGTGTGTGTGTGTGTGTGTGTGTGTGTGTGTGTTTTGGCCTCCTCCTCCTCTAGTGATCAGGTTCCAGAGTATATTCTTGAATTGTGCATTATACATATGTTACCTTATACTGCACAGGACTATGATGTATTCTCTACAGTGCATTGCCAATATTTATTTGGTACATTATTATGCACGCACTAGCAGTATTTATATATTTGTCAAGGGACCAAGCCCATGCACTCACTAATGGTTAGGCAAACCAATGTGGTGGCTGGCCACACCGCCTCTGGAGACTGACCACACCCCAAAACATTGGCCCTTACCACTGAATTCCCCAGTGGGCCCTACATGCCCCAGTCTGACACTGATTGTATATGTTTGATGTAACAACGGCCACGTGTAACAGTGTCTGTATTGTTGATAAATGTTTTTTAAACTATTCAGTGATTCTGTGTATACAAATCCTTGTGAAGAACAGTGGTTCATTTCTTGTACTTTCACCAGGAGAAGAGACCACTAGGCCCCCAGGGATGGTTTATCAACAGTTCATGATGTTGAAATATAAACTGGGTAGACATGATGAACACTGACATGGTTATGCCGACATGCGGCCACCTGCTCAATATAATGTACTTTGGTTAATGTGATTGTGTCTTTAATATACTTTTAAATACAGTTGGCTATTTGTCGTAGCTATTGAAATGTCTGCTTGTTTGGACCTTTCTTAGTAAATTAAGAAATTCCTATTTAAGACATTTTATCACTATTATAATTGTAATCACACACTTAAAAAAACAATGTTTTTTTTAATTAAAGTTTTAAGTAATAGGATACATAATAAGATGGGCATAAACAATACTGTAATAAAAAAATAAAAATAAAAAATAAAAACAGAGACTATAACAAAACGGTATTTAGAAGGTAAATTAAACAGTAATGTACCTACATACTTACAATCAAAGGCCAAACAGCATAAGCCTAATACCAAAAGGCCTTGCTCTATAACAAACTAATTGGACAGAGGGAATAAACATGATGGGGACCTAAACTATGGTAAAGCAATGGAAACATAATCAAAGTACCAATGTGGGGTAACATGAAGAGGAGGAAAACATAAAGGAAAAAGAGAAAATAAAGAGAAAAGACATAAAAGAAAGAAAAGAAGATTTGCAGAGACCAGGAAAAGGTGAGGACTGAAATTGATACCAAGACCATACCTTGTGAAAGGTAGTCACAGTATAATTTTGTAAACTCAAGATGTATTCCTTGGAGGGCACAAAATGAACACAGGCATATAGGGCTGTTAAAAAGGGTGTTTCTGGAGATTTCCAATTTTTGGCAATTAAATATTTGGTGGCATTACAAATATGGACATCTTGCAGCAGAGACATTCCTGTGACCCGTGATAACTTGTCCCAAACTTAATCCCAATATTATTCAATAACTGGGCAAGACCACCAGTATGGAAAAATGTACCCTCTTTACCACATTGTCTCTAGCAGGAGCTTGGTGACAAAAGAAATATTGTGTGAAGCTTAGATGGAACCAGGTGCCATCTCGTATATATATATACCAAACACTTTATAATAACATTACTTATTTTTGGTAAGCCAGCTGCTTACCCCAATTCTAACATGGAAATCAGTTCTATTCGCAGCCGGCGACTGCTTCATTGATTCTTTTGGCTTCATGGGGAACGGGCCATGAATAGTACCAATTCACATTACACCACATAGTAGTATCTATCAGTCACGTTACGCCACACATTAATGTTCCTTATACATATTATGACACACAGTAAAGCCCCTTATACAAGTTATACCACAGTAGAGCACCTTATGCACATTATACCATAGTAGAGACCCTTATACATGTTACACCACAGTAGGGCCGCTATGGAAGTAGCTGCATTTAACTATTTACTTGTTCAGTTCAAATAAATGAAAAACCAACACCTCAGTGGGCCAGCGTCTTTGTCTGTGTGAGCGTGCTAACACTGCAGTTTTCCCTGATTGGTGGATAGACACAAGTATTATAGTGACAATGTAGTTTGCACCCCCTGTATTATAGTAACAACAGCATCTGTGCCACCTGTATTAATAGGACACTACAGTGTAACCCACCTGCAAAATAATAATGCCGTAACAAGGTCTGCCCCAGGTTGTACTATAACAAAACATCAGTGCCTGCTCCCCTTGTAGTACACAACCTGACACCAGAGCCTGCTCAGCCTATAGAATAATAGTAATATCATACCTGCTGCTAGACACAGCAACTGATGCTCTCTGTTCTTGCTTCCTTGTGGGAATGATAGAACGAAGGCAGAGCTTAGACCAAGGGAAAATGTCCAGGGCTCCTAACTTAACAATACTGCCAGGGAACATATTGCTGGCCAGACTGGTATGCAAGAAAATGACCACCAACCTCCTGCAGGTACTGTACTGTAATACTCTTTACAGAGGGTATTACAAGTGCATTTCTGATGGAATGTGTGGGGCCATAGGGAGATCTCTCAGCCATCCTCCTCCTGCTCCCAGACAGCAGAGGCTGTTCACTGGACATAGGCTGGCAGCTGGTGAGAGCTGCTGGACACCCTAAGATCGCAGCGACCCAGGCGGTTGCCCTGCTTGCTCGCCCCTAGAACCGTTACTGTGTATCAGGTGGAAAAATGATGTACCAGCTGGTTGGAGAGTTGGTCGTAAGCCCGAGCAGTCACTAAATGGTAGGTTTTACTATAAATAGACATTTTATTGGAATTCTATTTACATATCTACCTGATTTTTGTCTATAGGTATGAAAGAAAAACTTCAGAACTTTTTCCAACACGAAATGCAATACATATTATAAATTTCACATACAGCAAGCATTTACATGGCAACGTCTTGTTGCTTTCCTGTTGTCACAAAATAATATTTTCTGGTTTAAATGACCACTAGCACCAAAGTACTTTAATGTATTTAAACAAGTTACTAATACATATCCAATATGTAATCTAGCTTTCACATATAGTAGATTGACAGAAAATGAGATTTTGATCATCTATTAGCCAACAGAAATATCCTTGATGTTCTCTGACATGTCATACTGTATAATATGGTGTATAGTAATCTAAAGGAAATTTTCACTGATAACAACACCCATATCTTGGCAATTTACTAATCCTATGAGTTATACAGTATACTGTATCTCCTTCTGGGAAGGGTAAATTAGAAAAATATCTGTCGTAAGTAGACTTTGAACGTTTTGGGGAATCACCTATATTTGCATTATCCTTCATATCTATACCGAAATTAACATGAGGCAACTTCCTTAAAAACGTAACAATATTTTATAATTTTCATATAACTGCACAAATGGAATCTTATAAATTAGCTTTAGCAGTAATGCATTTTTTTCTCCCCTGGGGCTTCAGCATTACCTTAAAACTACCACTTATTTTGTTGCATATTTACAGATCCAATCTCAGAGTGGTAGATTTCTCCTGGAGCAGAGTACAATAGGGGACAGGAGGATGTAAAGACAGGAGGCTTGAGAGACACAGGGGGCTGTAGTTACACAGGGGGTAGGAGGCTGGAGTGACACAGGGGGCAGAAGGCTGGAGTGACACAGGGGGCAGGAGACTGGAGAGACACAGGAGGGATGAGGTGACACAGGAGGCATGAGTCCGGTTAAATCTCTGTTATATGATGATGACATTGGTTATATTCCTACATAAACAGGCATCTTCCGGAGCACGTAATCTCCTACACGAACAGTGAATACCAACTGAAGACACTGTCTGCCCAGAGAGAATCAATTTCTTCAGAGGTTCCCCATTGCAGAGAAGCTTAAAGGTAAGGTGTATATTTTATTTAGTACACACAAAAAACAGCATCATTTTTTTTTTTTTTTTAAGGTGGGCTTCAATGGGACTTTTCTCCCTGGGCTCTGTTGGGTCTAGAACTGGTCCTATAAATAATGACGCACTTGCATGACAATTAGCCTGCATGCACCTTTCATAATAAGCAGAGTGGCCTGCAGAGGATCTCTTAACATCACGAGATGAAACCATTCTGCTGGTCTTGTGAGATAGAGCTCCCCCTGCAGTGGGGTGTTGGGAGGCTCCCTCTCAGTCGCTGTTCTGCTTAGCAGAGCAAGCTGTGAATAGATGCACATGCACACACTGTCTATTAACTGTAGAGAGGGAATGGGGTCAGGTGAAAGGTGAAAGTAAAGCGTCTTTTACACCTATGTTAAGACGTCCTGCCGAAAAAGGTCTGCGGACCTTGAAACGTTGATGTATTTATGATGATAATGATGCACTAAACTTCATATGATCTTCTAACTAATGGAGTGCAGCCTCTTTCTATTATCTTTAGTTATCTATTTACATGGGAAGGCACCTGAGTCATTGTACGTTCAACTGGAGTGCCAAGCCATTGTGGCAGTATATATATATATATATATATATATATATATATATACATGCTTTCCCCCTGGCTGGCCTTGTTCCCTCTCTTTCCCCTGTAGCATACAGCGGTGACTTACTGCTGAACTGCCTGTCTTAGCTGAATGTCTTCTTTGTTTCGGCGGTGGCTCCAAGTAACATGGCCTGGGCTGGGCCTGTGGCATTGGCACTGCGGCAGTGGATTGAGATTGAGGGCTGGAGGAGAGCACAGACGTGAGGGGAGAGAGGGTGCGTGGCGTGACACGTTACATCGCGAGGTTGAGTGTGATATCAGTCCCACCGTGCTGCCGTATATACTGTATATCATCCGCAGGGAGGGGGGGTAGGCAGAGTGCAGCGATAAGCAGCAGATTGGCTCGGCGAGTCGGCGGCATCTCGCTAACCATGGCTATAATCACTTTACTGTACTGTAGCAGGTGTGGCGGGTGATGGACATGAGGGGTTGCCTATACGTACCAGGCACCCCCCTGCGCACACCTATGCTTACAGTGAGACACAACCAGGCTGTTCGGTGGCCAAAGCTGACGTCATGCACCCACCCAGAAAACGCTTGGGCACGTCTGCGTTTTTCCTGACACTCCCAGACAACGGACAGTTACCACCCACAAACATCCGCTTCCTGTCAATCACCTTGCATACGCCTAGTGATCTAAATTTTCACACCATTCTGTCGCTGTTTGGGCTCGTGCCTGCACATTGTGGTGCATATGCATGCGCAGTCATTCGATAATTGTCCACTGTGCAATTTTGCACAACTGTGATCAGGTCTGAATTAAGCCCTAAATTAGGTAAACATAGCACTCTCACTACATCAGTCACAGGCAAAAGCATTGGAAGTAGTTTGTTAAACCTACTGTTGACAGAATAAACAAAGTAATACAAAAGGTAAACTGGAAATAATTAGTGCACAGAATTTGGGCTGCCAAACATGAACTGTACAGTGATAGTAGCTAGTCACCACACACCAAACAAACAACTTTCAAAAAACATATGTATATCACTGAACTGTCCACAGGTGCTGATGAATCAACTTTTGAGACAACACTCCTTAATAGGAGGTCAACATCCTTCAATTTTCAACCAGACCCCCTATGGTCTTCCAACACATAAAAGAAAAGAAAAAAACACAATATTATAGTATTGTTAAATGCAATGAGGATTCTTTTGGTAACACTATAAGTAGGATCCGTACTGTGAGGAATTGTCTACTGGAATTGTAGACAATATGAGCATAAATGGAAGCCTTAACAGAAATCCCCACCGTCGTCTATTCCTCTCTGGCATGGATCTCTCGTGTTTCCCAGTATCATAAAAGGAATGAACGGATATAGTATTAGTACCGCTTTTGTTCACATAAAACAAACAAAATGGGATGAACACTGGACTCTCACCATAAAGGATTGTCCACCTTAGCAAGTAGACAAACAAGGTATGATAATACAATAACCAGGTGTCCCCAGCACCTTGAAGAACACTCCACAGATCCATTCCAGTGTATCCCGTACATAACAAGTTCCGCCGAAGCATTTCAATACTCCCCAGTATCTTTATCAAGGCATAGTGGCTCACCCTACAGGAATACCTATCTATATCCCTTTGGTGACATCATTAATCAATTAAACAGAGACTCCTAATTTCAGACATAGATCTCCTAATGACTAATCAGTCCATTATATAGCTATCATAAATGTCCATTCCACTCCTCCACACTGGCATTTGTGTAAATTCATCTGATCCACTCTTGGCACCAAGCCATCCCCCATCCGGCAGTGGATTGAGGTCTACTGGTGTTTTGGGATAGACGCCACTTCCGGTGACATCTTTTCTGTGTTTGCATTTCACTGGTTTCCGAAAGGAGTCATTCCCGGTGACGTCCTTCCGGCGATCGTAATCCCCCGTCTTTGTTAGGGAAAAGATCCTTAGTATATCTTTAGTCCCGGTACCCTCCGCACAGCCATCTTGGGTGAGATCATCCTCAAACTTAGCAGCATATTTGTATGATCATAATAAGAAAAAATAAAAACAACAAGATTAAAAACACTAAAAGCGAATGACATAAGAATAAATTACTACAGTACAAGAAACTCCAGATAATAATAATAATAATATTCTTATAAAAACCATTTCAACTCGAAATCTTTAGTTAACCCCTTTGGAGCCAAAGTTCTAAAATTGTATAGCATTGACATTTCACATTTTGCTAATCTTGTGGCAATGTCACCGCCTCTTGCGTCAACAGATACCTTTTTTAAGGCAAAAAAAATCCTTATACATTTAGTATCACAGCTATGAACATCTTTAAAGTGCTTTGATAGTGCATGTGTATCCAAGCCTTTACGGATGTTCCAGAGGTGTTCTCTTAACCTCACTTTTTACGCTCTACTAGTTCTTCCTAAGTAAAATTTACCACAAGTACATTCTATTCCATAGACTACATTGAAAGAATGACAAGTTAAAAAATCATTAATCAGTGTTTCTTCCCATTTATCTCCACCTCTGTAAGTTTATTACCAAAGGTGTTGGGCACACTTTTACACCTTATACAACTCCCACATCTAAAGAATCCTGTTGACAACACCTTATATGTCTTAGGGGAAGATATACATAAACTTTTAACAAATTTTGATTTAAGATTAGGAGCCCTTCTGAAAATACAATTTGGATCGTTCGGTAACTCCATACCTATTATTGGGTCCTTTTTCAACACCTTTCAGTGTTTCTTTCCATTAAATCAACCTCATTTAGGGAGTCAGAAATATTTTGCTCATCATATCACATCCACTCATTTTAAAACTAGATGACATCATTTTAAAACTAGATGACATCTCATTGTCATCTCTGTCAGTGCAGTTTCTTTTAATCCTCTTAAATTGGCCTCATATAGAACCTCATATACTTAGTAGAGATGGGTGCTCTGTTTGGGTTTTGGAATTTTTTCTAATTTTTCATTCTCTCGTTTTCATTTTTATTTTGCAAAACCAGCCTCAAGTGCTTTGGTTCTGGTTTTGGATCTGGAGTTTTAATTTTTTTTTATTTAAGTTGATAAAAACAGCTAAAATCATGTAAATTTTGCAATCCAAAACCCAAAAATAATATTTAAATCTGAATACCAGGCCGCATGAAGATCTGAACCAGGACTCCTTTTGGATCTCCTCCGAAAATCCGGACCGGGTTTTGGTTCAGTTCAGATCAACAACATATGTTTTTTGAAAGTTGTTTGTTTGGTGTGTGGTGACACGCTACTATCACTGTACAGTTCATGTTTAGCAGCCCAAATTCTGTGCACTAATTATTTCCAGTTTACCGTTTGTATTACTTTGTTTATTCTGTCAACAGTAGGTTCAGGACTGGCCATAGGCATAGGCAAACTAGGCAATTGCCTAGGGCATTTGATATGCCTAGGGGCATCATCAGCTTCTGCTGATTAAAATGATATGCAACATGCCTATATTCTGTATGTAGCATTTCATATGCAGATACAGCCACAGTCTCACACAGTATATTGGCATGCTGCATATCAGTTTAATCAGCAGAACCTGCTTGTGCATCCTAGCCATATAGCAATGCAAATAAGATGCATTTTCATTAAAAAAAAAAAGGTGCCCGACGTTAGCATTGATGTAAGATTTGGGAGGACACATCTGTATCCAAGCAGAGGCAGAGGTCACAGTGTCAGTCTGGAGTTAGGAAGATCTGCATCATACTCCTGATGTCCTTGGTCAGAAGAGGAAAACGCGTTTCACCCGTCCTGCGGGCTTGTTCACTTCCAATGTTCACTTCCTAACTCCAGACTGACCCAGGGACCTGGGCAGGGACTGGTATTTTCTGTATCTTTCCACACAGAATTTTTGTGTACATTTTTTTCAACTCTCTAAAACCAATATCTGTTAGCAGCACCAAAACCCACTCTGGTTTTTCAGATTGATACAGTGTTAATTTTGCCCGTTATAGACGGGACATAATAATTGTACCTGTCTTTCCATATTCTGTTTTTTCTTTACCATTATTTGTTGCCCTATAGATAACTGAGAGCAGGTGATAATTTTGTTTGATTGGACACACCCCTCTCTAATGGCTGTTTTTCCCAGTATAACAGCCCCATATTTTGGGTTGTATTTACAATCATAATTTTTATGGGGGATATTTTGGTGTATGTGCTATAGCCGTTCTAGTCCAATCTAGCCCACAGTAGGGGCTCTATATATAAAAAATGTATATCTAAGTTATCAAACAAATTGACAGTGCCTATTGAAAACAATACCAGATTCCATTTTTTTATATTGATTTCTCAGTATTCCCTGCCTAGCGGTATAATATATTGCGTTTATAGGTGGTATCAACTGGAATTAATTTAGCATAGGCTATAGTCAGCATATACTGGTCTGGTCTATTTTTTCATTATAATACAGCTTCTTCAGTTAACGTTTACCTTTATCTTATCTTTATCTTTAGCTATAATTTTCTGTATATCAGCGGACTCTCATCTATGATTCACAGGTGAAAACCTGCACCTAACGTAGACAGCAGATCCGCAGTTTGCCTTTTTTCTGAAATCTTTTAATCGGTGCACTCTCATTGGTGAGTCGACCAATTGCGTCTAAAAGTTACTACCATACCCCACCGACAGAGCCCGATCTCGTCCGATCTTGGAAGCAAAACGGTGGCAGGCTGGGTCAGTACCTGTGAGGGAGACCCCCAGAGAATACCCGGTGTTGTAATTAATGACCCTCTCCGACCGGATACCAACAGCAGGATCACCACTTTCTCTCTCCCCTTTTTTCCCCTCTTATCTTCTGGTTTCTTTCTTCTTTTAGATATCTAAAGCTAAAATCAGCTAAACTTATTGTCTCCAAATTACGGGGGGTATCTAGCAGGCACCCCTATATGTGCATATACTGTTGTTAGGATACATACTCCTGATAAGAATGGTCCGGTCAATCATGACCCATTGAGGTCTCATTAAAACAAGCTTCGCTTGTGCTGGTTGGTTAGGAATTGGATGTAGAACTATAGTGTCTACATCCCCCTACAAGTCTTTTGGTGATAGACTAACCAGAACATTTCCAATTTTTGAAGCACTTTTGTGTGTATAGATATAAATACATCTTATTAACCAAACATGGTGGAGTATGAGAGTGAGGATTTATTTTAAATGAGTTAATAAAAGTTATGTTTTAATTAATAGTCATATAACAAAAACAAGAGTGCACCCACACAATTGTCTTCTGCAAAGTTGTTTTTTCTCGAGTCATAGATTATACCAGTACTTTTTCTCAGTCTAGTTGGCCACACCCCTTTGTGGGACTCTATTATTCCATCCCCCTGTGGGTTTTTATTCTCCAGTGATTTGTTATCACTAATCTCCACAGTGCTATGTAAAAAGAAATCTTGCAGTCCATGGGTGGATACAGGGGCGTAACTCTGGGAGGCAACAGAGTCATCTGCCGCCGGGCTCCTGCTCTGAAGGGGGGCACCTCTCCCTCCATTCTGTGTACCATTGAATTAAGTTAATTGACAGCTGCCGCTATCTCTTCAGTGGCCGACTTCCTCACTGGTCCCTGCACCTTACACATCACACTCATTTTATTACACTGTAAATACACGTTTTAGAAGTGTCATACCCAGGATTAGAAACCACAACCTATTACACTGGAAGCAGACACCTTACTGATGAAGCTGTTTGCTCCTGTATAGGAAATAAAAGAATTCTAACTATATGATGTTACTTCTCAGACAATTAGACATATCTTCATATAGTAAGAATTCTCATGTTTCCTGTACAGGAGCAAATAGCTCCACCAGTAAAATGTAACATGTCATGGGTTCTAATCCTGGGCATGACTGCTAAGAAATGTGTGATTTAAAATAAGAGACAATGAAATGTATATATACAGTATATAAATTTTTTTCAGAACACTCCATACACACACACACACACACACACACACACACACACACACACACACACACACACACACACGCACAAATATATAGATAGATAGATAGATAGATAGATAGATAGATAGATAGATAGATATACGCACACATACATACATATGTTTAGCTAAATATGGAGGGGGGGCACCAATATTTATCTTGCCTCCGGGCAACTGGGATGAACTTACGCCACTGGGTGGATAACACCAATGATAGCAGTGTTATAACTAGAAAAATAACCTACAGCTTTATCTGGATATTCTAAGTGTACAATTGGTTAATTTTCATTCAATCTAGGAGCGAGCAACATTAACACCAATCACTTGTGACTGAGCTTACAAAATATTAATATCACCACCTTGTTTATTGCTCACTGTATTTTCTCATTTTACTGGAAGTGTCTATTTTACCAGAAGTGTGTGTAATTGTGGCACTGTATATTAATCTGTTGCATATTTTTTGTGTTTATTGTGAAATATTTGTGTTTTTATATGGAACTTTACAAACGAATTTGATTGCTTTTTAGTAGTTAATGAGCTCCATTTAGTGAGTTATCTCACTATTTCCCCTACCCCTTTCTAGTATTCTTTATATATTACAAATGTTTTTCTTTTTAAATGTTTAAGGTACAAACATTTGAAAAAGTGAAAAAGACTGAGACCCACTGCTGTAAATAGACTTCTATTAGAAATCTACAGTACAGTATTTACATATTTCTGTGTATAGTGCAATTAAATTGCAGATAAACTATCTACATCTTTGCCGGGATAAGCTTCTCAGTGAGCCACTGTCCCAACAAGAATTACTGCTAAATAAAACTGAAAAATCATTAATTACCACTGCAATATACAGCATTGACAACTGATTCTTCTAGAGCCACCAAATGATAAATAAGCACCTAATACTGTAATGACTTTCAAAGATGAGAATGTGTGCCTAATTTGGGGACAAAGGAAATCTGAAGAGTAAAACGATGAGATGTAAACTCCTTGTGTAACTTATGAATAACGTAAATATATAAGTTACACAAAGAGTTTGCATCCCATCGTTTGACTCTTTAGATTTCAATTGTGCCCAGATAAGGAACTCATTCTCATCTTTAAAAGCAATTGCCTCTGGTTGCTAGGAAAGAACCACCAATTCCTATGGCTGGGTATGTGTGACCGGAATGCGTGACCGGCGGTCACTCATACTGTTGGTTATGGAGACCGCCGGTCAGCATACCAACGCCGGGATCCCGGCATCGGGATGGCTGGCAGGGGGGGGGGGCAGCACAACAAACCCCTTGCGGGCTCGGTGGCGAGCTGCGCTTGCCATAGGTTCTATTCCCACTCTGTGGGTGTGCCCATGAGTGTGAATATTCCCTGCTAATCGGCTTGCCGTCTTTTGGGATTCTGAGGAGGCGGGATGTAGGGGGAGGTATTGTGACCACCGGTCACATAACTACATCCCACATTGGTCCACATAGTTCTTTCACTATACAACATTATCTAGCTAAGGAGCACAGAGCATAACACTCTAAAACCTAATAATGACTCTTGGTTTTTACTTTTTTCTAAATCTTACTTTTATTTGTATTTTCTCCCCCTTTTTTTCATGTTTTCATATAGGGAGCTACAGTATTTATCACAGCGAACGGGCTTATTACATGAGCGGCAACTTAGAAATTTACATTTTGCGTTGCTATTGCAGATTATAAATTATAGGGCCCATAGTAACAAATCTTTACCACAATATTTATAACATCTGCATTGCTTATAGTAGGATATAGTTTCTTACGATTATAGGTCAACACCAATTAAAATAAATTGTGTTCAGAGATGTTTTTATATTTTAGCTGATTAATGAAACAATCTTTATTATTTCTACATTTATTTTAGAATAATATTTACTGTACCTAAAAGCCCTTTAAAGATATGGCACAGAGGTATCCTGGAAGAAGACGATACACTATGTATCATGGGACAACTTTAGACGCAGCCTATATTATCATCAGAGATGGATTTCAAGTCTCTACAGGTGGGATGTTGGGCAGAGGCGTTTATGTTAGTAGAGATCCAGTAAAGGCTCAAGCATATCCACGACTAACAAGCGAGCCAAAAGTAGTTTTGAAGCTGTCTGTGAAGGTGGGAAAAGTGAAGAAGATTGATTGTGTAGGTCACCCATTGCAGACTACCTGGCATGACCACGGCTATGACGCTGCGTGGGTGCCGCCAAATTGTGGCATGGTTCCTAGTGGATTAGAGGAAGACTGTGTGTACGACCCACACAGGATAAGAGTAGTAGATGTATTTAGTGCTCCTCCACAGCACATTGCTTCTTTAAAACAACTAATTGCAGCTAATAGGAGATGACTGTTTATATTTAATTCTATTGCAAAGAGGCAAAAGATCACACTGTACTCCACAACTGTGTGGTGGTATTAATAAAATAAAAGGCATATACAGTAGTAAGTAATGCTACAAATGTACTCGGTAGAACAAAGGAACTCATAGAGATTAATATAACCTAACTCTGGAGTTGTTACATCTTATTTGATCATCCATCAAATTTATTAAACCATAAAAGTAAAAATTTAATGTAAATTGAATATATTTTTCAGATTTGTGAATCATGCTTTAACTTTTTATTTTGTAATGACAATGTGTACAAACAGTATAAATGTGCAATAGAAAAGAAAAATGTTCAATATATTAACAATAAAGACGTGTATAACAGAAAAATCTAATGTGTCATTTTAATAATTTTTATCCTGTATTATCAAATAAAGTAAGAGGAAGGAAGAAAAAACTAAAAGCAGAGAGGTGGACATAAAGGAGAAAGGAGTATCTTAAAAAAACAAAGGATTAAGTACATGTCATAAAGTACCTACTGGATCATAGTATGAAGATCAGGATGGATTTACTTGTTTAATATAACAGAACATATAATGGAGTTATCAATGAGAGGCAGTAAACTAGCTATGGAGAGAAACATAAGCGGACCATGAAAAAGGTGAAATATACTAATAACAAATATCAATTCGATATACATCATGTACTGTCCATAAATTTAATATCTTGGGGTATTATCTCCCACATTGATTATTGTAATAGTCTCCTGACTGGTCTTCCCAAACATAGGCTCTCACCACTAGAATCCATTTTGAATGCAGCTGCGAGGCTAATCTTCCTCGCTAGACGTACATCATCTGTAGATCCGCTCTGTCAGTCCCTTCATTGGTTACCGGTATTCTACTGTATTAAATATAACATACTTTTACTTACATACAAGGCTAGTAACCAAACTGCACCAACATACATCTCTTCACTCATCTCAAGATATCTTCCTATCCGACCTCTTCGCTCTGCACAAGGTCTGCATCCACACGTATTGCTTGTTCACATTCAAAATTCCAGGATTTTATCCGGCTTCACCCACTCTGTGGAATGCCCTCCCACACACAATAAGACTCACTTCTAATCTCCAAACCTTTAAACGTTCCATGAAAACTCACCTCTTCAGACAAGCCTATCAAATTCCAGACCCACCCACATAACCTTCAGTGCTTCCCTATCTAATTACATCCTCTCTGTACAGTACACATAACCTCACATATCTTGTATTTCATTACTCTCACACCCTCCTGACCCTTGGCCAACATTGCTTGGTGATCATATCATACAACCCATTAAGAACCTAGCAATCTGGTGGACCATTAAGCAATAGGCAGCATCTATCCTTGTGTATCAATGCCTATTTCCCTATAGATTGTAAGCTTGTGAGCAGGGCCTTCCTACCTATATGTCTGTCTGTTTTTAGCCAGTTTTGTTCTATTACTGTTGTTCTAATTGTAAAGCGCAACGGAATATGCTGCACTATATAAGAAACTGTTAATAAATAAATAAAATACAATTACTAACAAATATACATATAATGTTCTCTAAAATATAAATGAAATGTTGAAGCACCACCATCCTAAGGAAGAGGAAGATGGGCATGCTATATGGAGTCTCATGGTGACTAAGAGGGGCCTATTTATCAATTAGTACAGTATTTGCAGGTTGTCTTTCTTACTAACACTTACTAACACCTTAGCCTCTCACTAGGGGTGGCAGGCTTGGTGGGGTCACATGCCCTGGTCTTAAACTTAGTGTTTGGTACCCACCAGAGATGAGGTCACCTGGATGCTGGTTGGTGGGCCAGTATTTTCTAGCCAAAAGTATGGCAACCACCTCAATAATGTTAGATTGTAGAATTTATTATAATTATTCTGATTAGCATGGTACTATAGCATGTGCATCGGCATATTATTTTCTCTTTCTTTGTGGAACTACAACTCCTAGCATGATAGCACCTCTTATTATATTTGTAATTAGGGTGTGCAGTCCAAGGCCCCCCTCCCCATATACTCTACAGTATATTGTGTACACATAGGACATTTGAAGTAAGTACTACAAATGTATACAATTTTTCAGCTTTAGGGATGAGTTTTGGGCGTGGGGCCCATGAGTTGGTGTGGTTGCGCTGCTTTTGGGGTGGCACATTATAACACTTAATTTAGCACATTTTTAACACTTTCAAATATATATTTTTTTTGTGCTAATACATCACTTTTTAACATTTCAATTAATACCTTTCACTTGTGTAACACTCTTTAACACACAGCCAAAATAGAAAACTAAGGGCACTGCATAGTTCCCGAATTTACCAAATTCCATATTGCAAAGTATGGGCTACTTTCTGCAAAAATGCCCAGAGAGGGATCAGTAGGATCCCTCTCCAACACTCACCAGACTGTGCATGCACAGAATATCTCCTAGTTCCTGTAGGAGAAGTGAAGTTTTAACTATCCATTCACTTCTAAACAAAGATGAGTGGTTTAGATTTCAAGAGATCTGACAGAACTGAATTTTCGGGGCATGACTTAGTTCTCTCCCCCAAATTCGTTTCTCCAAAAGAGGTGTAACAATTTTCCCAGAAATTTCAGACTTTGCGTGTTTTGGATAGCATATAAGTCCTACCTTCATGATTTCAGGTGCCATATTAGATAGAAGAATGTATTGAAAGGATTGTCACTGTGCTGCAATAGTCACCACTGGAAAGAGTTGTAGGGGGTTTGAATGGATGGAAAGGGTGGAAAAGAAAACATCTTTAATAATGTGATACTGTTTTTTCATTTATGACTCTTCATAATGCCAACAGCATGTATACTTTGTTTAGGTTACCACATACCTAGGAACCACAGGGGATCAAATATGTGAAACAATGCAAATTTATTTTAATGTTTGCAGACAAAAATACATTTATTACACATTAGCCAGAGTCAGTTTGTGGTCGGTTTCCATCAGTTCAGTGTCGGTTCCATCAGTCTCACAAGTGAATTTGGTGGTGGAAACCAACCATGTGTTTTTAGCCCAAAAACCAATGGGTATCACCGGCAGATCTCGAATTTACAAGGAAAAGCAATGCTTAGTAAATGATGTATTTTCATGTTCCAAGCCACCTGCGATGCCCATCAGCATGCAACTGAAGCCCTAACTGACGCTTAGAAAATTTACCATATAGTATTGGAAGATCTATTCTCAGAGTTCTTTAGTGTTTTAATCCTGGTTTATAAGAGTTTCTTAGTGTTGGATGTACAGTACATAGCACCTGACGCTACACTGATATTATGAATTTCTAGTCTTTAGTTAGCTTTGGGGTTCTAGAGGTGAGACATTAACAAGACAGCTGCATTTGTTTCTAAAATAACTAGTAATAAATTGTGTTTTTTTTAGATTAAGCAAGCATCCCAATAGTCCAGCAGGAACGATCATACCACAACAACATTCAAGAGAAGCACGTAGAGAGGTATGTAAAGTACAGTAATTACATTGAGTGTCAGATTAATTCTCAGTCAACTGGAAAACCTTTGTTTCATGTTTAGCTCACAAAACACAAACACACAAAAAAGTTACTTTCTTACTGTAAATCATTAGTTCACAACTTAGGGTGCACGTACCCTCTGTGGTAAATGCTGTAAAGTTCAGGGGTACGAGAATAAAATGTAAGTAATGAAAGATAGGTCTTAGCAGACATTCATTGTGGACATGCTTTATGCTCCATCAGCAGAAGCCCAGCTACCCCACAGCCTAGCAAGTATGGTAGTCACCTCTTCCAGTGCTGTAACTATACATTTTGGTGACCAATGCCAGAAAAAGAATTGGTGCCCCCTCTCCCATCGTATTTAAAATAGGGATAGTGCACGCCAATGGCGCGTGCCAGAAATATAGGGTGTGGCTTAATGGGTATGGGGTGTGGCCACAGAATAGTACCAATTCATTTACACGGCACAGTAGTGTCCGTTATTTACATTACACGGTACAGTAGTGTCTGTTATTCACATTACACTACAGTAGAGACCCTTATACACATTATGCCAAGTAGAGCCCCTGCTACACATTTTGCCACATAGAACCCACATTATGCCAGGTAGAGCCCACATTATGCCAGGTAGAGACCGTGATATACATCATACCAGGTAGAGCCCACATTATGCTAGGGAGACCATTTGATACACATTATGCCAGGTAGAGCCCACATTATGCCAGGTAGAGCCCCTGATACACATCATACCAGGTAGAGCCCACATTATGCCAGGTAGATCATTTGATACACATTATGCCAGGTATATCCCACGTTATGCCAGGTAGTGCCCCTGATACACATTATGCCAGGTAAAGTACATATTATGCTAGGTAGAGCCCACATTATGCCAGGTAGAGCCCCTTATACACATTATACCAGGTAGATCCCACATTATGCCAGGTAGAGCACCTGATACAGATTATGGCAGGTAGAGCCCAAATTATGCCAGGTAGAGCCCTTGAGACACATCATGCCAGATAGAGCCCACATTATGCCAAGTAGAGCCCCTGATACACAGTTTGCCAGGTAGAGCCCACAATATACCAGGTAGAGCCCACATTATGCCAAATATAGCCCCTGATACAAATTATACCAGGTATATCCCACATTATGCCAGGTAGAGCCCCTAATACACATTATACCAGGTAGATCCCACATTACCTTAACTAGTGCAGCACCAGTGGGAACCCGGAAGGTGCGCTGTCTGGCTCTGACAAGTAGGCTGGCAACGGATACATATTGTGGCGCAAAATTCTCCAGATGTTGCCAGCGGTTCTGCACCCACAGTGCATATGTGCTGTGTGCAGCACCGCTGGCACACACCTAGTTACACCCTGACCTCTTCCTCCCAATTTTTCAGGCACAGACCTTGGTCACCACAGCATTGCAACCCTTTATTGTTGGTCTCTCACTGTGCACAGTTTGTGCTACTAATCAGAGAGTGGTCATCTGCCCAGCAGACTTGCCGAACTTCCTGTGCTTGGGCCATGACCAGGCTGGGTTGGGTGGAAGAGTGACATGTGCTTCTTATGCCAGTCCAATATTAGTTGATTTAAGTTAGAACCTGTGGGCTATAGTGCACAAAGCCTGCATACTAAGAGACAGCATGTGGTCATTTACATACATGCATTTTGGTCCTAGCCCTTGTTCCACTTCCCCTTTTCTACTTTGACCCCTCGATTCCTTCATTGGCAGGACCTATCTCTGTGAACAGCAAGGTCCCAGACAAAACTTGTGTCTGACTGTCAGGTTATCCGAACTGTGTGGTCATAGGATATTGAGGATTAGTCTTAGAAGCTGTAGCTACAATACTATCTGTTATCTACTGGCTGGTGACTGTAATTTATTTGTGTTTTGTCACTGCTACCTGCTCTGCATTAAAATATATTTATGAATACTGAAGAGATAAATGGGTGGAAAATGTTTATACAGAAAGAAAGGTGCACCCTATAAGCAAAATAGTTTATTTTGCCATAACATAGAGCAGAGCTAATTGCAAAGTGCTGGTGATCATCTGGGAGGTTCACCAGCAGGCCATGATATGTATAACATAAAATCACAGGTCACTTACCTGCCATGACTTCCCCCTTCCTCCCCTCCCCACCTCTAACTCCATTATCTGTCCAATTTAGTATCAATGAAAAACAGTTGCAGACGTTTTCCAGTTGCCCAGATTGGCAACATATTTTAATAAAGGGAATATACATGGCAGACATATTTTTGGTTATTTATCACCTTCATCATTGAGTACAGTATAACAATATATTGGACATTTTTTTAATTTCTTAGAAGGTGGCAACATTCACATAAAATGGATATATTTCACCCATATTTAATTAAAACATTATTACAAACATTTTGTAATTGACCCGGAGGGCAATGTTTTTCACTCAAAGATATATGTGGCGGACATATTTTTAGTTTATTATAACTTTCTACATACAGTAATTGTCTCAAATTTCAGTGACCATTTTATTAGTTTCTAAACAGACAACATTAGTCATGTAAGAGGATGTTCCACACCATATTTAGAATATTCCAAAACACTGCAAATGACATTAGAAATACTTGTAAAGATCGTCACACATTTTTTGTGTCCTAGTGGATATAGAAATCACTAGCACCAATTTTCTTTTGTCCACATTCAATAAAGGATATACAGCACTTCATGCCCATCTCTTTGATTATTTAAAATTTTCTACATAATCATTACAGTAACACACTCTTAAATTATGATTATGCCATTTTATTGGTTTCTTAACAGTTTCATGAAAACAAAATATTCTGCAATGTTTTATGCAACAAACATTATTATAAACTTCTAAATATTTTCAGGAAATTTTTGGTGTCCTGGTAAATTTCATTGTTAAAAGATATTAGAGGACTTTTTTATTATCTATATGAGCATATTTATCTACAACCATAAAAATATATGTGTTGGTATAATAAATATATAAATATATATGGAATCTCCTTTTAGAAAAATTGCATGAACAATTTATTTTTATTTTTTTGCCATTAAATAATATTATAAGTGGAGTTTAAACTTACATATATTATAAACATGTAAATGCTCCAAAAAAATAAATAAATAAATAAATAATAAGGGAAGAGGAGAAAGAAAGGGAATTGCAGTAAGGAAATTATTCATTCAACAACAATGCTGATAGGGAAAGCTAACAAAAGAATTATAATAAAACAAATAAATTAAGCAGAAATCAGTTTAACAATGAAATAATATTACAGTTTTCATTGGAAAAATTTACCAAAGGGTAAAAATGTATTTAAAGTATAGATCCAAAAGGTTTCATGTTTTGAACATTTTCTCAAACTGTCTCCATGTTTCAGCCAACTTTTTTGAGATATTGTTAAATAGCATGCATAAACTCGCTGCAAATAGGGAGGAGGTGCCTAGATGGTTAACATTCCTACGTCTACTAGCTATAGCCTCACAAATGGTACATATGCCTTCACAAATGTTGTCAGGATTTAGGTAAAAATAACTCCATACCTCTTTGAACACCCGGTGCGGCCGCGGCAGAGAAAGGGGCCAGGCTTCGTGGGAGGGGGCGTGGCTAAGAAAGTGACCCTCTGGATGGGGCGTGGCTTCGCGCCCCGACCTGCATTTTCGTCACTCCAGGAGTCCGGGAAGTGCGGGCTGCCCCTGGAGACTAGCGTGTCTCTGTTGCCTTCTCCTACACAGTGACAGAAGCTGGGTTGCTGCACGTAATGTTACAGTGCAGCACCCAACTCCTGTCACTGAACAGGAGCTGGCACTTTGGTGTCACCCCTCGGCGGGTGACACCTGGGTGCGGGCCGCACCCCCCGCACCCACCTTGTGACGCCAGTGGGCACAGGGAGGATCACTTCAGCGCCAGCCAGTGCAGAGCAGGATAGGAGCTGCTGCCGCAAGGCGCTGACAGGCACAGTTAGGATCACTTCAGTGTCAGACAGGGTGGAGTGGGACAGAAGCTACTGCCGCCGGATGCTGACAGGCACAGGGAGGATCACTTCAGCGCCAGACAGCGGTTAGTGGGACAGGAGCTGCTGCTGCCAGGCGCTGACAGGCACAGGGAGGAACTCACAAGTGCCAACCAGAGGGGAGCAGGCCAGGAGCTGCTGCTGCCGAGGTGCACTCCCCTGCTGTACAGCCACTCGCGGCAACTTCCGGGTCAGTGCTTGAAGTGTCGGTATGTCATACCACTGTATACCGGCCCACTTCGAGCACTGCTGATATGATGATGTTGACACTGAGTTTGACACAGTAGCCCCGCAGCCCTTACAGTGACAGTCACTACAGCTCATAGACCACACCCTAACCCTCTGGTGCACCCTAACCCTCTGGTGTTAAATGGTGCCCAAACCATAAGGCAGGGAGTTTTATTGCGTTCTGGTATGAATAGTCGACCGACCATGTTAAGGTCGACATTCATTAGGTCGACCACTATTGGTCGACATAGACATGGTCGACACAAACTAATAGTCAACACATGAAAATGATCGACACAGGCCAGGTCGACACATGAAAATGTCGACATGACTTTTTTTTTTACTGTTTTTGGTGTCATTTTTTCTGTAACATGATCATTTACCCCAATTAGTGTACCGCGTCCCCTTGCATATGCTGTGCTCAGCACAGGTTACCATTCCCAATCGTAGTCCACATGGATGGTAAAGTATGAAAAAGTAAAAAATTGAATTAAAAAAGCCATGTAGACCTTTTCATGTGTCGACCTGTCCTGTGTCGACCATTTTCACGTGTCGACCATATGTCCATGTCGACCATGTCAATGTCGACCAATAGTGGTCGACCTAAGAACTTTCAACCTTAACATGGTCGACCATCCAAACGGATACCCTTTTATTGAATCCAAAACACATGAGATCTGACACTGGGAAGATGATGTTTTGCCTCTTTTCGGAGCCAAGCATGTCTGAAAAGAAAAATGAGTGCATGCTCAATAGGGGATCACAAAACGTGATCATCAGTCTAGAACACATACATTTATGTAAAAGATGTGAAAAATAAAAGAAGTAAAAGAAATAACCAAAAGGAGGAAAGTTTATATTGGAGAGGGAGGGAGACTGCAACAACATTTAAAGAAAACAGGTACAGCTTAATTATTCACAGGGGCCAATGCATTTAAAGTGCATATACATTTTGTTTCATGCTGCAGTAGTATCATGCCACGGTAACCCCCTCTTCTCAGTGGTGGGATATAGTCAATTGGGAACATTTTAAAGTCCAATAATTTATTACCCATTTCTATGAAATGACTGGCAATAGTGCCAGGGTCAACTGAAGCAGAGGCTTTTCTTAGTGGAGGATCTATGTAGAGCTATGCACTCTTTTAGCATCCAAATTGTTTTGCCAATGTAGATCCAGTTACAAAGACATATTATGGCATACTGTATATCACATACTTGCTTTCGCAAGTAAATCTTATAATTTGTATTATGTTGGGATCACGCCGTGGTGACTTGAGGGTGGACCTGCCGTCACGCCGACAGAGGGGCCGTTTCAGCGAAGCATACTTTATACCTTTACTAATCAACCACTTGATATATATAGGTCCTCACATCACAGCTGGGCAGACATTTTAATTTGTCCTCCCAGCTGTACCGTCAGTCCCTGCAGCAGGTATATGGGCAGTTGTCGGCCTACCCACGCACGCAGCCCAATGCACCAATATATCTGCTCTGCTGTAGAGCTGACACAATATATCTGTGAATTACATCGTTCACAGACATATCGGGTGTACACACCCGCCAACCCACTTGGCGATATATCATCCATTCACTTGAATGGACAATATATCTCCCAGTGTGTACCCTGCTTTAGGGATAAGATCCTAAGGGGTATATGCAATTGCGGTCGAATTCATGAAAATGTCGAAAAACGGGGCATTTTCGACAAAAAAAACCTGTCGAATTGGATTTGACAATGCAATATAGTACTTTTCGTCAAAATACCCGCCGTTTCAGATTCGACTTTTTGTAAATCGACATTTTCAAAATTCGACATGTCTGCAATGGTCAAAATGCGGCTTTTCGACAAAAGTATATTCAATTGAAGAATGTTGATTCGACAACAGTGCTTTTCGACAGTAATTTCGTCAATTTTATTCCGCCTCACTTTGCTGGCGAGAGCTGATTAAAAAAATTTAAAATATATATATTTTTTTAGCTTTTTGGAATGATAATAGCATATCTATTTATATTTGAAGGGATTATCTACTTGGTTTGTCAATTTTTGATCCACAAGTATTTTTTAATAGATTTTTAAAAAGAATATTTTTTTCTTCACTCTGAGGGGAATGTACCCATGATTCAACAGTTTTACCCAGGATACACTTCTGCAAAGCCACTCCAGTATTGGACCAGTTTACCCCACTCTACCATGGACGTCCTACTTGTGATGTGGATCTGAACCACCGCCATGTTAGAGTCACTCTTTCAGGTGAGATGTATTGGCCAAAACTCCATCTTGTCTGAGTAACCTGTGTATATGCGCAGTGTTGCTGGCACCTTTTGTTCTTTCCCAGGGTGGAGGAAACACTATCAAATTACCTCCTTATTCTCTTCCGCAGGTCTTGTGGAGTATCCTTCCCGATTTGCAGGAACCAGCCTGGATTTGAAGGGACCGGACAGTTCCCCTGCTATACCATGGGCGACCTACTTGTGATGTGGACAACCCCCCTCAGGTGAGATGTATTGCCCAAAGCTCCCTCTTGACCAAGTAACCCCGGCATGTCCAAAGTGCAGCCCTCCGGCATTTGCAAAATTGCACATCCAATCATGCCCTGACACAGCAATGCTTACGCTGTGTCAGAGAATGCTTGGATGTGTAGTTTCTCAAGTGCTGGAGGGTTGCATTTGGGACAAAGGCCAATGTAACCTGCTTGTACCTTGTCTTTGGATGACACAAATACCTGGAACCTCATACAATTCTCTTCCACAGGTCTTACAGAGTATCCTTCCCAAGTTGCATGGATGTGAAGGGACACAACAGTTCCCCTGATGTACCATGGGCGACCTACTTGTGATGTGGACCTGAACCTCCGCCATGTAGCAGACAACCCCCCTCAGGTGAGATGTATTTCCCAAAACTCCCTCTTGACCAAGTAACCCCGGCATGTCCAAAGTGCAGCCCTCCGGCATTTGCAAAACTGCACATCCAATCATGCCCTGACACAGCAATGCTTACGCTGTGTCAGGGAATGCTTGGATGTGTAGTTTCTCAAGTGCCGGAGGGTTGCATTTGGGACAAAGGCTTATGTAACCTGCTTGTGCCTTGTCTTTGGATGACACAAATACCTGGAACCTCATACAATTCTCTTCCACAGGTCTTGCGGAGTATCCTTCCCAAGTTGCGTGGATGTGAAGGGACACGACAGTTCCCCTGATGTACCATGGGCGACCTAACACAATACCACTGCATCTCTGAAATGCCATATTTTACATTTTATTTACTAATAAATTAAAGAAATACACACAAAACTTCTCATTTTAAAAATGTATTGAAGAAATATAATTGTATTTTATTTTGGATTAAAAAATAAAATGTAATAAAACAAAAAAGTAGTGTTTGTTCTTCTTTACATTCTTTTCTTGTGTAGATATCTGTGAAAAAAAAGAAATTCCATATTAAGTAAAGACACTAATGATGTCATGTTCATTCTTTTACCAAGAACATTTGTGGAACCACACAGCAGGGACGTGCAGTCAGGGGAGGCAGGGGAGGCAGTGCCTCCCTTGTCATCAATGATTAAAATAATACAAAGAAGATACTTATGCCACATTCTGTGTCATATGTATCTTCTTCAGCCTTTATATTATTTAAATCATTATTATCCTTTTAAAAAACAGTTTTAAAAGGGTTTCGGAGGCACTACTCTCAGTGCCTCCCGCTGTTTGTGTGAAAGGGCCGGAAGCGGGGGGCGGGGCCGAGCATCGAGCAGAGAAAACCCATTGAAAAAATCCCTCAAAGCGGCACATAGTACAAGTGCCGCTTTGACAGGGGCGTGCTTTCAGCCCATATGAAAGCACGCCCCTGTCACTTAGTCAGGTTGCTGATTGGTCAGTGGTCGATTTGGGGAGGGGGGCACCAAGGAACATACCCCCTGTCATTTTGTGAATATGTGGCCATCCCCGCCCGCCCGTCCCCTAGCCCATCCCGCAGCCTGTCCCCCTGCACAATGGCAGATGCGGTAGAGGGGGGTGCTGCCGGAACAGGGAAGTGTATGCAGGGACAGTTCCAGTGGTGTAACTACCATAGGTGCAGGTAAGCGGCTGCTATGGGGCCCAAGATGCCTGTGGGTCTCGCAGCTCCCCTGCAGCCGTCACGTCGCTGCATCCGATTTTTTTTTTTTATGATCTACTCAGCTCCCGCCCCATCCCACCACATCCCCACTCCGCCACTGCAGCTCCGCCGCTCACCTCCAGCAGATCGGGCAGAATAACAGAAAGCCCCGGCGCTAGGCATGCTCTGATATTTCCAGTGGGCGGGTCCTCGGCCGAACACATACTGTAGGAGCGCAGGAGAAATAGCCCGGCATGTCTTGAAACATGTGCGGTCAGGTTGCGCGGCGCTCGGCAGTGAAACTCTCTCCTTCATCCTGTCCAAAAGCAGCTGCATGACTGATTCTAAGTGCTGCCAGTGTTCCGCGGACGGGGAGTGCACCGTGATCCCGCGGCCAGTTCCGGGTGGCGGTGAAGCTTTTGCCCTCCCCAGCTGCAAAGTACTGGAGAGGCCCTGGGAGCCATCATTGGAGTCCACGGGAGACTGTCGGATCACAGCCCGGTGGAGAACCTGGACGCGGGTACCCGCAGGTGTCACAGGTGGGTGCAGTCCAGCTACATGAATAGAGGTAATGGGAGTCGCACTCCGTTGCTTAGATCGGAGGGGTGAGGGGGGAAGGAATCCCGCGTAGGACCACAAGGCATCACTACCTGTCATCCGCTGCTGTCACCCTTTCCCTGGCGTTACTCCCTGTCACCGGCTGCTGTCACCCTCTCCCAGGCATCACTCTGTGTCACCTGCTGCTGTCACCCTCTCCCTGGTGTCACTCCCAGTCACCCGCTGCTGTCACCCTCTCCCTGGCGTCTCTCCCTCTCCTCTGCTGCTGTCACCATTTCCCTGGTGTCACTCCCTGTCACCCTCTCCCTGGCGTCACTCCCTGTCACCCGCTGCTGTCATCCTCTCCCTGGCGTCACTCCCAGTCACCCGCTGCTGTCACCCTCTCCCTGGCGTCACTCCCTCTCACACGCTGCTGTCACCATCTCCCTGGCGTCACTCCCTGTCACCCGCTGCTGTTACCCCCTCACTGGCATCACTCCCTGTCACCCTCTCCCTGGTGTCACTCCCTGTCACCCGCTGCTGTCACCCTTTCCCTGGCATCACTCCCTGTCACTCGCTGCTGTCACTCCCTCCCTGGCATCACTCCCTGTCACCCTCTGCTGTCACCCTCTCCCTATTTTGTTGTCCAGGACTTCCATTAGTTTATTAGTGCCGCACCAACGGTGCTATTAAGTTATGGAAGCCCTGGACAGCAAAATTGCATTCATGTCCTCCTCCCACTCCCTCCCCAGTCCCAAACACTAATATTTATTTTATAAAAATGTACAATATATTAGCCGCCTGCTCATCACAAGTTTTATGAGCAGGCTGGCTTCAGGCATTGACAGCGGTGGTATTGGACTGAGATGCGAATTAGCGGTGGGTGGCCTGGGCAGTTGATGGTAGGCGATTTTGTAAGCCATTGGCGGGGGTGGGGGCTATTAGTGGCAGGGGTAGCGGGGTTCAGGGATGGCGGCGGTAGCAGGCATTGGCTCAGGGGCAGTAGCGGGCATTGGTTCCGCAGTGGTAGGTGTCGTTGTCAGGACTGGGCGGACATTATGGCTGCAATGCCTCACCAGCCACTGACCTCACCGCACGCCACTGCCACACAGCATGACCCATTGCTGGACTGTGTTGTTCCCCAAGGGCAGGCGGTTCAAAGGCGCAGAGTGGTATCAGTGTTCAGCACTTTGACACGCCTGCACTTGTGGAACCACGCAGTCCAGCATGACCCATTGCTGGACTGTGTTGTTCCCCAAGGGCAGGCAGTCCAAAGTGGCAGAGTCAAGACAGTGTTCAGCACTTTGACACGGCTGCACTTGTGGAACCACACAGTCCAGCATGACCCATTGCTGGACTTTGTTGTTCCCCAAGGGCAGGCGGTTCAAAGTGGCAGAGTGGTGTCAGTGTTCAGCACTTTGACACGGCTGCACTTGTGGAACCACACAGTCCAGCATGACTCATTGCTGGACTGTGTTGTTCCCCAAGGGCAGGCGGTCCAAAGTTTCTTGAATATATACATTGAAACATGGCTTTACTCACCTTGGTACGCACAACACGAACTACGCCGTCCACTTCAATTTTCAACCCAATCCTATGAAGAAGCCAAAAATAAACACTAGTGAACAGTAAATTCACACAACAGTGAAAGCCTAATTTACACCAATACAAAAAGGAGTTTGTTTTAAAAAAAAAAAGTGGTATCAGAATAGCTCTTTGGCCCATCATATATGTAACCACAAGGAGCTTTCATCAGTTACCACACGCGCCCGCATACATGCCCGCGCATGTATGCCTAGACATAAAGCTCCTTGGTAGTATCCGGTCGGGGGTGGGGGAGCCCAACACAAATATAAAACAATAGTAAGAAAAAAAAACTAATGGGAGGGGGAGAAAGGGAAACATGAAAAACATAAAGAGTAAATAATAAAACAATACGACCAGGCTTATGGTGGTTGTCCGTCCGGATCCTCTTCTTCTTCCTGATGGGGCGTCGATGCCCTGGGCGGCTGTGGAGTGCGTCGACTTGGCCTCGGTGGGCGTGCAGGTGTAGATGATGCGGCCGGTGTTGGTGGTGGAGGCATCTGTATATCCTTGGTACAGCTGTGACCGTCCATACCAGGTTGTTGGTGGAGGAAGGGCAGGAGGCGTCTGTGTGGCTTGTGATGGCGGATGTGGTGGTTCACCAGCATGTTGATGAGCTGGCTCTGGGAGCTTATCGTATATCATCTGCAGTGTGGTTGTGATGATCTGGTGGCTGGCTGCCGAATGTCGTTGGCTCTCCGACATGTTGTCAACGCTGTGTGCCAGGCATGATGTGTTATCCACCAGCTGGTTGATGGATGTGGCCAGAACTTGAAGGATAAAAACAACAAAGAAACAAAACCACAGCGCCGTCAGTATAAATCGTTATTCCTCTTGTTTGTAGCGACTATCCAAAGTCGCTACAAACAAGAGGAATAACGATTTATGCTGACGGCGCTGTGGTTTTGTTCTTTGTTGTTTTTATCAGATTGTATGTGGGCTAGGTGAGCTCGGAAACAAAATCTAGCTGCAGTCTTTGGCTGGCGCAGGTGGAGAACTATTCTTTTCTGTACATCTTAGAGCTGGAAGGATGTCCATAGTCTCCCTGTGATCTTCTCCTCTGGTTTTTTGCGTTTCTGCCGTGCTGTCGGCAAGAGCCTTTTGCATTTCAACCAGACCGTTTTCCATCTTCTCCATTGTCTTCTCAATGGCGTCCAGTCTGGTTTCAACGACATTCGTGTAGTTATCCTGGCGGGCAGTCATCTCTGCTGCCAGGGTGTGTACCCTCTGAACATCTGAGGGATCCTGCCCTTCCTGTACGTCTGCCACCAATTGCATTTGTGCCGCTGAAAAGAAAATTAGAAATTAGTATACACATTCATACATTTGTTTGAAGGCTCACAATTGGATAATTACTCACACAGGGATGTAGAAACAGCGGGCTGCTGCACTTCCACCTCGTTGTCCGACGAATCCTGTAGGAGATCCGGCCTGAAGAAGGGACCAATCCCCGACGCAAGTCCGCTGCTGGTCCGTGGCACCTCTGTTTGCAAAAGAAGAAAAAAATAAAATAAAGTTAATAAACTATACAAAAATGGCTCCCCCCCCCCCCCCAAAAAAAAACGCCCAAAAATAAAAACCTTCTCCATCCTGTGGTGCCGCTGCTCCAGGAGCTTCACTTGTCCTCAATTCTGGAGACTTTTCAAGGGTATGGCTGGATACGTCTGCACGGCTGTCTGCAAACCCAAGAAAAGTCTCATCCGTTAACCCTGTTTACTCAAACAGTTCTGGTGATGGGTCCACAAGGGTAGTGTCTTGTTGAGGCTCTTCGGTCACAGTCCCAGAGCTCCTGGAGAGATGACGAACTGGTGATGGCCTGCGCGCAGGAGATGTAGTTTGGCGCCCAGCTGGTGGTGTGGTCGCCGACGGTGTCTGGCGCGCAGGTCACCTGCGACGTTCTGCGTGCTGATGTCTGGCGTGCAGGAGATGGTCTACGCGCTGATGATGTCTGGCGTGCAGGTGACTTTCTGCGCGCTGATGACGTCTGGCGCGCAGGTGACTTTCTGCACGCTGACGATGTGTGGCGCGCAGGTGATGATCTGCGCGCTGCTGATGCTTGCTGCGCAGGTGATGGTCCGCACGCCGCTGGCGATGTCCTGCGCGCAGGTGATGTCCTCTGGGCAGGCGTGTCTGGGGAAAAAGAACAAACACATTAGCAAATAAAAAAATTTAAAAAAAGATTTAGTACAGCTCATCTGAATGTATTCTTACCATCAGGCCTCCTTTTGGACTGCTTGTCTCCCACCGTCTTCCATCTTCTGGGCGGTTCTTCCTCCTCGGGAAAGCCAGCAGGACGGCTGGAGTCCACACCTCCGCGAACTCCTTGGACCATGAAAGGGTTCATGCGCCTTTTAATAACGTTCTCCCAGGGTAGCCACTTCAGATTGAGAGCCGGACCACCCTCCGTAGCTGTCTCATGTTGGCGCTGAATCCCCATCTTCTTCTTGGTCTGTCTGCGGCAATCACTGTACCACTTCATGCAGTTTCTGGTGCTCCGGCGGTTTCCAGATACTGCAGTGACTTGTCTCGCGATGGCATCCCAGATGTTTCGCTTGGTCTTAGCTGCTGTGGTCTGTGCCCTTGGTCCATACAGAACGTCGTAGGACCTGTCGACGCCATCCACTAGGGCACAGTTTTCCGCCTCAGTGTATCTGGGTCCATGCGGCTTCTTCTGTCCTGCGTCTTCACCAGAGGCTTCCTCCTCCGACTGATCCTCTGGCTGGCTTCTTGCCTTTAGGGATAAAAAAAAAACATGCATTTAATAAGATCGGTATTTACCTGTGAGTGTGTCAGTATCCCTGGCAGTGCGCAAAGATACCTGTAGGTGTGCATGGCAGTGCGCAAACTAGGGTGTGTCAAGTTGGATGCTATTGTGTCTGCAGGTGCTGACAGTAATTACCTTTCTAGGCCTTTTCTTTTTCTTTTGCTTCTCCCTTTGGTCCCTTGACGACCGCGGCTGGTCACTGCATGCCTGGTCGGTCGTATCCTCCTCCTGGGTTAGCTCCCACTCCTCATTGCTGTGCAGGGAAAATTCTTCTGAGAGGTGGGGAGAAGGGGGGGATCGGGGCCGCTTGTCCCTGGACATCTCTGTTGTAAAAAGAAAAATTATTTTTACAAATTTAACACACATTACATAATTACATGCAACCACACGTCATGCTGCTGGGGCCCCAGTGCTCAAGCAGGACCAAACACAACAAAAAAAATTAAAAAATTGAAAAAAACTCAGCCAAACAAGCCAAAACCCCCGTACAAGCATCCCTGCACATGCTGGAGGTCAACCAGTGCTAAAGTAGGAGCAAAAAAACATGTTTTGGAAACAAACGACAACACTTGTCGGCCACATGGCTGACACCAACATGCTCAAAGTCACCCCAAACAAGCCAAAAAGTACCTCCAGCATGTGCAGGGATGCACCAGTGCTAAAATAGGAGCAAAAAAACATGTTTTGGAAACAAACAACAGCACATGTCGGCCACATGGCAGATACCGACAAGCTCAAAAGTCCAGCCAAACAAGCCAAAAAGCATCCCTGCACATGCTGGAGGGCAACCAGTGCTAAAGTAGGAGCAAAAAAACATGTTTTGGAAACAAACGACAACACATGTCGGCCACATGGCTGATACCGACACGCTCAAAGTCGCCCCAAACAAGCCAAAAAGTACCTCCAGCATGTGCAGGGATGCACCAGTGCTAAAATATGAGCAAAAAACAAGTTTTGGAAACAAACGACAACACATGTCGGCCACATGGCAGATACCGACACGCTCAAAAGTCACCCCAAACAAGCCAAAAAGCATCCCTGCACATGCTGGAGGTCAACCAGTGCTAAAGTAGGAGCAAAAAATCATGTTTTGGAAACAAACGACAACACATGCATACCCTCCAACATGACCCGCCCCACTAGGTACAAAATGCTCTGTTTCTGGACTTCCCTCTTAATTTATTATTGCAATCACCTGTGAAGAAACAGCTTTCTTATCATTTAACTAGTTCAACACAGGTGATGGAAATCATAAATTAAGAGGGAAGTCCAGAAACAGAGCATTTTGTACCTAGTGGGGCGGGTCATGTTGGAGGGTCTGCACATGTCGGCCACATGGCTGATACTGACACGCTCAAAAGTCACCCCATACAAGCCAAAAAGCATCCCTGCACATGCTGGAGGTCAACCAGTGCTAAAGTAGGAGCAAAAAAACATGTTTTGGAAACAAATGACAACACATGTCGGCCACATGGCTGATACCGACACGCTCAAAGTCACCCCAAACAAGCCAAAAAGTACCTCCAGCATGTGCAGGGATGCACCAGTGCTAAAATAGGAGCAAAAAAACATGTTTTGGAAACAAACGACAACACATGTCGGCCACATGGCTGATACCGACACGCTCAAAGTCGCCCCAAACAAGCCAAAAAGTACCTCCAGCATGTGCAGGGATGCACCAGTGCTAAAATATGAGCAAAAAACAAGTTTTGGAAACAAACGACAACACATGTCGGCCACATGGCAGATACCGACACGCTCAAAAGTCACCCCAAACAAGCCAAAAAGCATCCCTGCACATGCTGGAGGTCAACCAGTGCTAAAGTAGGAGCAAAAAATCATGTTTTGGAAACAAACGACAACACATGTCGGCCACATGGCTGATACTGACACGCTCAAAAGTCACCCCATACAAGCCAAAAAGCATCCCTGCACATGCTGGAGGTCAACCAGTGCTAAAGTAGGAGCAAAAAAACATGTTTTGGAAACAAATGACAACACATGTCGGCCACATGGCTGATACCGACACGCTCAAAGTCACCCCAAACAAGCCAAAAAGTACCTCCAGCATGTGCAGGGATGCACCAGTGCTAAAATAGGAGCAAAAAAACATGTTTTGGAAACAAACGACAACACATGTCGGCCACATGGCAGATACCGAAACGCTCAAGCCAAAAAGCATCCCTGCACATGCTGGAGGTACAACAATGCAAAAGCATGACCCAAAAAACATTTTATGAAAAAAAAAATTTGAAAAATGACCCCCAAACACAAAACTCCCAAAAAAACATGCAGCGATACAAGCAGGACCTGCAGCAATCCAAACAGGATCTATATACACATACCTGCACACATATACATACCCCAAACACCCCAAAGCAATGCCACATGTACGCCTCATGGCACCCCCCCCCCCCACTACACAAACACATACATGCAGCGCCAGACCACATGTGGTACTCAGGGGTGTATTTAGGTGTCCGAGCGCCCCTGGCAAAGTAAAGGACTGATGCCCCCCCCCCCCATATTTGAAATAGGGAAGGCACGTGTGCCAAAAAAGGGGCGTGGCCACTCAGTAGTACCCCAATTCAAATTACACCACAGTAGTGTGCCTTACTCACATGACACAGCACAGTAATGTACATTATTCACGTTATGCTACACAGTAGTACCCCTTATACACATTATGCCACACAGTAGTACATATATACATATATATATATATATATATATATATATATATAAAGGCGTGCACGCTCCTGGGAAAGTGGGTGTGGCTTCACAATTTTATATTATGATATCAAACTATAAATATATAATCACACCCCCTACACATGTGCACACACTTAATTAGCAGCCTTACACACAATACCCACAGTAGTTCTCATTACACATAATGTCCCCAGTATAGTGTCAGATGCACATAATGTCCCCCAGTATAGTGGCAGTTACACATAAGGACCCCAGTAGTGCAGTGCCAGATACACATAATGCCTCCGAGTATAGTGCCAGATACACATGCCACCACCGAGCCAGACACTCGTGTGCCCCTACAGTGCCAGACACTCGTATGCCCTTACAGTGCCAGACACTCATATGCCCCCACAGTGCCGGACATTCGTATGGCCCCATAGTGCCAGATACACGTATGCCCACACAGCATCAGATACACATATGCCCCCACAGTGCCAGAAACCGGTATGCCCCCACAGTGCCAGAAACCGGTATGCCCCCACAGTGCCAGAAACCGGTATGCCCCCACAGTGCCAGACACATATATGCCCCATGTTGATTTTACTATTAAAGACAGCACTTTTAGGTAGATTCACTTTTAGAGGCGACAGCTATCCCCCCACCCCTGTGCAGTTCCTCAACAGCAGGGATGCCCATTAATAATCAAAGAATGCAGCAGCAGCAGCAGCCACTGTAATTGGCACCGGGGTCCAGCGCCGCACCACAATACAGACAAGAAACTCTACATAAACTACACCCCCCAGCAGCTGCTGCTGCACTATGATCATTACTGGGCATCTCTGCTGGTGAGGAACTACACGGGGATGGGGGGATAGCTGCTGCCTCTAAAAGAGAATCTACCTACTGCCCGCGGGTGGCACCTCTGGACGACTCCCCTCCTCGGCTGGCGCCCCTGGCGAGTGCCATCCTGGCCAATAGGAAGATACACCCCTGGTGGTACTTACCTACAAATGTAGAAATCGCTCCAAAAACGACTCTCCTCCGGGGTAACAGGTATCCTGTCCATCCTGGATTAAAGCCTGCTGGGTGCACAAATGATACCGCAGCAAACAACAACCAATTTGCTAGCTCTGCACCTCCACACACCTCTCTGCAGGTTCACAAAATGGCTGCTGAGCACGCAGCAAACAAGCCCTATAAAGGGCTCCAAACGGCGGGAAGTCGAATCCAGGACGCCCACTACTCGACGATTGGTCCGTTATTCGACAAGGGGAGTGTCGAATGAGTTATGTATTGAATATGTCGAATTCATGGACCCGGGTGGAGGGTTTCGGCTGTCGAGTAGTGTTGAATCCTAAAACGGTCGAAAAAAAGGCGCAATTCGTCCGGAATGTCATATACCTTAAAGTGTTCCCTGGTGAGCATAAATTAACAATGTGTGCATTCTGTGCATCTTAAAGCACCAAGAGTTAAATATAACCTGCTCTTCTTCTAATTGTATGGCTGATGTCAGAGAATATCACTTTATCTTTTAAATTATTGCTACTGTATGTTTGTAGCAAAACAGGAGTACATAATGGCAAAATTGCCCCAACATGGGTCAGCTTTAATAATATGCCAGTGTCATAAAAATGCACATTTAATTGAAAACTGATGGAAAAGGTAGTTGAAAAAATCATTCTATCATATTTCTCTGTCTTTTCATTGCAGAGAGCAATATAGCTATGTCCATTTTTAAACACTTGTTAATATCCTCATCACTTCATAATGGTCATATCCAAAACTTGACCCCCTTATGCTATTCCTTAATGCCTATGGTAATAGTTTCTTATCAGAAATGATGCATATGACACAATTAATTGAGAAAAGGGGAGTCCCTTATGGAGAGGGTGGGGATGAAAACTATCTGCAGCAAGCTATGTACTTTTATCCGTGTCCTTGGTAAAAACAGTAGATACAATAGAGATGTGCACCGGAAATTTTTCGGGTTTTGTGTTTTGGTTTTGGGTTCGGTTCCGTGGCCGTGTTTTGGGTTTGAACGCGTTTTGGCAAAACCTCACCGAATTTTTTTTGTCGGATTCGGGTGTGTTTTGGATTCGGGTGTTTTTTTCAAAAAAACCCTAAAAAACAGCTTAAATCATAGAATTTGGGGGTCATTTTGATTCCAAAGTATTATTAATCTCAATAACCATAATTTCCACTCATTTTCAGTCTATTCTGAACACCTCACACCTCACAATATTATTTTTAGTCCTAAAATTTGCACCGAGGTCGCTGGATGACTAAGCTCAGCGACCCAAGTGGCCGACACAAACACCTGGCCCATCTAGGAGTGGCACTGCAGTGTCACGCAGGATGGCCCTTCCAAAAAACACTCCCCAAACAGCACATGACGCAAAGAAAAAAAGAGGCGCAATGAGGTAGCTGTGTGACTAAGCTCAGCGACCCTAGTGGCCGACACAAACACCTGGCCCATCTAGGAGTGGCACTGCAGTGTCACGCAGGATGGCCCTTCCAAAAAACACTCCCCAAATAGCACATGACGCAAAGAAAAATGAAAGAAAAAAGAGGTGCAAGATGGAATTGTCCTTGGGCCCTCCCACCCACCCTTATGTTGTATAAACAGGACATGCACACTTTAACCAACCCATCATTTCAGTGACAGGGTCTGCCACACGACTGTGACTGAAATCACGGGTTGGTTTGGACCCCCACCAAAAAAGAAGCAATTAATCTCTCCTTGCACAAACTGGCTCTACAGAGGCAAGATGTCCACCTCATCATCATCCTCCGATTCATCACCGTGTACATCCCCCTCCTCACAGATTATCAATTCGTCCCCACTGGAATCCACCATCACAGCTCCCTGTGTACTTTGTGGTGGCAATTGCTGCTGGTGAATGTCTCCATGGAGGAATTGATTATAATTCATTTTAATGAACATCATCTTCTCCGCATTTTCTGGAAGTAACCTCGTACGCCGATTGCTGACAAGGTAAGCGGCGGCACTAAACACTCTTTCGGAGTACACACTTGTGGGAGGGCAACTTAGGTAGAATAAAGCCAGTTTGGGCAAGGGCCTCCAAATTGCCTCTTTTTCCTGGCAGTATACGTACGGACTGTCTGACGTGCCTACTTGGATGCGGTCACTCATATAATCCTCCACCATTCTTTCAATGGTGAGAGAATCATATGCAGTGACAGTAGACTACATGTCCGTAATCGTTGTCAGGTCCTTCAGTCCGGACCAGATGTCAGCATCAGCAGTCGCTCCAGACTGCCCTGCATCACCGCCAGCGGGTGGGCTCGGAATTCTGAGCCTTTTCCTCGCACCCCCAGTTGCGGGAGAATGTGAAGGAGGAGATGTTGACAGGTCGCGTTCCGCTTGACTTGACAATTTTCTCACCAGCAGTTCTTTGAACCCCAGCAGACTTGTGTCTGCCGGAAAGAGAGATACAACGTAGGTTTTAAATCTAGGATCGAGCACGGTGGACAAAATGTAGTGCTCTGATTTCAACAGATTGACCACCCGTGAATCCTTGTTAAGCGAATTAAGTGCTCCATCCACAAGTCCCACATGCCTAGCGGAATCGCTCAGTGTTAGCTCCTCCTTCAATGTCTCCAGCTTCTTCTGCAAAAGCCTGATGAGGGGAATGACCTGACTCAGGCTGGCAGTGTCTGAACTGACTTCACGTGTGGCAAGTTCAAAAGGTTGCAGAACCTTGCACAACGTTGAAATCATTCTCCACTGCGCTTGAGACAGGTGCATTCCACCTCCTATATCGTGGTCAGTTGTATAGGCTTGAATGGCCTTTTGCTGCTCCTCCAACCTCTGAAGCATATAGAGGTTTGAATTCCACCTCGTTACCACTTCTTGCTTCAGATGATGGCAGGGCAGGTTCAGGCGTTTCTGGTGTTGCTCCAGTCTTCTGTACGTGGTGCCTGTACGCCGAAAGTGTCCCGCAATTCTTCTGGCCACCGACAGCATCTCTTGCACGCCCCTCACGTTTTTTAAATAATTCTGCACCACCAAATTCAAGGTATGTGCAAAACATGGGACGTGCTGGAATTTGCCCAGATTTAATGCACACACAATATTGCTGGCATTGTCCGATGCCACAAATCCACAGGAGAGTCCAATTGGGGTAAGCCATTCTGCGATGATCTTCCTCAGTTGCCGTAAGAGGTTTTTAGCTGTGTGCGTATTCTGGAAAGCGGTGATACAAAGCGTAGCCTGCCTAGGAAAGAGTTGGCGTTTGCGAGATGCTGCTACTGGTGCTGCCGCTGCTGTTCTTGCGGCGGGAGTCAATACATCTACCCAGTGGGCTGTCACAGTCATATAGTCCTGAGTCTGCCCTGCTCCACTTGTCCACATGTCCGTGGTTAAGTGGACATTGGGTACAACTGCATTTTTTAGGACACTGGTGAGTCTTTTTCTGAGGTCTGTGTACATTTTCGGTATCGCCTGCCTAGAGAAATGGAACCTAGATGGTATTTGGTACCGGGGACACAGTACCTCAATCAAGTCTATAGTTGGCTCTGCAGTAATGATGGATACCGGAACCACGTTTCTCACCGCCCAGGATGCCAAGGCCTCAGTTATCCGCTTTGCAGCAGGATGACTGCTGTGATATTTCATCTTCCTCGCAAAGGACTGTTGGACAGTCAATTGCTTGGTGGAAGTAGTAAAAGTGGTCTTACGACTTCCCCTCTGGGATGACCATCGACTCAAAGCAGCAACAACAGCAGCGCCAGCAGCAGTAGGCGTTACACTCAAGGATGCATCAGAGGAATACCAGGCAGGAGAGGACTCGTCAGAATTGCCAGTGACATGGCCTGCAGGACTATTGGCATTCCTGGGGAAGGAGGAAATTGACACTGAGGGAGTTGGTGGGGTGGTTTGCGTGAGCTAGGTTACAAGAGGAAGGGATTTACTGGTCAGTGGACTGCTTCCGCTGTCGCCCAAAGTTTTTGAACTTGTCACTGACTTATGATGAATGCGCTGCAGGTGACGTATAAGGGAGGATGTTCCGAGGTGGTTAACGTCCTTACCCCTACTTATTACAGCTTGACAAAGGCAACACATGGCTTGACACCTGTTGTCCGCATTTCTGTTGAAATACTTCCACACCGAAGAGCTGATTTTTTTGGTATTTTCACCAGGCATGTCAATGGCCATATTCCTCCCACGGACAACAGGTGTCTCCCGGGGTGCCTGACTTAAACAAACCACCTCACCATCAGAATCCTCCTTGTCAATTTCCTCCCCAGCGCCAGCAACACCCATATCCTCCTCATCCTGGTGTACTTCAACACTGACATCTTCAATCTGACTATCAGGAACTGGACTGCGGGTGCTCCTTCCAGCACTTGCAGGGGGCGTGCAAATGGTGGAAGGCGCATGCTCTTCACGTCCAGTGTTGGGAAGGTCAGGCATCGCAACCGACACAATTGGACTCTCCTTGTGGATTTGTGATTTTGAAGAACGCACAGTTCTTTGCTGTGCTTTTGCCAGCTTAAGTCTTTTCATTTTTCTAGCGAGAGGCTGAGTGCTTCCATCCTCATGTGAAGCTGAACCACTAGCCATGAACATAGGCCAGGGCCTCAGCCGTTCCTTGCCACTCCGTGTGGTAAATGGCATATTGGCAAGTTTACGCTTCTCCTCCGACGATTTTATTTTAGATTTTTGAGTCCTTTTTTTACTGATATTTTGTGTTTTGGATTTTACATGCTCTGTACTATGACATTGGGCATCAGCCTTGGCAGACGACGTTGATGGAATTTCATCGTCTCGGCCATGACTAGTGGCAGCAGCTTCAGCACGAGGTGGAAGTGGATCTTGATCTTTCCCTATTTTTGGAACCTCAACATTTTTGTTCTCCATATTTTAATAGGCACAACTAAAAGGCACCTCAGGTAAACAATGGAGATGGATGGATACTAGTATACTTATGGATGACGAGTGACTGACGACACAGAGGTAGCTACAGCCGTGGACTACCGTACTGCTTCTGCTAGTATAGAGATGATAATAATATAAAAAATATATATATATCACTACTGCAGGTATATATAATATAATGACGGACCTGCTGGACACTGTCAGCAGACTCCTAAACTACTAGTATGAAGAAGATAGAAAAAAAAAACCCACCACAGGTAGGTATACAATTATGGACGAGCACTGACGACACAGAGGTAGCTGCAGCCGTGGACTACCGTACTGCGTCTGCTAGTATAGAGATGATAATGATATAAAAAAAATATATATATATCACTACTGCAGGTATATATAATATAATGACGGACCTGCTGGACACTGTCAGCAGACTCCTAAACTACTAGTATGAAGAAGATAGAAAAAAAAAACCACCACAGGTAGGTATACAATTATGGACGAGCACTGACGACACAGAGGTAGCTGCAGCCGTGGACTACCGTACTGCGTCTGCTAGTATAGAGATGATAATGATATAAAAAAAATATATATATATCACTACTGCAGGTATATATAATATAATGACGGACCTGCTGGACACTGTCAGCAGACTCCTAAACTACTAGTATGAAGAAGATAGAAAAAAAAAACCCACCACAGGTAGGTATACAATTATGGACGAACACTGTCGACACAGAGGTAGCTACAGCCGTGGACTACCGTACTGCGTCTGCTAGTATAGAGATGATAATGATATAAAAAATATATATATATCACTACTGCAGGTATATATAATATAATGACGGACCTGCTGGACACTGTCAGTAGACTCCTAAACTACTAGTATGAAGAAGATAGAAAAAAAAACCCACCACAGGTAGGTATACAATTATGGACGAGCACTGACGACACAGAGGTAGCCACAGCCGTGGACTACCGTACTGCGTCTGCTAGTATAGAGATGATAATGATATAAAAAATATATATATATCACTACTGCAGGTATATATAATATAATGACGGACCTGCTGGACACTGTCAGCAGACTCCTAAACTACTAGTATGAAGAAGATAGAAAAAAAACCCCACCACAGGTAGGTATACAATTATGGACGAGCACTGACGACACAGAGGTAGCTACAGCCGTGGACTACCGTACTGCGTCTGCTAGTATAGAGATGATAATGATATAAAAAATATATATATATCACTACTGCAGGTATATATAATATAATGACGGACCTGCTGGACACTGTCAGCAGACTCCTAAACTACTAGTATGAAGAAGATAGAAAAAAAACCCACCACAGGTAGGTATACAATTATGGACGAGCACTGACGACACAGAGGTAGCTACAGCCGTGGACTACCGTACTGCATCTGCTAGTATAGAGATGATAATGATATAAAAAATATATATATATCACTACTGCAGGTATATATAATATAATGACGGACCTGCTGGACACTGTCAGCAGACTCCTAAACTACTAGTATGAAGAAGATAGAAAAAAAAAAACCACCACAGGTAGGTATACAATTATGGACGAGCACTGACGACACAGAGGTAGCTACAGCCGTGGACTACCGTACTGCGTCTGCTAGTATAGAGATGATAATGATATAAAAAATATATATATATCACTACTGCAGGTATATATAATATAATGACGGACCTGCTGGACACTGTCAGCAGACTCCTAAACTACTAGTATGAAGAAGATAGAAAAAAAAAACCACCACAGGTAGGTATACAATTAAGGACGAGCACTGACGACACAGAGGTAGCTACAGCCGTGGATTACCGTACTGCGTCTGCTAGTATAGAGATGATAATGATATAAAAAATATATATATATCACTACTGCAGGTATATATAATATAATGACGGACCTGCTGGACACTGTCAGCAGACTCCTAAACTATTAGTATGAAGAAGATAGAAAAAAAAAACCCACCACAGGTAGGTATACAATTATGGACGAGCACTGACGACACAGAGGTAGCCACAGCCGTGGACTACCGTACTGCGTCTGCTAGTATAGAGATGATAAAGATGATAGAGATGAACAAAAAAAATATAACACTACTGCAGGTAAATATTTATATAATATAATGAATGACCGACCTGCTGGACACTGTCAGCAGAATGCGTTTATAGAATAAAAAAAAAAACACCACAGGAGTGTTTAACTTTTTCAGGCAGACAATATACTGATGGTCACTGGTCAGTCACACTGGCAGCAAAAGTGTGCACTGTACTCCTGCTATAACTGCACCCCAGTCTCCCCCACAATTCAGCTGTGTGAGCAGTGAGCACTCAGCACAGTCAGATATACATAGATGATATTATCATGCAGCACACTGAGGCTGAGTACAGATATGGTATGTGACTGTGTATCGTTTTTTTTCAGGCAGAGAACGGATTATATTAAATAATAAATAAAACTGGTGGTGGACAGTCACTAGTAACTAACTATCAGCAAAACTCTGCACTCTGAGTACTCCTAATGCTCCCCAAAATTACTAAGTAATCAACTCAAGTGTCTCTATCTATTCTAACGGAGAGGACGCCAGCCACGTCCTCTCCCTATCAATCTCAATGCACGTGTGAAAATGGCGGCGACGCGCGGCTCCTTATATAGAATCCGAGTCTCGCGATAGAATACGAGCCTCGCGAGAATCCGACAGCGGGATGATGACGTTCGGGCGCGCTCGGGTTAGCCGAGCAAGGCGGGAAGATCCGAGTCTGCCTCGGACCCGTGTAAAAAGGCTGAAGTTCGGGGGGGTTCGGATTCCGAGGAACCGAACCCGCTCATCTCTAGATACAAACTGTCCACTAGTAATATCAATAGAGACATCCCAGTAATTAATTACTGTACCTTGGTGCTGAAATTCAATGTAAATTTAATGCTTCCAGAAAAACTATTAAGATCATCAAACAATGTCAGATTTATTTTCCCACCTGTACACACATAAAGGAAGTAATCTATATATCGGACATAAAATTAAATATATTAGGCTGTTTCAACATGAGATAATTTTTTCCCATAATGAAACATATACTGTAGAGATTAGCACATGAGCCAGATTGAGATAAACATATACATGTATGAACCCAAGGGTTCATGTGGACATTATAGACAGGTGCAGCATATATGCTGCTGGAAATTTGGTGAGTTAGATCAGTGATGTACAGACAAGGAACTGTAGGCAGGGGAGGCAGAGCCTCACCTGTCATATACCAGTATGCTCCACAGTTTTTATTATAACAATTATGAGAATAATACAAAGAAGATATATATATATATATATATATATATATACTGTATATATATTGTCCAAGTTGGCAGCACTCCCCTTGTACAGATAAATGCTCCGGTGTCCTCCGTGGATCTCCCCGATGTCGGGAAGCCAAATATAGAACTGTAGGCAGGGGAGGCAGAGCCTCACCTGTCATATACCAGTATGCTCCACAGTTTTTATTAAAACAATTATGAGAATAATACAAAGAAGATATATATATATATATATATATATACTGTATATATATTGTCCAAGTTGGCAGCACTCCCCTTGTACAGATAAATGCTCCGGTGTCCTCCGTGGATCTCCCCGATGTCGGGAAGCCAAATATAGAACAGATGTCGGCGGTACTCAGAAATGATGTCACAAAGCAGCAGGTTGTATCCAACCTGCTGCTTTGTGACATCATTTCTGAGTGCCGCCGACGTCTGTTCTATATATATATATACTGTGTGTGTATATATATATATATTTATATATATATATGACAGAAGAGATTTAAGACCTTTCTCGCGCTAATGATATGGAAAGCTACACCTTAGAAAAAATACCCCCTGTTAGACGGGGTACATTGGATATGAATAATGAAGAAAAGATTTCCCCAGGGAGCTGGTGTGGTCCTTTGGTATGTAAAAGTTCTACTTATACAATAAAACAATCGTAAAAAATTAGAGTTTTTTATTTTATAAAATACAGTAAATCAAACTGTTTCACAATTTGCCCAAGATAACAATGTGATGTTTTGTACAGACAATGGTTGTGTTGGTATTAGTCCATTTTAGTCAAACAACAACATGATGATTATTCTTCCTTGAAGAAATGACAAAATCGTTGTCTTAAGCCAACGCGTTTCGTCCTACAGACTTCATCAGGGGTTTATTATAATCAAGGAATCACAATATGGACATACATCTTAACGTGTCTTCAAAGGCAAATAAAAACATTAAAATGATATTGAACCAGATTCCACCACATAGGGTATCAATTAAATGTTTGTTATATGTGACCCATTTAATGATTTTCCATTGGGCCAAACCCGATTCAAAATTATATAAGTGACTGTATTCAAACCAATTGAATTAAATCTAGCCCATAAAGCAGCTTTTCAATGCACAGCGCCCAGAAGTAGATTTGAAAAAGACAGTTAACTGTAACCGTACCTCTCCACAGTTAGTAACACTCCTAGCTGCTGTATGAGTGTTACCTTCTTTTGGGAAGGTGCATGGTCACACAATAGTACCCCCAATTCAAATTATGCCACACAGTAGTGCAACTTTATTCACATTTTATCATGCAGCGGTGTCCCTTCTTCACATTACATCACACAGTAATACCACTTCAACTTATATACATTACTAATCCTAGTAGTGCTCCTTACTCACATTACATCACACCATATTGCTCTTTATTCACATTACAACACACAGTAGTGCCTTTTCTATACATTACGCCACACAGTAGAGCACCTTATACACAAAATACAACACATTAGTAATGCCTTTATACACATAATACCACACAGTAATGCCCCTTACACATATGACACACATTATTAATGTCCGCATAAACATAATGCACCTTTCACATTATGCCAACCTTTATTAATGCCCTTATACACATAATGACACACATAATGGGGGTAATTCAGACCTGATCATAGCATCAAATTTGTTAGCAGTTGGGCAAAACCATGTGCACTGCAGGGTGGGCAGATATAACATGTGCAGAGAGAGTTAGATTTGGGTGGAGTGTGTTCAACTGAAATCTAAATTGCAGTGTAGAAATAAAATAGGCAGTATTTTCTCTGCACAGAAACAAAATAACTCACCCAAATCTAAATCTCCATGCAAATGTTATATCTGCCACACCTGCAGTGCACATAGTTTTGCCTAACTGCTAACAAATTTGCTGCTACGATCAGGTCTGAATTACCCGCCAATGACCCTTACACATATGTTGCACATTATTAATGCATTTATACACATGACACACATAATGCCCCTTACACATATGCTGAACACTGCACAACTAACCTACCCACACACAGCAGTCACACAGCCGCTAACACTGTGACCTCTGCCTCTGCTTGGATACAGATGTGTCCTCATCCATCTTGCCTCAATATGCCTTGCAGCTCCTGTCCAGCTCTGCTAACATTGGGTGCCCTTTTTGCAGAAAATGTGTCTTATTTTCATTGCTGTGACTAGGACACACAAGCAGCTTCTGCTGATTAAAATGATAATTAGCATGCCTATATTCTGTGTAAGACTGTAGCTCTATCTGCATATGGAATGCTACATTACAGTGATTTCCAGGAATACACTGTAACGTAGCATTTCGAATGCAGATACAGCCGTGGTCACACATAGAATATAGGCATGCTGCATTTGATTTTAATCAGCAGAATCTGCATGTGCCGCTAAGAATTCTAAATGCCCTAGGCAATTTGTCTAGTTTGCCTATGCCTAGAGCCGGCTCTGTGGGCTTGGACAAAATTATATGATTCTAATGGAACGCATCACATTGACCTTGCCCCTTCCCCAGTAATTGTAGGCAGCTTCACAAATTTTTTGGGCCACCTGTCATTTATTTTAAAATTCTGTACCACCATATTCATTGTGTGAGCAAAACATGGGACGTGTTGGAATTGACCCAGATGTAATGCTCTCACAATATTGGTGGCATTGTCAGATATCACAAATTCCAAGGAGAGTTCAAGTGAGGTAAGACATTGTACAATGATTTCCCTGAGTTTTTCTAAGAGGTTATCAGCAGTGTGCCTATTACTGAAACCAGTAATACACAGCGTAGCCAGCCTCTAAATGAGTTGGCATTTGTGAGATGCTGCTGGTGCTGCAGAAGGCAATACATCTACCCAGTGGACTGTCACAATCATACAGTCTTTAGTTTGCCCATTGTCTCTTGTCCACATACTGTATCTGTGGTTAAGTGGACAGTGGGTACAGTGGAATTTCAGAAGACACTAAAAGCACTTTTTTAATGTCTTTTTACAGGCTGGAAATTGCTTGTCTAGTGAAGTGGAATCTAGATGGGATTTGGTACTGGGGACACAGTAAGTCAATCAACTGTCTGAATCCCACTTCACTAATGGTGGATATGGACGCACGTCTAACACCAGCATGGATGTTATGGTCTCAGTAATCTGCTTTGCAACTGGGTGACTGCTGTCATAATTCATCTACCTTGCAAAGGATTGTTGAACAGTTAAACTACAAGTAGTCTTCCTGGTCCCCTTCTAGGATGAAGATCGACTCCCAGCAGCAACATCAGCAGCAGTAGGCGTAGCACTGAAGGATCCTCCAGGGGAATTGGATACAGGATTACGTCTGATCCTGATTGAGGAGGATGTTGGTGGTGGGGATTGCATGCACTTGGATCCAACAGAGAAAAGGGAGCTAGGTGTCACTTGACTGATCCGAAGTTCCTAAATCTTTCAACAACTTGTGATGTATGTTCTGCAAGTGTTGTAGCAGGGAGGAGGTTCCTAGGTGGTTATGGTCAATACTCCTACTTACAACAGCTTTACAAAGGCTACAGATGGCTACACAGTAATTGTTCGGGTGTGGGGAGAAATAATTCCACACAGAAGAGGTGGATTTTTTTGTCTTTTGTCCAGGACATGACAATGGGCTTTTTCATACCATAGGCAACAACTGTCTGCACTGGAGCCATATTTAAACAAACCACATTCCCATCATCAAAATCCTCATCTTCAACATTCTCAGTAGCAACAGTTACACCAATATCCTCCTCATTCTGGTGTACTCCTACAGTGACATCCTCAATTTCAATGTCAGCATGTTGACTGGCGCTGCTCCTCCCAACACTTGCTGAGGGCGTGCAAATGGTGGAAGGGCCTCCTCTTCCTGTACAGTATTGGAAAGGTCGTGCTTATACATCGCAACCACGGACACACTTGGACTCTCCTTGGGTTTGATGATATTTCTGAACACACAGTTGGTTCCTGTGCCTTAACAAGTTTAATTTTTTTAACTCTACTACAGGGAGGAGGGCATACATCATCTCTATGGTGACGCAGAACCACCAGTCATAAGCACAGGCCAAGACCTTGGCTTTTCCTTGGCACTTTATGTAGTGAATGGCATATTGCCAATTTTGCGTTTCTTGTCAGCTAACTTTACTTTTTTTTTATTTATCACTGTAAAATATTGCTTCTTTAATTTTACATGCCCTCTGCGTCATTGGGCATCGGCCTTAGAAGATGACGTTGATGGACTTGCAATGTCAATGTCATGACTAGTGGCAGCAAGTTCAGCTCTAGTAGTAGGAAGTGGTTCCTGATCTTTCAATAGTTTGTCCTCCATTTCTATCAACACGAAGTGGGGTACAGCAACAGTGTCACACAAATGAGACTGAAATATATATAATTATTACACACTGTGGTTGACTGCATCGATAGCATCGCACAAATGAGTCAGAAATATGTAGAAGTATTTTTTATATCACACACCAGCGGTTACAGTGTCACACAAATGAGTCAGAAATATATATAATAATTTCATACTGTGGTTGACTTCACTGACAGCGTTGCACAAATGAGTCAGAAATATATATAATAATTACACACTGCGGTTGACTTCACCAACAGCTTTGCATAAATCAGTCAGAAATATGTAGAAGTATTTTT